>NC_141161.1:24820383-25124709 GCF_053477565.2 Lygodium microphyllum | reverse complement strand
ATGGATGGAAAATTGCAGAAATTTCGAAAAAACCCCAAATTTGAAAATTAGGGTTTTTGCACTTTTTAGGTTTTGCAGAAAATTGCAGGCAAGGCTGAGAATATGGCGGGTAGAGGTGAGAAAATAAGGGGTAGACCTGAAAATAGCAGTAGCTCCTCTAAAACAGTAGCTCCTCGAGCTGCGCATGGGACTGTGAATGACTGTGCGCAGGCTGAAAATAGCAACAGCTCGTCCTTCTCTTCCTCAGGCAAAGTGCTGGTTGACAGTAACAGGATCTTAGGCGGGGTGGCACTGGTTGATGGTGGCTGAACAGAATCCGCACGTAGAACTTGCTCTGATACCAACTTACAAACTAGGTGGGGGCCCTTGTACCTGCCCTTCCCGGGAGGTCACCTATCCTAATATTGTTCACACCACTACGTGCTTAACTAAAGTTTCCCATAATTGGACTAACCATCTAGTCCCCCAAAACCTTAAGATGATGGATGACTTCCGGTCTATCCAATTATGGAAATCTTCCTCCTTTTGGCTTGGGATTCAAACCTAGTCTCAACACATCGCAATTGCACTGATAGTGAGCTAGTTTTCTCTAGCAAGTATGGATTGTATTTCCAACACCCCCCCTCAAGCCATACCTTGGTTGAGGTCCTAGTGCCACCCAAGCTTAGCAACCTGAGCTCTGATACCAAATGTTGGAAAATGACAGCCAGCTATGGAGGAGAGAAAAGAGAGACAATGAGTGTGCTGAAACAAAAGAGTAGAGTGTACTTGCTGAACTGAAAGAATGAGAATGAAATGTATAAGATAGACCTAGCTCTAACAAAACTAGAGTTAATTGACTCTAACTCTAACTCTAAGAGTGGTGATGCAACTTATAACTTTAGTTTTGTTCACACTAAGAACTGAAAAAGAACTAAAGACGAAAACATTGGGCACTGCTCATAGAATTTGGCAAATTCTAACAGGGAATGCCCCGGCTGCCAATGAAGATGTGGAGCCACTTGTGTGACAGGCTGATGGGAGGGGCTGCTTTGCTGCTGTGGAGGGGAGGTCATTGAGGAATGGAACATGTCATCTCCCGAGAAAGGGGGGCTAGGAGTGGGAATGATTTTTTTTTTTTTTTTGAGGGGGCGGGGGGTTTGAGAAGGGGTGGCATTTGTTTGGGGGGAGGGGGGGATTTTGGAAGTGAGAAGGTGATGCATCCCATTGTGTTGTTGGCTGTTTGGAAGGGGGATGGTTGTCACTACGAGAGGTCGTATTGACGGCGATCACCCCTTGACAGATGACTCTGAAGAAGACCAAAAAAACCAGAGAAAGCAGTTGGGATGAATGAGCACGAGTGATTTCTTTCACCTCCCAGCTTTGCCTAGTATATTGCTGGCCAGACCATTGTGATCCGATTGCCAGCCGTCAAACCTTGGTGAGTCCTACTATTCTTGGACTCTCTTTGGTTCTAGGCTCCCCTAAACCCCGTTCAGGCACCCAAGAGCCCGGACGGTCATCCTCGTGCATGTTCCCCTTGATTTACCTTAATGTCACATTAAATGTCACTTTAATGTCACATTCAATGTTTGTGATCTTAATGTTACATTAAATATCACTTTAATGTCACATTAATGTCACATTTCCTTCCCCTTAAGAATCGATTTCGTCCTCGAAAACGATACTTGGAAGGTCTAACTGTAAATTGGGAAACCTTTTCTTTAAAGTACTTACTCGCTCCCATGTTGAGCTTTCTTTTGAACAATCTTTCCACTTAACCAAACATTCTTGATAAATAGTATTTCTTGTTCGTCTATTGCGAACATTTAATATTCTTTCTGGTTCATGTGGATTAGATTGGTCATTTAATAGCTCCTCAATGTCATCATTTAAGATTAAATTATCCAAATCACCCAGCTTCTTATTGGGTCGACCTTGGATGCGCAATGTTAGAGTTATCGAAGACTGGGGTAACAGCCTGATCTTCCTGGGCAACCGAACTAACGCTGTGAGAATAGAGATGGACACTTGGAAGACCTCACCAGTCGACCTGGATACCATCTCTACTCTACTCAAAGGAACCACCCAGAACAAGGAACCCTATGGGTCCTTAACGAAGTATATCCCTTGCCCAAAGGACGAGCGGGATTGGATGCACGTTCTCGCTACACTTGATCTGCCGTTCTCAGATCATGAGGCGTACGAGCAGGCTGTCAAAATAGTTGGCAAGCCAAGAGAAACACAACCTACATCTGTCTACATGATGGCAGCAAGCCTCCATGACGGGCCTAAGCCTGTCGCCTCCCAAGTGCCAACCAACAGGAGAGAACTCCAGGGAATACTTATATGAAAAACTGGATGTATTTTACTACCAGCAGGTAGTTGGAGCTTGTAAGCCAATTCTCCCACCTTTTTAAGTATTATGAAAGGACCACAATACCTTGGTGAAAGCTTTGGACATTGTCCCTTTTTCATAGTTTTAGTTTGTTTAGGCACCTTAAGATAGACCAATTCTCCTTCTTCAAAGGAGATGTCTCTTCGGTGAGGATCTGCATATGCTCTAGCTCGATTTTGAGCCTTTTTAATATTTTCTTGAGCAAATTTTAACATACTATTCATATCCTCCAAAAAATCTTTAGCTGCTTGAACCTTTTCCTTATGCAGTCCTACTGCAAAAGGAGCTCTGGGCTAAAACCCATACATTAACATAAATGGACTATATCCAGCGGAAGAGTGCTTGGCACTATTATATGCAAACTCTGCTATCGGTAGATACTCTTCCCAATTAGTTTGCCTTTTACTTACATATGCCCTAAGCATATCTTCAAGAATTTGGTTAACCCTTTCAGTTTGCCCATCAGTTTGCGGATGATCCGCCGTACTCATGCTAAGTTTAGTATCCAACTTCCTAAAAACCGCACGCCAAAATTGACTATCAAATTTCCTATCCCGATCAGAAACTATATTTGCCGGAAGGCCATACAATCGGTATATGTTCTCTACGAACAATCTAGCCAATTCTGGTGTTTTAACATTAGTTGAAGTTGGAATGAACCTAGCCATTTTGGTTAACCTATCCACAATCACCCACACAGAGTCGTGCCCCTCTGTGTTCTGGGTAAAGCAACAATAAAGTCCATGGAGATACTCTCCCATTTTTCCGAAGGAATCTCTAGTGGATGGAGAAGTCCTCCCATTTTCAATCTTTCAGCTTTATTAACCTGGCATTTATTACATTTGACCACATAGTCAAGGACGTCCTTATTCATTCCAGGCCAATAGAACTGCCTTTTAATAAGACTATAAGTCTTATTAACTCCTGGATGTCCCGCGCTAGGGGTATCATGACACTCAAAGAGTATCTGGCGCCTTATTTCTGTATCTTTCGGGACACATACCCTACCCTTGTAGAGTAAATAACCATTATCAATGGTAAAATTCTTCCACTTGAATCCAGTTTGAGCAACCCCTGATGCTCCATTTCCTTGTTGAACATCCTCAGATATTCCTTCCTCAGTAGAAGCACTTTCATTTGGATCCCCGTTTTTTATTGCTTCCCATATGTTGGAATATGCCGGATCAACCTGGCATTTTCCTTTTAAGGATTCAAGCAAGTTGGAAGTGAACTGAGTAAAACTCAATTCATTAATGATGGGTATTCTGCTGAGTGCATCAGCTACTATATTATATTTTCCTTTTCTATATCTTATCTCATAGTCGAACTCTTGAAGGAGTTCGGCCCATCTGGCTTTACGCCCATGTAAATCCGGTTGATCAGTAAGCCACTTAATGCTTTCATGATCCGATAAAATCAAAAGTTTCGCACCGTACAGATAGTGCCTCCATTTCTTCATTGCATGTACTATTGCATACAACTCCCTCTTATAAATAGAATAATTCTGTTTTGCACGATCTAATTTCTTGCTTTCAAAAGCAACTGGTCGACCTTCTTGTAATAAGACCGTGCCTATTGCCTTATCACTGGCATCAGCTTCAACCACAAATGGTTTATTGGGATCCACAATTAATAGTACTGGAGCTGTAGCAATAGCTACCTTAAGTTTTTGAAAACTTTCATTTTGGTCTGTTCCCCAATTAAAACTTTTTCCTTTCCCTTTAAGCTGGTCAGTCATTGGAACAGCTATTTTGGCATAATCTCGAATGAATCTACGATAAAATCCAGATAAACCTAGGAAGATCTGCAGCTCTTCCAGGTTCCTTGGAGATGGCCATTGAATAATTGCCCTTACTTTTTCTGGATCCATGTTGATTCCCTCTTTCGAGATAATATGCCCCAAATATTTGACCTCTTGTGCAAAGAATTCACATTTAGTTTTCTTCGCATAAAGGTAATGTGTTCTTAACAGTTGGAATACTAATCGTAAGTGTTTCAAATGTTCTTCTCTTGATTTACTAAAGATCAAGATATCATCCAAGAAGACTACTACAAAATGTCCTAGATAGGGCCGTAAAACACTATTCATCAGCTTCATAAAGGTAGTTGGTGCATTAGTGAGGTCAAAAGGCATCACCAAAAAATCATAATGCCCATATCTAGTACGAAATGCTGTCTTGGGAACATCTTGTGCCTTAATTCTTACTTGGTGATAACCTGATCTTAAATCTATCTTTGTGAAGAATTTTGCCCCTTGCAATTGATCAAAAAGATCTTCCATTCTGGGCATAGGAAATTTATTCTTCATCGTTATTTTATTAAGTGCTCTATAGTCAACACAAAGTCGCATAGAACCATCTTTTTTCTTTACTAATAAAATTGGTGAGGCCCAAGGTGAATTACTGGGTTGTATAAACCCTTTATCAAGGTAATCCTTAATTTGTCTTTCAACTTCTTGGTGCTGTGTTTCACTTAACCTATACGGTGGTTTAGAAATAGGGTGTGAATCCTTATTTGTGTCAATTGGGTGATTTATATCACCCCTATCTGGTGGAAGGCCACTTGGTAAATCAGAAGGAAACACATCTTTAAAATCATCTAACAAACTACTTAATTCATTATTAACATTCAACTCACAAACATAAAAAAATTGTTGCTTTATATTACAGAAAGTAAAAGTGTTTTGTATAGGAAGAGACCATAACATGTATACCTCACAAATTTTCTTCTTTATCAGCTTCTGAACTTCAGTAGAACACAGCAAAGGATTATCAGATACTTCATGTTCACCTTGAATGACAAAAGTCTTACCATCCCTTTCAAATTCCAGTGTATTATGATGGTAACTACGTTTTAAGGATGGTTTCAATCCCCATAGCCACTCCCTCCCTAGAGCAATATCAGCTCTTTCCATGTTCATAATTTGGAAATCAAGTTTATCTTTATATCCTTGAATCTCAATTTCCAAATTGGATACCATTGTATCCCATATTTTATTGTCTTGGCCTTGCATCATACGAACAATATATTGATGTCCACTCTTTTGTTGGGGAAGTTTCAATTTTTTGACAAGTGCATAATTTATAAAATTATGTGTAGTAGAGTCATCAATCATGACTCTAACTCTCTTTCCAGCTATCAATCCATGTACTCTAACTAAATCATGTGGCCCAAAAGTAGGCTGCCACATAGAAGTTGACATACAACACTTGTGTTGTACATCCATGTGCAGGACCTCTAAAGATTTATACCTTTCATGCCCCTTTAATTCTAAGGTCTGCACTATATGGATTTGTTTTTCTTTTCCCTTGCCCTTGTCCTTATCCTTTCCTTTGTCTCCCCCCTTTTTCTTTTGAGGGCAATTCCAAGCAGCATGGTTAGGGGATAGGCAGTTGAAACACAACTTTTCTTTTTTGGCCTTATCAAAGTCATCAGGACTTAACTTTGGCCTCACATATGGTTTCTTTTCAAAGGGTTGTTTTTTACCCTTAAAAAATGGCATTTTCCTTTTAAATTTGCCCACAAATTTTGAGGTTTCCAATTCCTTAGACTTGGGCTCCGTATCAGTGAGACTAGTGAGTGTACCTGGATGCATACTATCTTCATTGATTAATGCAAATTTAATTGCCTCTTCCAGCGTCTTAGGTGAACTCCTTTTTACTTCCTTTTTACAGGCTTTATCTAGTCTCCTAATGAATCCTCTTGTTTTTTGAAATTCATCTATTCCTTCCAATTTGAGGATTATCTCACGATATTCCTCCAGATATGTCAGCAGAGGTCTTCTCTTTTGTCTGACATAATCCCAATCTTCCCAATTTCTTTCCATTTCATTTTCAGGAAGGAATTTTTTCAAAAAGACGGATTCAAATTGAGCCCAAGTTTTAGGTATTTTATTTGCCTCCTTTAAAGTTCGCCACCACTTATATGCTTTGGGCCCCAAAGTTAAACTAGCCTCCAGTGCTTGGAGATGTGGTGGGGTATTTTTAAGTTTATGTAAATCTTCCCATTTTTGGAGGAAATTAAAGATTGTATCTTTATTTCTGTCTTTTTCCTCCCCGTGAAACTGAGGGGGTTTCATATCCTTTAGAACTGGATTATCCCTCAATTTGTGGTGGGGTTCCTTAGGATCTCGCATAGTCACATCTAAATCTTTCGATGAAGATGGGACATCCGAGGTTTCTATCTTATTTTTATCTCTTTCTAACAATAGAGTTAATTGAGATTTTATTTCAGTGAGTGTTTGGGTTAAAAATTCCATTTGAACCCCCTGAGCCTGTACACGAGCAGTAAGATCATCAAATTGTTCTGGTGTAGCAAAAAATTCTTTCCACTGTTCTTCTTGCATTTTTGATTCATGGGGATCTACCATAGGGTGGTCCCCAGAACTAGAACCTTCCATTACTCTCTCTTTTCCTTTTTCTGCCATTAATACACTGGAATTGGAAAGTAAAGATAAGAAATTTGCAGACAAAGTAAAGTACTTCCCTGATTTTAATGGCAGGCAGTTGTTGCTGGTTTGTAAATAAACCCGAAGAGTAAGGAACAAATTTTATCTTTCGAACAAAGTCGGTCACGCAGAAAATGGAGCTTCTTTGCAGAAACAACTAGTATTCAGCCCCCTTCTTAATGCTTACGCAGGCCATTAATGCACCTTTCCTGAACTTGTTCTCTGCTGAGCTTGTACTTGTGATGCAAGTGCAATCGGGGCTGGCGAGAGAAATTCCAGAGCGTGCAGTCGACTGATCACACATGAATCAGAAAATAGCTTCAGTTTCACGAAACTGAAGGACCAGCCGGCGGAAAGGTGAACAAGACGTCAGGTCCGTTGATGCGTTTACAGACGGGCTTCAGCCAGAATTCGTCGCGCGATCAGCATACAACGTTCGATGTAAAAGATAGCTTCCCCGCCATAAAATACGTGACGTAGTGCTATTAATCGTCACGTCAAATTTTATGCGACGTGTCACCAAGGCGCCTTAGACCAACGGCTTCACGGGTCGACGAGGCGAAACCTGTCGACTTGTTACCAGGGCGCCGAAAACGAACGGCTTCACGGTCAGCTGAGCAAAACCCGTCCGCTCCGTCTTCTCTTCGAACAGCTTCACGGATCCACAAAACGAGACCCGTCGGCTCTGATACCAATGACAGATGACTCTGAAGAAGACCAAAAAAACCAGAGAAAGCAGTCGGGATGAATGAGCACGAGTGATTCAGTCACCTCCCAGCCTTGCCTAGTATATTGCGGGCCAGACCATTGTGATCCGATTGCCAGCCGTCAAACCTTGGTGAGTCCTACTATTCCTGGACTCTCTTTGGTTCTAGGCTCCCCTAAACCCTGTTCAGGCGCCCAAGAGCCCGGACGGTCATCCTCGTGCATGTTCCCCTTGATTTACCTTAATGTCACATTAAATGTCACTTTAATGTCACATTCAATGTTTGTGACCTTAATGTCACATTAAATATCACTTTAATGTCACATTTTTCCTGGACTCACCAAGGTTCTAGGCTCCCCTAAACCCCGTTCGGGCGCCCAAGAGTCCGGACGGTCATCCTCGTGCATGTTCCCCTTGATTTACCTTAATGTCACATTAAATGTCACTTTAATGTCACATTCAATGTTTGTGACCTTAATATCACATTAAATATCACTTTAATGTCACACCACTCCCAAGGTGCTTGCTCTTGGTGGCCCACTTGGCCGCTGCCACGGGGAAGTTGGGTTCTAGCGCATCCTTCATCATCCTCTATAAGCACGGCTTTGTTTGGTGATCGATCTTCTATTGAGCAAACTTACGTTCAAACTTGGTGCACTCTCAAGGCCTGATGTCGAAGAGCATGGCATTTGAGACACTACCCAAGCTGCCCTGTGAAGATGATTTGCCAACTGAGGAGCTACTGGCTACAATCTCCAACTCTTTAGGAATCTTCTTTATACATGCAATTGCCACCTGTACCTTTGGTCACAACATTTGTGAAAAATGTGGGAAGCATGGTACTAGAGGCAACCAAAGTCCTCCACCAGTTGGATACTCTAGTGCAAGGCTTGGGAAGAGGAAAGTGACGGGGTACCAAGGTAACTTGCAGTGATGCCCAAAACTAGAGACTTTTGAAGCTACTTACGAAGGAACTATGTAGATAACCCCCTTTGCAGATGCCATAGGAGAGCTATCGATAAGATCGTGTGCCGCATTCGCTGATGTGAGACATACCATGAAGATACCCCTTGTCCCATCAACACCTCTCTGCATTGTGCAAAGTGCTGATGTTCAAGGTAAAATGGAGCCAATCTTGGAGGTGTGTCTAGGAAGGGGAGTAACCCATGACCTGTCCAAAGACCGTGATCTCCTCCAACTCCTCGATGGCACGGACTGTTTGGAGTTGGCCCTTGCAGAGAACTAGATGCAAGGAGCTTGTTGATCAGGGTACAATCATGGGTTCCACCGGTGTCAGACTAGAGGTTGCCTTTGTATATGCTTTTTCTAGGACCTTTGCAAGCTGCTGGCTGACTGGAGAATGAAGGGAATGCTGCTACAGAGGGAGTGAACAGCACTAGCTCAGCTGGGACAAGGTAGCAATGGAGGAGTGATGCCACTGACACACTTACTGCAGGGGGGCAGCCAGTCAGTGGCAGTGCAGGTGGGTGGGTGGGACAGGTGACCAGGTGGCATCAAAATGGCAGGTGCAGCCAAAGGTGGTGGCCACAAGCAAGCAGGGGGAGGCAGAGCAGGAAGAGGTGATGCAGGGGGAAATAAGCTGGTGGGCAGGAAGCAAACAAAAGAGCAGGGGTGATGGCAGGTTGGATGGCAGTCAGGCAGGGGGTGGTGAGGCAGCAGAGGGGCGTGAGCTGAAGATGGGCAGTGGCAGCAGCAAGCCCAGGAGGGGGCTTGTCAGGCAGTTGTTGGCTCTCTTGTTAATTTTAAACTGCTTATTTGTCCACTAAGCAAGAGCTTCTATAAGTTTGAGATTTGCTTCCATCCTGGATCTGCAATAAAAGCTATAGTTAGCTTAGAAACAAAACCCTCTCAACTTTCAACCCAAACAGCATGTTACGTTAAAAAACACAGGTTTTACTTTTTTGTTTGGGCTGTCTTTATAGAATACTGAAGTGACCTTGAGATGAGCATGAAATTAAAGTTTAAACATAATGGGACTGCAGATACTAAAAGCTATCAGAAAGAGAGCACACTTGAGCTTTTACATAAATGCATTGTGCACTGGCATTTTTCTTCTGTCTTTCTGTTTAAAGTGCTCTACAATTATATCAGCTTTCTAATTTTGGTTTTTCGGTTTTGGTTGATGAGCAGTTGATACACGCACCTGTTACAGCTGCTGTGCCAACACAAGTGTCAACAGGCAAGGTTGCTCAGGCTAGTGCTGCTAGTGGAGAAGACACAGGCATTGATAGTGATTTGCAGGCTCGGCTTGATAACCTTCGGAAAATGTGATGAGGAGATATTTTGGAAAATGAGATCACCTCCCAGTTTATCACATCTGAAAGTTTCATAACAAAACTGGGCCCCGAGAGACTCCAGCAACTGCCACAAGAAACTCCATGAACTCACAGAACTACTCTTGTTGGTTGTGGCTGCTCACAAGGCCTACCTCTGTAGTTAAATAATACATCATCTGGAGTTCACAACTATGAGCCTTTCAAAAAGGGTGAGCATATGCCTGTGTTCTCACGTGCAGCAGTCAGTGTATATTGCCAAAATGCAGTTGAAAATACGTCTGATAAATTCCTTTCTGTTCCTTTTCTTGAATTACCCATTACTGAATCTCAATAACAATGTTGTACAGTCCTTTATATAATAGATTTGAGCTCTACAGTTCTGCAGCCATTGTTAATTAACAATTCACGAGGTTCTTTCCCATGAAAGTGAATGAACTTACAATTTTGATTTGCAAAGTCATGTTTTCATGTGCTTGTATGTATCATCAAAGTGAGTGGTACTACTACTGTGCTCTTTATACTAAATTCCAATGGATGTGATTTTTTGGATGCAGCAGCTCTAGTGTCAGTCCTAGTCTGAAAAAAATGTCATGTGCTGCACTCAAACAAGTGCTTTTTCTTGACACGGTAATATCCTTTTTCCCTGACTATTACTTTTGTGATTATGGCTCAATCATAGGTTTAAATATTGTTCATCAACAATCAGTCAGTTTATTTAGCTCAAACATGATTTCTTCTTTTTGTTCCCAAATTACCTTTTTACTCTATTGAGGTCATAGGTTCAGACCTCTATCATGCATTGGGATAAAGGTACCTCCGTCCCTTTTAGGGATTAGAATTCATACTCTGTATACACAAATTTGTTCACTCACTGTTGACTAACATCAACCAGGTACCGCAGACCATTGGAAGCCTGCAACCAAAATGTTAACTTCTTGAGTTGATCATCCAGTTGCATATGTGGTTCCTGCAACGTACATGTAGACCTACAGAACAATATCATCACTTAATAGTAACAAGTGGGTAACTAGAAGCAAAGAGATGAAGTCAAATAACACAACATACTGCACGCAATATGAGAACACCAGCGCACAAGAGAGTGCAGGACGCTAATCTCTGAATCCATGAAGGATGATCGTATGATGCAAAATGTGTGACATCTCAAAAATGACTTTAAGTTGCATGGGACATGAGGTACCCAGATGCATCGCACTCAATGGCTTGTGACAGGATATTCAGGGGGTTAACACTTGGCACTCATGGTTGAATGGCAAAGCCAGAATTGGAGATTATGGACCATTAATCATGGACGGATCTGAATTTGGTAGATTGTAGGTGATCGTGCATTTTATCTAGAGGGCTCAGGTGTCTTTTTTCTGTTATCTTGCTTCGCATGCCTAATATAATGTGAAGTGCAAAAGTATGTAAAGAAAGTACACAGGTGTAATAAAACTGCAGTGGAGGCAAGGAAGCTCCTAGGCTGGAGAGAACCAATATACACGAACTCAAGGCTGGATTACTGGCAGTCTTGGGAAAGAGTGATGGTTCTCAATACTAATATTGTAGGAACTTGGAAGGGATATGCAAGGTCCCCATCCAGGACCATCATCCTAGGTGACCTGCTACAGCGAGAATGAATCTGTGTTGCAGTTATAGACCTTGCACACACCGGTATGAAAGGAGAGAGGTGGTTGCAATTGCAATATTTGTTAGACGTACTGAAACCAGCCTTTCTTCTTGGAATGGGTGGTGATAACCTGATTTAAGAGTTAATTATAGCAATAAAATAAATGCACATAAAATGAAATACACACTTTACCATAACATTCTTGGACAGTAGACACCGTGGTGGCCCCAAAATTAGCGCCCCTTACGGTATTTCTTTAGCTTTTATTCAATTGGAAGGAGTACAACTCCAGATTTTTCAATCTTCTCCTGCTAACCAATTGCTCTTGTTGTCATAAATGACCAGCAAGCCTTTTGGGTTATTTGCCCCTTGATTCACCTAGGACTTCTTCTCCGATTTGACCCATGGCTGGTCAAATGCTGCCCCAAATCAATTCGGGATGGGCTGGCTCTTGGAATCCCTTGATAATCTTCAATTATCAGCTGCTAATTTCAATCCCTTGAGCCTTCAATCTCTGGCACGGATCCCAAGGTGGGTGGTAAATCCTAATTTCAGTTGTAAATTAGGGTTTACTGCAGAAATTACAGATCAACCCACCAAAAATGGTTGAGATATCCGAATGGCTAAGAATTGCTGAGAATGGCTGAGCATAGGTTGAACGAGATGAGAGAATGCTGTAGAGAGAGAAAATTTTGAGATTTGTCGCGAAGAATTGATCAAAATCAGATGCTGTCTTGTTGTACCAGCCCCAAACGGATGTATTAATAACAATAGGAGCATCAGAGACTGTGATATTAAGGAGAAAGTGCATCAGCAGCAATTGCCGGCTTCCCAAGGTCAATAATATGTAATCTCCATCACT
Organism: Lygodium microphyllum; assembly: GCF_053477565.2. Lineage (NCBI taxonomy): Eukaryota > Viridiplantae > Streptophyta > Polypodiopsida > Schizaeales > Lygodiaceae > Lygodium > Lygodium microphyllum. The sequence continues at coordinate 25,112,393 of NC_141161.1, read as the reverse complement.
AAAATCCAATGGTTGGGAAATGGCCTCAAAAGTTGGCAGCCACAGTCCAACACCTCTTTCCAATAGCTCCAAAATGAGAAAAACGAGATTTTTCTCTCCCTTCAACCCTAATTAGCATTTTTTCCACTTGCATGGGAAAGTTTTGCCAAGCGGTAGCTTTCTTAATCCATTTTTAACAATTTTCAGTCATTTAATTAATTTTTAGAATTAATTAATTCTAAAAATTAATTCAACCCTTAATCCATGCCTAGAAAATTAACCTTGCCCATCCAAAAATTAATTGGCTAGGCAATTTGCAACCCAAAGTGGTCCCATGCATTAATTGATTCTTAGACAAGCATTAATCCATTAATTAATGCCTAGTCCCTAGTGTCACCAGTGACACTTAATGGCCAATTAATGGTCCTAGGGGCAAACTGACACCAAAGTTCACCTAGAATCTAACAAGTGTAACTTGTTATAACTTTTGCCTTTGACACTAATCTTTTTCATAGGGTCCTTGGGTCTTCAACTGTAAAAAAAGTAGCTTGCACCTCACATGTGCATCTTTTAATTGCACATTTGATTAATTCTTTAATCAAATGTCAATTAAGCATAAGCAAAGTATCAAAATTTTCACGTCCTCGTGACACGTACCATGATTTCACACATTTGGTCATACATGACAACTAAAGAAGCTTAGTGTGCTTCAAGGAAGGTGGTTTTAATAAGTACACGCATTAGTAGATCATTGCCACTTCATGGGATATAGCTGGAGGGTCATCCTTGGATCCATCCATACATTAAAGGGCACAACCACTTAGAAAGAGTGAATTGTCCCTCTCAATAGAAAGTGGGCATGTTTTAATCCATGCTCAAGAATGCCTTGTATGCTTGAATAGGTATATGGGTGCAAAGTGATAAGATTTAGAGTCATCCAATGTCCCAAACCATCATTTGTAAGCTATTGTAGGCATTGACTGAAAATGTCTAATTTTTTAAGCTGTATAATCCTTCCTAGGCCATATCAAAATCAAAACTCTCTAAAAATATTCATGAATAATCTACACCTATGATGTGATCATCAACCATTGTAAATGTTCTTGTATCACCCTCAGTATGTTTTTATGGTTCAATACCTTTTGATAAGATTGAAATAATGTGTTATTAGTGAGTATTTTATGTCAATCTCATGTAGAGAGTGCAATTCGTGACCACTAAATGATATCAAATTTGAAGTATATAGGGCTTGGTCATCAGGGGGTGTTTGTATAGGCACATCACCTTGACATGGTCAACGTCCAATCAAGTCAAATGGTATGTGCCTATAGAAATAAATTGCCATCCCTAGCATCCTTTGAGAAATCCTCTCTCGAAATACCAAGGGGTTGTTTGTAGGTACATCACCTTGATGTGGTCAACATCTAATCAAGCCAAATGGTATGTGCACATCAAGGGGGTGTTTGTAGGCACATCACCTTGACGTGATCAACATCCAATCAAGTCAAATGGTATGTGCCTATAGAGTTCATTCACCATCCTTAACATCCTTTGAGAAATCCTCTCTCTCTAAACAAACAAACATATAAAAGACCAATAAATGTCAGCATCCCTTGGGTGCCTTATCCACGCTCTCAAAGCGACTATTTCCCCAAACTCCATGATACTTCCACCACCTTTATATTCCTTGAAGGCTATTCCTTGCTTTATAGTTAATAACAAATCAAAGCCCTTTAGCATCATTCAAGACTTATAAATATGAAATCTTCATTGAGTGTTTGCAATCATTGAAGGTGTATGATAAGCTTGTCATTGCTATCCTATTGAGTCTTAGGTTTTGAATTGATGTGTTTGGTTTCTTGTATATATGACATTATTACTTTAGGTAATACCAAACTAAAGGCTTTTATATCCTTGCATTAATAACAAAATGGAAGTAATTTTTAGTCTCATGCCATAAGCCAAAGGGAGGCCAAAAGTTAAGTGAATGTGTCTTGCTCCACCACACAAACATGTTATTGTAACCTTTTAGATTCAAAAGGATCTATGCCATTGGGAATATAGAACCTAGGGTTTGAACTCACACACCCACAATACTCAATCCAGGCTCAAACCACTAGGCTAGAATCTTGTTGGCTTATTATAAACTTTTATAATCTATGTTTCTCTATCATGTCACTACCATTACTTAGCGTGCTTTGTGTGTGTGTTTGTCTGTGTCCCCCCCTCTCTCTCCACACACACACACACACACACACACACACACACACACACATTTGTGATGATGATGATGACGACGATGATGATACGGGACATGGAGAGGCGATGTAGAGTGGCAAACAACTTATACAACACATGTAAGATTTTGCTTTTAAATGTTTTAATTTAAAAATTTTCTTCTAAGGTTTGGATATTAAGGTTTTTAATTTATTAGCCCTTGTTCTTATGTAGGGCAATTGAAAGATAAAAATCTGGGATTTATTGTCCATTCGTGAAGGCAATGAGAGGGGAATAAAATTCTATGTGATTAAACATAACTCTTTCATGCATTGTGGGGTTGAAAAACTTGTTTAAAAATTTGGGAGATATTTTATTATTGGCTCTAGAAGTTTGTTGTATTTTAGGAAGCTCAGTAGTTGAGAAAACATGTGCTGAAAAGTAGTACTTTTGACCAATCATATCCATGTGTAAAGTAGGATATCTGAAGTGGATTATATTTATTGAGATGCCTACTATCATGTTATTATTTTCTCATGTCAATTATGCTTCCATTTAAGGTCACTACACACTTCTTAACAATCTCCTATATGCTAGTTAGCCGGCTAGTTAATAGTGATGTTTACAATAACCTATATGCTTATAAGCAATATGTTAGTTAGCATAGTTTTTTGTATGCTAACTTGTATGCTAATTAGTAGCTATATGTTATTTAACATTTGTATGTCAATTAGCAACTATATGATAGTAGTTGCCTATGCTAGTTAGTAGCTATATGACTACTAGTTAGCAGTTTTCTATATGCAATTGTTTTTGTGTTGATTAGCATTTGAATTTTATCACCCCCCCCTTAAGTATAGAAGTGTACTTGCATAGTGCAAGCTTGTTCTTGAAAATGTTGAACTTATCTAGTCCAAGTGGCTTTGTGAAGATATCTACAACTTGATCATGTGTGGAGTAATGAATCAAATCAATCTCTCGATTCAAGACTTACTCTCGATGAGTGAAGTGGTAATGTATCTCAATATTTTTGGTCCTATCATGCAATATAGGATTATTGGAAAGGTAGATACTGGAGAGATTATCACAAGAGACTTCAGTTGGTCCTTGAACTGGTATACTAATATCTACAAGCATTCTTCTCAACCATACAATCTCACAAGCGACTTTAGCTGCTTCTTTATATTCAACTTCACTAGATGACAATGCAATTGTGGGTTGCTTCTTACTGGACGAACTAATTATATAACTTTCCAAATGAGCAACAATATTCTCAAGTAGACCTTCTATCCTCAATATTCCCAACCCAATTAGCATTCATGTATCCAAATAACTTCAAGGTTGAAGTAGAGTCATAAAGTAACCCAAAGTCTAAAGTAACTTTGAAATTCTAAGAATCCTCTTGGTTACAATCTAGTGACTTTGCCATAGTTCATGCATAAATTGATTGACAACACTTACAACAAAATCAAGATCAAGCCTTGTTATCATTAGATAGATTAGGCAACCAACTAATTGCCTATATAGATTGGCATCAAAAGTTTGGATCCATTATCTTTTACAAGTTTGAGGTTGACTTCCATTAGAGTAGAGGTTGGTTTATAGGACTACATATTAAATCTCTTTAAGATTTATGTAGAGATTAGGATTAGCATTGCTATTCCAAAATCCATGGGATTGCAAGAAAGAGTTGATCTTGGTGTACCAAGATCTAGGGGCTTGCTTGAGCCCATATAGACACTTCCTTAGTTTGCATACCATGTACGGATTATTGACATCTACATATCTTGGTGGTTGTTGCATATAAAATTATTCCTGTAAGTCTCCATTAATTTTTTTTTTTTTAATGTCCATTTAGCGTATGGGCCATCCATAATTAGCAAGAGCAATCACAAGTCTAACACTTGCCATTTTTTCAACTAGAGAAAAGGTTTCATCATAATCTTCTCCATACGCTTGAGAAAATCCTCTAGCACATAATCTAGCTTTATATCTATTGATTGTACCATCAACATTCAACTTGACTTTGTACACCCACTTACATCCAATGGTTTTCTTATACTCTGGTAGGTCAGCAAGTTCCCATGTGTTATTGTCCACCATAAGAGCTTTGTACTCTTCATCCATGGTTGAATTCCATTCTTCCTTTATGCATGCTTCATTGTTGTATGAATGAGCTTGAATGATGGAAGAGACTTTTGACATGAATGCCACATGCATAGTAGCAAGATTGGCACCATAAGTAAGATGCTCCATGGGATGAGTAACTCTCATAGAGCTTCTAAGAGCTAGCTATATTGAATTTCCAATTGTATTCTCTAGTTCTCCTTCTAAAAACACATCAACATCAGTATGAGTTGAAGTAGAGGTTGCATTTTCTAAAATATGGCTACCATGTAACTCATCTTTAGGATATGAAGTTGCTAGGGCTAAATACCACTTATAATCTATGTGTACCTCTTCTAGGGAGTGAGATTGGTAAGTGGTTTTGTGGGACTTCTATTCATGAGATATACTGAGATATTCATAGCTTCATCCCAATAAGCATTTGGAAGATTAGCATCATTTAACATAGACCTAGCATGCTCAACAATAACTCTATTCTTCATCTTTGCAACCCCATTTCGCTAAGGAGTATACCTGCAAGTGTATTGCCTTCTTATGCCATTTTTCCAACAAAATTGTTCGAATTCATTTGAGATGAATCCCCCCCCCCCTCTCTCTCTTATTTAGGACTCTTCTCCTTGTGCGTCTTTGTCTTTTGTTTCTCTTTGCCTTGGCCTTTGTCTTTGTCTTCTGCTTTAGCTTTTCCAGATTTTCACCTTCTTTCGTTTGAGGGTTAACATTACCCCCCTCCTAGACGAGTGCCAGTCCCATGGCACTTACCGTCGTAGGTAGCAAACGTTTAGCATGCACCGAAGACGTGGGTGGCAAGGACGTCTGTGGTTGCCATGGCGGAGTGTTGGTAGTGGTGGGGAGGAAGGTCATTGGGCGCACATTGGTGGGTTGAGTGGTAGGTGGTAGGGCAATGGGAGTTGGTGGTAGGGCTGTTCTTTGGGGGGGTTGCACTGATGGAGTACAAGTGGCGGTTTGTTGGGGATTCTGTACATGCTGATTCTTGGCAGGCTTACAGGGTGATAAGGATAGGAATTCAGAGTTGAGTGTTGATGAAGAGCGAACGACACCTTCGTTGGAGTCTTCAATACCTGTAATTGAAAACCTCTCATGTGGTCTCTCCCTAAGGGGTAGTGCTAGTCTTTTTATCGTGCACAAGACATATTTTGATTAGTTTGGGAGACAGGTCGAATTCTAAGCAAGCGGAGAGTATTGTCCTGCACTTGAGGACCCAAACTGTGTATATATTTCGGTACAGATATTATGTGAGTGCTCATGCATACTTAGATATTACGTAGTTAGAAGACCGCGGGCTAGTTTCTCGTAACAATGTGTTGATGAAGCAAAGTTGTCCATGTTGAGAAGAAGTACACGTGAAGGTATATGAGACATCCTTTGCATTGTGACTGCACGACGTAGCATAATTGAATACAGGGACACCGCACTTTCGGTAGTAATAGCTGGAAGCTATTGGACTTGCTTGATGAGGATGGTGTACATTTCATGGCCAATCGTGCGATGCTTACCACAATTGATTGCAATGATATTAAGGCAGAGTGCAAGAGGGAATTATGCAAGTGGGTCAGGGTGATAGGTCTAACCATAGGTGAGACAAGCTCCCTAGGTGTGTCCTGCCCTTGATGTGCCCTGAACAATTGTGGGTGATGCTAAAGGGCTAGGGGACTAGGGACGGAGCTAGTCGATCAAGGTCACTGGACGTACCTAATTTGAAGACCCCTAGGTGCTGTGCTGTGATTGTGGATGCGTCTTTTCGTTCATTTATTTTCTTTGTTTTTTTTTCTCTCTTTTTTTTGTTTTCTTTTTTGTTTCTTTTTCTTGTGTTTTTTTCTTGCTTTCTTTCTTTCTTTCTCTCTTTTTTTTTTTTTGACTTGCCTAAGTATAACCATTGCAATATGTTGAGGCTATCAGCCTTTCAGTGGGTTGGAAAATGTCAAGCTTCGAAGGCTCAAGAAATGGATATTACAGTGATGATTGTGCCCTAGCCTCATTGTTAGAGAAGCAGTTGTTGAGATGGGGAGATACACTTGAGATATTGCAAACCTCCTTGTGACACACGCGATGTTGGTACAATTGAGGTAACGACTGCCGTGAGCCAACTATAGAGCTTGACCCAGAAAGAGAGCGTAGCCCATGAATATGCTTTGGGCTATGCGATGTGGGCGGTCGGCAAGGGTGATTTTTGCTTTTGACAGCGTGGCTTTGTCGCGGCTCTTTGTGGGGTCGATGGTCTTGCGGTGATCGGGCATTGAACACTTTCGCACAAAGACCTGTATAATCCTGTATCCACTTGTCACTTCATGAGAGTACATGCATGGTATATGCCGCAGCTATAATAAATCAGTGCAACGCAAGGAGGCATCACTTATCTGAATTCTATGGTGTTGACTTAGATATTCATCACCTGCGCTTGATTAGCTTTTTCTTTTGCTAAAGACGTGAAATATATTAAATACAGATATGAAAAGTTCGTACAATTTGGGAACATGTCAACACTGAACCATTTAAAGGCAAAAAGTCCTGGCTAGGTAGCATTTGATAAGCCTTTATTCAACATGGGGCTACTCCATTTGTACGAGGCGGGGCGAGTCTGGGTGGTCAGGTGACTGGGGCTTTGCTGGTGCGGGGCTCCCGTGGGGTTGGGTAGGGAACATGTCGGCCGGGACATGAATGGTGTAGTCCCGGGCCGCCACCGTTTCCAAAATGCCTTTAAATAGTTCATTGAATTCTTCCCTGTCCCGAGCTGCCCTTTGTGCCCTTGAGCATCTGGTGCCGAGCGTACCTTGGGGGTTTGTGCCACTGGTGTTGCCACATTGTGTGCGCCTCCTTGAGCGTCCGCTCCCCTAGCCCGCGGATTCATCGGCCTTCGTCCGGGGTGGTGTCGCTTGGGGCTGCGTTTCTTGGCGTACCTTTTAAGAGTGGCCACGTAGCGCACCGGCGGAGGGGCGTATGCTGCATGTTTCCGTCGGCTGCGGAGAGCGTCCTTGCAAGCTAGCTGCCCTTGGTTCTCCATGTTTTCCTCGCGGAGGGGGGCCTGTAAGATACGAATCAAGGATTAGGATTTATTACATGATAAGACCATTCATATGTAAGGGATTATAGTGCAAATTATCAAGCACATAGGACGAGAAGGGGAGGGGTGGGGCATGCAGTGCTTGTTGTAGAGGGATGGCCCCCGTGATGTATATTTAGTCTCCTGCCATTAGCAAATCTTGGCTCATGCCGAGTTACGTCGGCTGGTGGTCATGAATTTAGGCAGGGCTCAACCTTGGAAGGATAGATCGGGAAGGGAAGAAGGTGTATAGAAAAGGGGCTGCACCCTGTCTACACCATCAGAGTTGTTGGTCAAGGCTTCCTATGGCGATAATGTGGGTTGCATGCCCTTCACTTGGAGGTGGGGATGGTCACACGGCTTTTAAATGCGTGATGAGAGGAGGACTTGAGGAGCTTAGCCTGTCAGACCTAACTCTTCTCCCTGCGCTTGACTATCATTACTTGTGTGTGTTGATATTGTTTATACACGGTGACACAAAAATCAATGTTTATTTATATACATATTTATGAATCCATGTCACTTCACGAGGATAAGAACCAATTGTAGAACTCGGGGTTGTACTGGAGCGTGGCACACGCATCCAGCACTCGTGGCAGCTTACTTAGTATCGATAGATATTTTGCCACATCGAGCAGCATGGACCCTTGTCCGAGTCTATTGGCAACATGTAACTCCTCTTCAGTGAGAACCTTATCAAACAGAGAGTTTTCTTGGCTAGGTTTAGCCAAGTCCGTACTCCGAATGGCAGTCAGCACTCGAAGGGAAGTTGGTGCCAGATAGGTTGGATCTCTTTGGAATCGCCATTTGGCCGATCGCTCCTCAGAGACTGTCATGATTTGAGCCCCCAGTTCGGCCATTGCAACGCGATTTTCACACCAATGCTGCTCAAATCGACTCTGGCTTGCTGACAGTCGCTTTAGTTACTCTATGTCTACGAGATTCGGTTGGTAGAGCACTTCATTGAACGTGACGGTTAAGCGCATTTCGTCAGCTTCCTCGCCCGAGATGAGTCACAAGCGCTCGTGTAGGAGCTTGCTATAGTGCTCATCTAGATGTTCCTGCTCTTCCCAAGATAAAGGGAAGGGCAAGTAATCTCCAAGCTGCTCCTTGGGGATTGTGCCCATGTCCGCAAGGACGCAAACTCGTGCGAACACCTTGAGCTTAGCATCCAACTCAGTTAAGCATTCTGCGACACTTCTATGTTCAACGAGGGCTTGCTCGGTTGCTATCTCATGCAAGGTTCTAGGAGTTTGCCTAGGCTTTAGCATGGCTGGGGGTTCAGGCCTATATGAGTAAGATTGGTCAACGCTAGGATTGCTCATGCTCTTGGGGTTTCCATGTGTCTCCTGAGGCTTCGGTATTGTGTCATGGTTCTTTTTGGGCGTGACTGGTGTGAATTCGTCACCCCGTCGTGATAGTGTTGTATCCACTCTTGATTTGTCAATGCGAGTTCTATTGTCAGTGGTGGATAGAGTGTTGCAAGCAGCCACCATTGATAGCAACGACAACTTTGATTTGTCGGAGCATACGGTTGCGTGTGAGGTTTCACTACTATTAGGAGAGGTATCAATAGGCTCATTGGTGGGTGGATGGACTTGATGCTTTATTCATCAGCTCTCCAGCGCGCTTCGTCCCAATGTTCTTGGGGTCCACAACCACCTGCAACTGTTGTTGTTTTTGTTGTTTTCTCCTCTTTTTCTTGGTCAGTGCAGGCGCATCTCTCAATGACTCAAGACCCTCGACTGGGTCAACCATTGGTGTGCTTGGTTGGGCCTTAGCATTCTCTTTCTCTAGTGTGTCCTTATGGGACATAGCCGTGGCCTGCTGAATAGCCTCTCTAGGTTGTGAGGATACAACTGCCTCCCTTTTTGGAGAGTCTAGCTCTTCCCTTCTGTTCAACTCCTCTAGCCTAGGCTTTAGGCACTTTGGAAGTGTTGGAGTTGCCAATGAAGTTGGTTGCGACACCTCCTCCACAGGTAAACTGCTAAGGACACGTTCTACAAGGGGCATTGTCACGGCCAAGGGCTGTGACTGCTGTGATCCCTGATTGGAAGTAGTAGTAGCGAGTTTAGTGGGATGGCTACCCTTGGTGGATTGCGGTGTCAAGTCCCTAGGGCGATCGGAAGTGGTCGTGTCTTTTGTTGCCCTTTGAGCACTCATCTATGTAGATCGAGCACGAGTTGATCTAGTCACATTAGGTTGTTCAGGCATATCCTTGGGTCGAGAGCTACAGATAGCGTCATGTCTCACCTCTTGGAAATTTGGAAGCTTAGATGGAGATAGAGATTGGAATTGAGTAGTCACCCTTGACAACTGCTGTAGTGCTTCCTCCGTCTATTTGGAAAAAGAGGGCGTAGGAGATCTAGGACTCATAGGTGGATGTGGCACTAGCTGAATGATTTGGTCAAGGCTATTAGACGATTGTGCCACTTGCTTTGTTGAGCGAGCAGTCTTGCCATGAGCAATGTTGTGCCTATGATGCTTGTTCTCCCCTTGGGAAATCAAAGGCTCTTTGGGCACTAATGATTTTTGTGCATGCTCAATGGCTACATATGACATCTGTCCATTTAGCATGCTAGGCCGAGGCTCTTTCTTTCGAACAATCATGTCTGGTTTCTTGCCTTGAGACCTAGAGTTTCTCTTAGATTTCCTCCTGTGCTTCATTGCTTTTGATGCACTCTGGCCTTCAGCTGATAGAGGCGATTTAGCAGGGGATTTTGATACCCAAATCCATCGGTTACCTGTGTAGTACCCTTGAGCACGTAGCAACGCCTTGGATATCCATCGCAGCGTTGTGCTGACCCTCCATCGATGCCTGTGTTTATAAGGCTTGGGCTTCTTTTGGGGTCTTCTACGATATTGGTAAGTCCAAAGCCCGTCCTTGGCGTTGTCTCTTGACCTTCTTGTTTCAGGCATGGCCTCACTCACTGGTTCTCGTTGTTCGACCTGTGCTTGTATTAACTCTTCAAACAAGTCCTTGCTCTCGTCAGCAAGCTTGACTGTTATGTCAGCACCTTGCTTGCCTTTCCCTCGAGGTTCGATGAGGTCACCCTCGCTAAAGGTCGTGACTATCCTTACACCCGGTAGTGTTAGGTGTATCCTCTGTGCTACATAGTAGGCCTCACACTTGGTCGCCCTTTTGAAGGGTCTTCCTAGGAGGGTTCCTTTCTCGCAGCTAGCACTATTTGGAGGAACATGAAATAGGATAGGCAAGCTTTTCGTTTCAATTGTCGCAAGGATTTTGCACTTCCCTACGAGTGCTTGTGGGTGTCCCCCATAAGGGCTAATGAGTTGCACTAGTCGGTGTGAGCTCTGGTTGGCCTAGTAGAGTCCATGATTCATAGGTCAAGATGCTAAAATCTACTCCTTCATCAATCAGAGCATCAATAGTATGCTCTCTTTTCGCGGTGAGTTTGACCCTAAGATAAGCAGGTGGTACTATGTCTTCATCTTCCGGGTCTTGGCTTGTAAATTTAAGCCTTCTAACAGGCGCCTTTGAGTCCCTAACTGCACAATCAGACGTGGATTCTCTACTGAGGTCCTGGGTCGTTTGTGCAGTGTTGCTCAAGGTACATCTATCGTCAGGACTGTCATGTCTAGTCATCCTCGCATTGATAGCTTGATGATGTTGCATTCTGCTTCGACTAGACGCAGTTTGAACACAACGTACATGTGTTCTTGTGGTGTGGCCTTTTTGCCCTGGATGGCTAGATTGGCCCGTTAAGGTTCTAGGGTCTCTGTTTCTCTCTGTTCAGGTATGGGATTTTGGTTGCTCTTTTACAAGTGAGGATCCATGCTCGTGTAGAGCCATTACTACACTAGGGTCTAATTTGGAGGACCTGTCACGACGCGCGTTTTCCCTCCAATCTACTTGGGGGAGGTGCGGAGGGGGTAGAGCCCAACCAACCTACTTGGGGGAGTCCCCCCCGGCCCGTAGGGCCGTTACGATAAAAGCCATGCACAAGTTGGAGGACTATTTATAGCCAAATTTTGAACTACGTGCTCTAAATTTTAGCCCGGTGATGGATCTGTGATGTGCCTTTAGCTCTACGTAGCCTTTGGGGTCAATCTCGGGGTTTAGATGTGTCAAAATTTGTGTTCTAGATACCTATCCGATTTTGACAGTTTTCTATCCGATTCTCAGATGTCCGATTTTCAGGAGTCCGATTATCAGAATCGGACGTCCGATTCTGGGTGGTCTGATCGGCCCAGTGGTCCGATTTTGGTCACGTTCGATTCTGGGAATCGGATCGGACAGGGTGGTCTGATTGCTTCGATCGGACGAGCATCCGATCGGACAGGATGGTCCGAGTGGTCCGAGTCCGAGTGTTCGAGTGGTCTGATTTCCAAAATCCGACAGGTTGGTCCGAGTGGTCCGATCGGACAGGATGGTCTGATCGGACGGTTGTCCAAGCGTCTGATTATGGACTGGTCCGATTCTGGGTGGTCCGATTATGGACTGCTGATTCTGGGTGGTCCGATTATGGACTGGTCCGATTCTGGGACTCGAACGGCCTAGTCCGACGGCCCGGACGGCGGCCCGCGAATTGTGCGCAATGCCTCTCGGTCAACGCCTACTCCACCGAATCATCCAACGCCTTTCAAATAGGTACAAAACACTACAAGGAAATGCCAGACATGCCTGGAATCGCTATGGTGCTCGAATCAAACATCACTCCAAGGATCTGTGCCCCTATTTTCCTGTTTTAGCCTGTTATACAGCAACATAAAACCCTACTGTTTGCTTCTTTTTCTTTGTTTTTTCCTATCCTAAATGCATACAAATCACAAAGCAATCACTACACTACTCCAACATGCTTTTCCAAATCCAAAAAACCAAAAACCTACTTGCCAAGGAGATCGAATACCTCTTCAAACTCCCTCGCTTCCTACCTATCTACTTCAAGAACCGATTCGAGGAAAACCCTACTTCAATGCTCGATTCGAAGCGTGCAAGCGCTCAAGGCTTGAATCCGTTAGTCCCGGCAAAATGGAACCAAAATGTGGGAGCTTTCGCTCAACCGCCAAAACCCACGGATCGCTTATTGCTTCAAGCGTTCCAAGCCGAGCACTAATGGCTACCTCTCACATAGCCGACGCGCCATCCATATCTACGAGTGTAGTGAGCTTACCTCCATGCCGATCGAGTTACCTCCTCTCCCGTGCACTCCGGTAGCTCCACGATCCAAGTGCAAGCTTCAAGCAAGCTCCATCCTCAAGCTCCAAGCTCCAAGCTCCATTGCCGTGAGCAAGAGAAGAGAAGAGAAGAGAAAAAGAGAGGAGAAGATGGAGAGCTTCTCCTCCTTGGTCCCTCACCCTCACACACACACTCCCTCACACTCTCACACTCCCTCTCTCAAGCACAAGCTCAAGCAAGCAAGAACAAGAAGAAGAGGAGAGCCACTTTTTGCCACACACAAGAATGAGCTTTTCATTCACTTTTCAACTTTATATACAAAACCCTAAATCCCTTTTGGGCGGTCATCCCCTTTTCCCCTTTTTTACATGGCCGACCGTAGCCTAGGCTCCTTTTTGCCATTGTCCTTCTATCTTCCTAGCTTCCTTTCCACCGCCCGTCTACATTTACAAATTGCACGGGTGAGAGCCTAGCGCTCCTTGAATTAAACCATGATGCGCTTGCGCTCTTTTACAAAAGTTTTGACTTGCGCTTTTCCTTGTGCGCCTTTCTCCCTTATTTAGGACTCTTCTCCTTGTGCGTCTTTGTCTTCCGTTTCTCTTTGCCTTGGCCTTTGTCTTTGTCTTCTGCTTTAGCTTTTCCACATTTTCCACCTTCGTTTGTTTGAGGGTTAACACTTAGTAATGCCAGGAACTAAAAGAACATTAGACAAGTCTTTTACCTTGCCCGATGACATTTGGATAGGAATAGTGCCTTCTCCTTCAATAGTATCTCATGTGGTGATTATTTGTGTGGTACTAAGGGGCTGAATTGAATTGAACCATTCTTAGTGATGTCATGTGATTAGAGGCTCCGGAATCCATGTACCATTTATCTTGAAGCTGTTGATTTGAGTGGCTCATACACATAGATATTAAGACTTAGCCACCACCATTGTTGGACTGAACTGAAGTTGATGACATGTAGTTGGTATTTGAAGCTCTTCCATTGGTTGGCCCATTTTGAAGTAGGGGTCCTCTTTATTGATTAGCCATCTTCTTTCTAAGGTCTCTTTTCCAATGGCAATCATTGCATTGACCTTGTCTTTTTGGTGAGTATCCTCTTCCTCTTGCTCACATACATTTGCCTCTTCCTCTTTATGGGTAGTTAGTGGTTGTAGTGTACTGATTTGTTATATATTCTTATTGATTATGAATTATTGAGCTATTGTTGAAGTGAGTTATTTTTCCTCTAGAAGGAAATTTTTTCCTCAAAGCAATGGAAGTGACAAAGTGCTTATACTCTTTCTTCACACATTGGAGAATGATGTGCAAGATCTCTTCCTCTTTGATAGCCTCACCCAATGAAATTAGTACATCTTCAATGTCTTTAATCTTCAACAAATAAGCATGCATACTTTCATTTGAGTTTTTAGTTGTTTCATTCAACTTTAGAATTGAAATCCATTATTGTGATGGTTCTTACTCTCCAACATCTTTGCTAAGATATCTTGTGCATATTTTGCATTTCGAATGTAGTTGACCATGATGACACTTGCATTGATATTGATGAAGCCTTGAGCTTGGGTTGCTATTCTACCCCAATCATTTCTTTTTTCACCTCCTTAATCTCGATTTCCTTCTTTGCCAATAACAACCTTCAGCTTTTTTTAAACCATTAGTAGAGTTTGCATTTTGAACTTCCATGCATTGTAGTTGCTTCTATCCACCTTGCTTGCATCATGAAGCAATGAGATGTCACTTGGAGCTATTTTAGATGATGAGGATTTGAAAAGAATGTATTTTGGGAATGGATAAGGAGGAAGTGTGCTAGTAATAACCTTTAGCCAAGAGCTAGGAGGAATGCCTTTGGCCTCTTCCTAATCTCGAGTGAAAAGCATGCAACATAGCTTCCTTCTCTCCCTCTATGGCACATGGGGTAGCCACAAGGAGTACTAAGTGACATCTGACAAGCTCCTTAATCAGACAGAAAGAGAGAAGGGATATCCCCCTTAGCCTATAAAAGGCTAGCCAAATAAGCCTTGAGGAGGGGATGGAAAAGCTAATATGCTACTATAAAAGAGAGAAAGAGGAAGAGAGTGTGTGTGAGAGAAGATAAGAGAAGAAAGTGATAGAGAGAGAAAAAGATAATATTAGAGAAAGATATAGAGAGAAGATAAGACCAGAGAGATAGATATATATAGGGAGGATAAGAAGAATTTTCACCATCTAAGCTGAATCTCATCAAGTCCATTGGAGCCATAGAAATGCCACCTCCACCATGACTCCAAAGATGAAAAGCATGAGTCATTGGAGTCATGGAATCTATGAGAGCTATGGTATCCAGAGGAGCTACGAGATCCGCAAACACAAGCAGAGATAATTTTCCAGTCCCCACCCTGCAAACTCAGGTTCCCCTAATCCCTATACATTGCAAAAATAAAATTTTCTATTGTTGAAAGGATAATTAGCTTGCATCCAATATGATCTTAATGAATGCATGTCAAAATTAGTAGTAGTCAATACACATTCTTAGGCGAAGAAAAAAAGGGAACGTGCATCAATTAGTTTCTTCATAAGGTGTATCTTATGGGTAGTCTAAAAAGTATACATATTTTTGAATCTATACTTCATATGAAATCCAAATCCTTTAGGATGGTCCACTATTAGAGTTGTTTATGGCTCAACCTAAAACTTTGACTCTATTTCCTGAAAATCTAATGTCGTATGATAATGTTCTTCATTCAAGAAATGTGTGACTTGTAACATTCAAGATAGGGTGTTCTTGTAGTCAATCAGGATATATGTCGTATCTATGTGGTAATCTTGAAAATATGATGCCATATACTAATGTTCTTCACTTAGGAAACGTCTAACATGTAACATTCAGGATAAGGTGTTCATGTAGTTAGTCAAGATGTATTTTACATGTCTATGTGGTAATGTTGAAAATTTGAGTTGTATGCTAATGTTACTCATTCAAGAAATTTGTGACTTGTAACATTCAAGACATGGTATTCATGTAGTTAATCAGGATGTTTGTTACTTGTCTATGTGGTAATCCTAAAAATTTGATGCCATATGCTAATGTTCCTCATTTCGGAAATGTGTGACCTATAACATTCAGGACAAGGTGTTCTTGTAGTTAATTAGGATATATATTACTTGTCTATGTGGCAATCTTGAAAATATGATGTTGTATGCTAATGTTATTCATTCAAGAAACGTGACTTATAACATTTAGGATAGGGTATTCTTGTAGTTAATCAGGATGTATAATACCTATCTATGTGGTAATTCTAAAAGTTCACAAATGTTCCTCATTCGGGAAAACGTGTGACCTATAACATTTGGGACATGGCGTTCTTGTAGTTAATCAAGATGTATGCTACATGTCTATGTAGTAATCCTAAAAATTCGATGTTGTTTGCTACTACTCCTTCATTCTTGGTATGTGGATTGAAGGTTTCTTTATTTTGCAGATGCATTGATTGATGGAGGCTCATCAGTGAACATAATGACAGATGTGACAATGAAGGATCTAGGTCTGCAAGGGATGCAACGTACATTATAGTTTATAAGAATGGTAGATCAAAATAGAATTAAGCCTTTGGGCATTCTCCCAATGTGAAAACAACTCTCACAAGAAGAGATGATTGACTGATCTATCTGGTGGTAAAACCAAATTCCTATGGGACCTCATATCCTCTGCTCTTTGGAAGACCATGGATTTTTGAAGCAAGAGCATAGATGGATTGGTTCAAAGGAACCCTAATCCTAGGTAGAAGACCCAAGAAAGTGGTGTTGAAGTTGTATGGCTCAGAAAAAGGTAATGGATCCACTTCCATTGAAGTCTTAATAGATTCCTCTAATAGAAATTATAGATGGCACATCATCAGATGAAGAAATTATCAAACAGATCTTTTCCAAGAAAATAGAGCCAGAGTCCCTGATAGTGGACACTGTAAGCCAAATCTCGAAAGAAGTAAAGTCCTTGTCGATGGGTGAATACCTATTGCCTGACCCAAGAATGACTTCAAAAATCACCTCTAACAGTGAGATAGAGGCATGGATGTACTACTCTCCCTGTTACATGACCGTAGCAAAGCTAGAGACAAAAGCAAAGCCAGAGATAGAGACAAACACAAGAGCAAAGCTGAACGTAGAAGTAGTAGAGTGATGAAAAATCTGTTCTTCACTTATAGAGTCCCTCTACTGAGGGCAGAGATAGAGTTTGAAGAGGATGATAATGATAGTGTAAAAGATGATTATGAAAGCGAATCAAAAGAATCTATCTAGCCTGACAAGGATACAAATGAGGAGGAAGTTCGAACGGCTATAGAAGCTGAAGATCCAATGCTGTTAGACAAAATGACTCTAGTACCCTTTGGACTAGTTAATGAGTCACAACATATGCAAAATATCCATAAAGGACAATGACGATGCACCTTGCCAACAAATACCAACCCTACCGCCCAAGCAGAACTCAGAAGGTTTATGTTGTGTGATGCTCCTGGATGCAACCTCAGAAGATGAGTTCTCGATCCAAGAGGTAACTAATTCCCAAAACAAACCCAAAATAGCCATGATACCATTTCAACATCCCAAGCAATAAGCAGAATCCCCATTGAAGAAGGAAGTTGGTTCCAGTGATACGTTAGAAGAGAAGGCCACTCCCTTGAAGGAGTCGCCTCTATATCTAGAAGAAGCAATTCATGGAACCTTCATCTGTGAAGTGGAAGGCGAAAAGTAAATTAACTTTTGTAGACATAGATGGTACTAAAAGTCACCTGAAAGTGGGTAATAGCCTACCAGAAGAGGATCTATTGGTCTTGCATGACCTATTAAAGGAGACTTTGGACATGTTTGCATGGTCCTACAAAGTTCTAAAGGGGATTGATTCCATAGTGTGTCAGCATCACATTGATCTCGAGCTAGATGCCAAACCTATGAGGTAAAGACAGAGGCATATGAATCCAAATTACTCAACCTTGGTGAAAGCCAAATTGTTCAAGCTCCTTAAAGCCGAGTTTATCTATCCAGTGTGACTAATAGCAAATGGGTTTCCCCCATTGTGGTAGTACCCCCAAGAAGAATGGAAAACTGTGATTATGTGTGGACTTCTAAAAGCTGAACTCCAAGACTTAGAATGATAAATTTTCTATTCCTTTCATAGACTAACTCTTGGACACAATGGCTAGAAATGAACTTTATTCCCTCTTGGATGGATTCAGTGGGTACAACCAAGTCCAGATCGGAGAAGAAGATCAATCTAAAACAACCTTCATAACAAAATGGGGAACCCATGATTACAGAGTGATGTCATAATGCCCCTGCTACCTTTCAATGAATGATGATGGCAGCATTCCAAAATCACCTACATGATTTCATTGAGGTATACATGGATGACTTCTGTGTCTATAGCCTAATCCGTGAGCCTTGGAGATACTTGGAGCAGTACTTTGACAGATGTCGAGAGTATGAAATTTCTCTCAATCTTGACAAATGCATCTTTGGTGTCTCGTCAGGAGTTCTTCTGGGGGCCACATTGTCTCTACACAAGGGATAGCAACAAACCCTGCCAAGATTGAGAAGATTGCAATTCTAACAGTGCCAACCAACCTCAAATAGTTGAGGGGATTCCTTGGCCATATGGGCTATTACAGACGGTTCATTGCACATTTTGCAACAAAGATAGACCCCTTGCATAAGCTCCTGATGAAAGATGCAGAGTTTACATGGACCACTGATTGTGACAAAGCATTCAACACTTTGAAGTAGTGTCTGATTAAAGCACCCATCCTACAACCTCCTAATTGGATGGAGGAATTCCATGTGCACACTGATGTAACTGTTGAGTTAGGTATAGTCTTATGTCAATAAGACCCCTCAAAGTTAGATTAACCTATCTACTACGCAAGCTGTAAGGTCATTGATCAAGAAAGAAAATACACAATGATGGAGTTAGAATGCCTCGCAATGGTGTTTGCCTTGGAAAATTTTTGACACTACCTACGACACATTTCAAATTCTATGTGGACCATGAGGCACTATCATTCTTGATGAACGAAGCAAATGTGAAAGGCCAAATGATGAGATGGCTCCTTCTATTCTAAGAGTTTGACTTTGAGGTGATCACCAAATCTAGTTGCTCCCATGTGTTGGTTGATCATCTCTTGCAAATCCCTCAGAGCGACAAAGTGGAGCAGGATGGCCCAGACCTTCCTAATACTTCCCTCTTTCTGGTTGAAACAGTAACTCCTTGGTACACAGATCTAGCCAATCTTTTGGCAACACAATAGTATCCTCCTGGCATCTCCAGCCTTGTGAGAAGAAGAAGCTTCTAGTGGAATTAGCCCCCTATGCCTTGCTAGGAAACGCCCTGTACAAGAAAGGCAAAGATGAAGTGTTACACAGATATGTTGCATGAGACAAAATCGGGATAGTTCTAAAAGCATGCCATGATGAGCCATGTGGAGGAAAACTTTGTAGGAGAAGCAACAACCAAGAAGGCTTTGCTCGTTGGATATTGGTGGCCGACCCTCCACAAGGATGCCTATGATTACTGTAAACGTTGTGATGCTTGTCAGCAAATGGGAAATCCTACCAAAACTAGCATTATACCCCTATAGCCCATCCTTTCCCTAAAGCCATTTGAGAAGTGGGGCATTGACTTTGTTGGCCCCATCGATCCGCCAACTAGAACGAAGCAAAATAGATACATTTTGGTTTCTACAGACTATGTCACAAAGTGGTGTGAAGCCAAAGCTTTGAAGTAGAATGATGGTAACAATGTGCCCTATTCCTGTACAAGAACAACATCACCCATTTTGACAGTCCCCTAGAGCTAGTAAGTGATAGAGGTGCTCACTTCTTGAACAATATTATGAAAGAATTGACAGATATTTACAAGATATACCATCGTAAGTCCACATCTTACTACTCTAGAGCTAACGACCAAGTTAAAGTTACTAATCACATCCTTTGCTTAATCCTAATGAGGATGATTGCTGCACATCATAGCAATTAGAATGATCGACTTACAAAGGCCCTCTGGGTGTACATAATCTCCCATAAGGATGCTATAGGATAGACACCCTTCCAACTAGTGTATGGCACAGAAGCCATCTTCCCTATTGAGTTAGATCTACCTTCTCTGCAAGTGGCTATCCATGAATTCCTAGGTGATGATAAGTCCCTCCAGCACCATCTTCTATAGTTGGAATGTTTGGAAGAGACTCACAAGATGGCCACACAATGTATGAAAGTCACATAGGCTCAACAAAAGGCTTACCATGATAGTTTCATCAAGCATAAGAAATTCAAGGAAGGTGACCTAGTCCTAGACTATGATTCACGATTTTGTAAGTTTCCATGAAAACTACAATAGCGTTGGATGGGCCCCTATAATGTACTTGCTATCAACCCTAATGCTCTATCTAAGTGCAAGTTATCAATGCTTCTGATGATCCCTTTCTGATGCTCTATCTAAGTTCAAGAAGGATTTCTCTCCCTAGAGATCTTTACAATCATAGTCGACCGCGACCCTTTCTCTTTTGGGCATCACACTATAATCCTCTCGTGCTGCTATTGATAGCCATCATGCTTATCCTAATGAGGTGGCCTCGTTCTTCTAGCCCCTCATAGCCATCTCGCACCGCTACTTTGCTCCCTTCTCATCTGATCTAGCAGAGGTGGAGAGGATGATTGTGATACATAGTATTCTTGCTATTCTCCTCTTGAAATTGAAAAATAAGAAAAAGAAAAAGTATATATATATATATATATATATATATATGTCGATCATGGGAAAAAGGACATTGATATCACCATCATCATGTTGACCCATTCTTCAAGAAAATGTGGAAACACCCTCACGAGTAGGAAAAAAAGAAAAATAAGAAAAACAAAAAAAAGAAAAACTGTTATGGGAGAAAAGGAATAAATTTCTTGTCATAATAGGCCTCATTCTAAGAAAAGTTGGCAAACATCCTTGGATGGGAGGTTGGCTGTGGAAAATGTGGCAACGGCCCATAGTCCAGATCAGTTGATTCCTCAGTCGACCTTCCAAGGTGTAGCTCCAAAGACGCCTCCCTTGGTGTGCTATGTCTTACAACTCCATCAATGCGTTCGACTTCTACAGCAGCAGACCACATCTCTCACCTGCAAGTGAAGTTCCAGATCTACTGGCTATCTCCCTAGGTATGCCTCTTCATCAACTGATACAAGTGGAAATCTTCAACCACCAGACAAAGTCGATCTTCATCGACAACCCCTAGAGTGACATGAGCTTTCATCCTAATCGGATGGGGATGTGATTATGGACTACCCTCTGTATTTATTAGACAAGTGTGAGATAGAGGGTTGGGTGAGTGACCGCGGTCCTTGCCCTTTAATTTCAAAAGAGAGGTGAGATGTGTAAATGGAGTATTGCATATACGGGCTCAGCCTCTCAATGCACAACACACAATTTGTTCATGTGCATGGCATTATAAGGCTCCCTAGCCTTCCTTCTTGCATCGTATGCCTGCATTGCTGCACCATCAATTGTGCACAAGGCATACAACCTATATACAAGTGGCCATGAGGATTACATCAATGGATGTGAGGAACTCGGTTGCCCTCCTATATTCATCAAGAGAGCGTGAGATAAAGGGGGGGATCGAGTGTGATTATTTTTCCTTTCATCAATTGAGAGGTGAGGATTGACGAACGCTACAATAATTGACATCACGTACATTTTCGTTTCCCTATCCACACATGGGATGGGCCTTTGCCATCACTACACACACATTACTCTGTTTGGTACACTACTGCACTACAAGGTTCCCTAGTCTTCCTTCTTGTATCTATGCCAAATGGGTTGGGATGCATTGATGCACTATCAATTGTGCATATTGGCATACTTCTTTTAAACCATCTCTTTTATCGATTTCTAAACCAAGTATGAGATACGGGTTCCAATCATTCTCCTCGAGTGACGTGAGTTGATCTATCATCCCAACATGAGTGATTGTCAAGATTGAGTGTTGTATTCTTCAATGTTGACGACTTACTAGGTTTTCATCAGCAATGCTACCTGCTTGGGTTCTACTACACGGTCCCTGCCATGATATAAGTGTGCTGTGGCAAGCCTTGGTATCTCTTGTCGATGACTTTGACTCCCCAACACGTGTCGATGATGATCTATATCAACCAACTGAATGGGCCAAGTGTTTCTAACCCTACCTCTTGTGTTCATTTATGTGTATGTCATGTCTTAAGTGTGGGCACATATGGATACGGGTTATGGTCAAGTGTTAGGCCCTTGTTGATTAGTCAACCTGATTTGTTCACGTCTTAAGTGTGGGGATGCGTCATTGCATCTCATTTGCATACATTCATGAACATCCTACTAATTGATCCTTACATGACATCTTGTTTACTTTATGCCCTAATGGGGTCCCTTCCCTACCCAGTCGACCTAGTATACCTCATTTCCACGGTCTTCTCTTGCCCTTTCGATTGTTTTATCATTCTATTGATTCTCCATGTAAATGTATCTTATGTTCACTGAAATTGTAATTTGTCTCTACAGCCCTGCCATTTTTTCTTTTTATAAAGGCCCTTGGTTTCAAGCATCGATTCATCTATTATTCATTTTTGAAAACCTTTACGTGACTCGGATGTGTTTCTATACGAACATGCCTTTTTTACACCGAAACTATAGTTTGATATTATAGTTTTGATCTTTCCTTTCTCTTTTCGACGCACGGATTGGCCACTATTTATTTTTGCGTGTTTGTGAGTTTATTTTTATGTGATTTTTGTGTTATTTTCATGTGAACACGCTCTTTTTTTGTTGGAATAGTGTTTTGTTTGGATAACCTCAAGCTGTTAGTACCCTTAGATATTTTTTCTTTTTCCTTTCCCTCCTTTCGACCTACCGATTGTTTGTTATTAATTTATAATTGTGTTCCCTTGCGTGTTTTTACTCTTTTTTCCATTTGAACGTGTCTTTCTTCCCATCATCTCACAAATGCACGTGCTAAAAAGAAAGCACTCCACACATATATTAAATTTCTAAAAATAAACCTGCATTTAGAAACATTGAGTTGGGAACGATATCCGAGAAACCTTAAAGCACCATGAAACTTAATAATTTTTAATTAATGGGCAAAATGAATCATCGTTTTCTTACTAAGTTCTATCTCTTAATAAAACTCACCCATTCTTAATTATTTACTAAAATTTACACTCAATTAAATTTTCCCTTCCCCTCACATTGCACAATTCCCTTTCTAAATGAAGCACTATGTGGGGTGGGTGACGTGGTTGTCAGTCTCAGTCAGGTGTGGTCTGGTTATCAATGTGTTGCGGTTTGGTTTAGTCAAGTTTTCTGTGTTCATGTTGATTTGAGTTAGGATACAGTGTGTATTATCATTATTTTTGCTAGATTATGGGGATATTGGGTGCTTGTATGTCTGCATATCATGAAGCTTTCAATCGCATAAGTGGAGAGGTCATGTCAAAATTTTTAAAGATATGGATTGCCTAGGGTGCTTAGTCGGTTGTGTCCATGTAAGTCATTTCTTTTGTTGATATCTTTTCCATTGCTATTATGTTGTTTTGTAGCCTTTCCTTGTGATTGTCTGTGTGTATGTGTGGTGTGTGTGATCCATTTGAATGGCGCCTCATACTCCTCCCCTGATCTAGTATGTTCCATGGGTTTCTCATTATTATTCGCAATTGCTAGAATCAAACCTTATTTCTAAGGCTAGGTTATCCAAATTAGTGGCTCTTTCATTGCTACTTGTCTGTGATGATCCTACATGTGTGATCAATTCTTTACTTCTTACAATAAGAGGTCTGGCTCTATTCGTAACACAATTATCCTCATGACACCTAAGAGCCTGGGCAAAGCTCTTTTTTCACCCTACTGTGGGGAACCTTTTCTTGATGCCCATCAAATTTTCTCAAATGAGGACATTTTGAAGCTTTTGTAGAAGCAAACCACGGATGTCTTGGATCCTAAGCAGGTCATTACTACTTTGGGAGTTAGTGTGTTCAAGATTTCTAACCCTTTTTGGATATAGTTGTGCCAACTTCTTCAAGACAAGTTCATGCCTGCCAAAACCCATTCTAATTATCTTTTAAAGAAATTGTTTATAGCTTCCGGCATGGTGGTCTTAGACCCAGTGTGAATGGTCCTACAGACCTTAGTACCATTGTATACACTTATGTTATGCTAGTAGTCAATGAAATAATGGAAGATGATGAACGACCTGAAGGTCAGGTTGCTGCTCCATTACATTGTCTCTCTCCCTCTCTCTTCTAATATGGTATCAGAGCCATCATGGATGGGCTCTTGAAGGCATGAAGCTATGAGAAAGACCTACAGCCTAAAGACTCAGGGCAGTGGTTGAAGACTCAAGGTTGTCTTGCTGCTAACTGAAGACATAAATCACTACTTGAGTGATCCAGAGCTTGTATGCTTGCTTGGGAAGACATATTAATGATCTGACATGTCAATGCTTGGTCTGGAGTTGATAAATGAGCTGGAATACTGAAGTATATATCTGAAATTGAAGACAGGTTGCTGTAAACTGAAACAGGGTAGCATACACTGATCACTCTTTGAAGCATTGAAGCCATTTGATGAGCATTTTGAGCTATATTGAAGTGAGGGTTCATTCAAGAAGCATATGTATTGAGTTTGATGCATTTGGGTTTTATTTTACTGATAAAATATTCAGATCTGAAATTTTATGATAGGTTGAAAACTGTCATAAAACTGTCATCAACATACACTCATTGACTTGAAGAAATACATGGCTTTTGTTACCTACAAGGAGTTGTATGGTATGGGATATGATTGTTGAATGCTATGAGCATTGAGATGAGCATTGAAGGCTCTTAAAAACTGAAATCTGAATCAGAGAACAAATGCTTTGACAGTGTATTGGCTGGTCATAAACAATCCATGTACTTTTTGACATCACTTCTTGAAGACAGAGAGTTTGCGAATGCCCGTATGGTTATGTATTGATCCCTACACACAATGGCATATGTATGAAGTGGTTTGAGGATCTCTTGGGCTGAAATACATCTTGGTTTGACAGTTTATTGGCTGTATACAATCTGTGAGGAGATTTATGTCACTTGTACTTGCTGGATATGCACTGGTTTGTGCGTGTATGACTATGTCTAGTTGCCTACATATACTAGCAAATGTCTGGGAAAGTTTGGAGCATGTATGACATGTTTTAAAGTGGTTTTTGACAGTAAATTCACTGCTTTACTGAAAAATTACAGGTTTC
Organism: Lygodium microphyllum; assembly: GCF_053477565.2. Classification (NCBI taxonomy): domain Eukaryota; kingdom Viridiplantae; phylum Streptophyta; class Polypodiopsida; order Schizaeales; family Lygodiaceae; genus Lygodium; species Lygodium microphyllum. The sequence continues at coordinate 25,087,595 of NC_141161.1, read as the reverse complement.
AGATTGCGTATTCTCTTTACTACAATAAGCTTGCATGACTCAGAGTTACAATACCTGCAAAGTCTATGTACTGACTGATGTACCTACGGGTTATACCACATGTTTGTGGATGTTTTTGAGGTTGTAAAGGGCTGAAATACCCTGGTTTTTTTTACAGAGAATAGTTGCAGAAAACTGTCATAAACAGTCAAGGACCGAGGTTGGTTAGAGTGACTTGTTGGCTTGCAGGAAGTCAGGCAGTGACTAAATAGTGTCTGGTCCAACATGGCAAATGCAAAAAGGATTGACAACATAACCCAGATAGTGGGGGAAAAGCTTGACAGGAACAATTATGCCATATGGAAGTTCTACATGGAGAACTTCTTAATAGGGAAAGGCTATTGGGAGTTGGTGACTGGAGCGGAAGCTGAACCTGAGCTTCCAGATCGACCTACGGCTGATCAGAGACAATTACACCAAGCTTGGACAGAAAGAGCTCGTAGAGTCTTGCACTGGCTCTCTTTATGTATCTCAGATGCCATGGTAATGCAAATAATGAACCGTAGCTCTCCTAAGGATGCATGGGACATTTTGGTCAAGTATTATGGCACAACCACAAGTGCCAGGAAGATACAGTTGAAGCAGAAGTTCAACAACATGGAGAGGAAGAGCAGATCTATACATGATTATGTCACGGAGGTTAAGACCATTGTGGATCAGTTGGCATCTGTTGGTTCACAGGTAGAAGATGAAGACATGGTTGTTGTGACCTTGAACGGCTTGGGGCCTGAGTATAAGTCTTTTGACACTTCTGTGCCTGTGCGGGCTGAAATGCCTGATTTCAATGAATTGGTTGCATTGCTTATCCATGAAGAGGTTAAGCTTGGTTTGGCTGCAGAATTTAGCAATTCTAAAAACAAGGATGCAGTTTTCTATTCCAATCAATGTGGCCGTGGAAACCGTGGTAGAGGCTATGGATTTGGCAGAGGAGGCCAGCAAAATGCATCCTATGGCAATAACCATCAGCAGATATCGAATGCAAGAGGTGGTGGAAACTTTAGAGGCAGGGGGAGATCTAGCCCTAGAGGTAGAGGCTCCTGGAAACAGTAGCGTCCATCTGACAATCCGAACAAGGATAAGGATTTTCATTACTGTGGAAAGTATGGGCATATTGCCAAGGACTGCTGGAAGAAGCAGGGCAATCAGAAAGGCGAACAACATGGGCATTTTGCTACATCTAGTCAGGCAGATGATACTTCAGGAGATAGATTGTTTGCCATGCAGTATTTAAAAGACAGAGTTGTTGAAAAATCCATTGATGATGCAGTTTGGTATATTGATTCAAGGGCATCGAACCATATGACTCCTCATGGTGATTGGTTCACTGATATGGTGGCTGAAAAAAATGGCTATGTCTATACAGGTGATGACACGCAGCATAGCATTGATCATGAAGGCAAAGTGCCTCTTGTGGTTCATGATGGGAAAAAGAAAAAATTTCATGATGTACTGCATGTTCCTTCGATTACGAAGAACCTACTGTTTGTTGGTGGGAGCAGAACTTGCAGGTTAGATTCAACAAGTATGGTTGCTTTATTGAAGAGTTTGGTAATGGATGCAAGTTAATAGCTCGTGGTCACAGGAATGGCAGAATGTTTACTCTTGATGCTACCTTGCCAGAGTTGAATTCAGCCATGTTTGCCCATGGTTCTGGCACCATCAGAGACTTGGAAATTTGGCACAAGAGAGTGGGGCATGTAAATTTGCAAAGGCTGCAAATTATGCAAAAAAAACAACTTGTTACAGGTTTACCCAGGTTCCAATATTTAGATATTGGTCATGTATGTGATGATTGCCAGTTTGGTAAGCAGTGAAGGTTGCCATTTGTTAGGCATGTAAGGCAGAGTACACGTCCGTTGCAGTTAGTGCACTCTGATGTTTGGGGGCCAGCCCATAATGCATCCATGGGAGGCTCGAAGTATTATGTTACATTCATTGATGATTAAAGTCGCTATACTTGGGTTTACATTCTCAAGACAAAGGATGAGGTGTTTGCTGTTTTTCAGCAGTTTAAAAAGCAGGTTGAAAAGGAATTTGACTGCTATATCTCTTGCTTGAGGTCAGATAGCGGTGGGGAGTATGTGTCAAATGAGTTTGATAACTTTCTGGCTGAAAATGGCATACGTAGGTAGCTTACTTGCAGCTACACTCCTTAGCAAAATGGGATAGCTGAAAGGAAGAATAGGGTCTTGATGGAAGCTGCTCGTGCCATGATGAATGAGAAGAAGATGCCACTCTATTATTGGGCTGAGGCTGTTATGACAGCCATGTATATCTTGAATCGGACTCCCACTACAGGTATTCATGAGATGACACTGTTTGAGAAGCTGTATGGCTATAAGCCGGATGTAAGTCACATGAAAGTCTTTGGCTGTCTTGCTTATGTGCATATTCCAGATGAAAAAAGGAAGAAGCTGGATCCAAAAGCGCATAAGTGTGTTTTCATTGGATATTCGCAAGAGAAGAAGTCATACAAATGCTATGATCCCTCTACCAGGGAGACCTTGGTGAGCAGGGATGTTATTTTTGATGAGATGGGTTCTTGGTATGTATCATCGGCAACAATGCCATCGGATATGCCTTCCACTCATGTATCTACAGTTGATATGCAGCAGAGCACTGCCATGACAGGACCTAGTAGTCAGACAGTATCTCCATGGACAGGGAGATTGAGGAGCTCACCGTCCACTGACACCAGTATGTCAGTGAGGGGGAGATATGATGTCGCGGACAAAGGAAAAGAGAAAGTTACTGAGGATGTATCTGGGATGATGACACCTGGTAGGATGACTTCTGGATATGAGTCTACTGATACTTTAGACAGTGAACTTGGTATTCCGACTGTCTATACGCCTGGTGCAAGGCAGAGGAGGCAGAGCAGGTACATTCCGCCTCATGAGAGAGGGGAATCGAGCAGTGCACCACAGCTTAGACGCTCACAGAGGGTTAGATACCCTGTTGACAGGTTGACATATAGTGGCTACACTGCAAAGCATTATGCTTACATGACAAAAGTGATGGAGATCAAAGAACCAGGTACATATGTTGAAGCAGTGGAAAATGAGAAATGGTGTGCAGCTATGGATGAAGAAATGAATGCCTTGGCTGAAAATAAGACATGGGATCTTGTGCCACTGCCTGAAGGAAAAAAGACCATTGGCCGCAAATGGGTCTACAAAATCAAATGCAAGTGAGATGGCAGTGTGGAAAGGTACAAAGCCATGCTGGTTGCTAAGGGGTATGCCCAACAGTATGGACTTGATTATGAGGAAACATTCAGCCCTGTTGCCAAGATGGCAACCATACGCACTATGATTGCCTTGGCTGCTGCTAGAGGGTGGAAATTACAGCAGATGGACGTTAAGAATGCATTTCTTAATGGTGACTTAGCAGAGGATGTCTATATGGTTTAGCTAGAAGGGTATGCTCACCCTGATTTTCAGCATTATGTATGCAAGTTGAAAAAGGAACTGTATGGGCTGAAGCAGGCTCCGAGAGCTTGGCATGCTAGGATCAGTAACTACTTGCAGAGGTTGGGATTTACTGTTGGTAGGGCTAATCGCAGCCTGTTTACAAAGAAGATTGACAGTGGCTTAGTAGTGCTGGTCATATATGTTGATGATTTGATAATCAATGGTGACGATGACTTGGGCATACAGCATGTAATGAAGATGCTGAAATCTGAATATGACATGAAAGATCTAGGTGAATTGAAATACTTTTTGGGTATTGAGGTAATCAAGGCTGAAAATGATTTATGGCTGATGCAGAAACATTATGCCATGGAAATGCTGAAAAAGTATGGCATGGCTGAATGCAAACCATTGGATACAACCCTTGATCAGAATGTCAAGCTGGACATTAGCACTGGAGCTGAAATTCAGGATGTGACTATGTACAGACAGATGGTTGGAAGTTTGATCTACTTGACCACCATCACTAGGCCGGATTTGAGTTATGCAGTTGGGCTCATAAGTCAGTTTATGCAGAAGCCCAGGAAGCCACATTTGGATGCTCTTAGGTGGATTATGAGATATGTTAAGTCCATTGTAGATTATGGGCTGTTCTATATGAGAGATAAGCCCTTGAAACTAGTTGGATACACAGATGCGGATTGGGCAGGATGCTCATATGATCATAGATCTACGAGTGGTTATGCTTTTGGCCTTGGAAGTGGCATGATCAGCTGGAGCGGCAAGAAGCAACCAACGGTTACATTGTCTAGCACTGAGGCAGAGTACAGGGGTGTTGCATTGGCAGCATGTGAGATTTCATGGGGCTGCTCAAGCTTATGGCTGATTTAGATATTCAGGTGGATGCTCCAGTGACCTTATTATGTGACAATCTCAGTAGTGTACTCCTGGCAACAAATCTAGTATACCATGCTAGAACAAAGCACATAGAGGTACACTACCATTTTATCAGAGAGATGGTTCTTGTAGGGAGAGTAGATCTTATGCATGTGAAGACTGATGAACAGGTTGTAGATATCTTTACCAAGTCTTTGGGTAAAGATAAGTTTAGTAGTTTTAGACAGCTACTTGGAGTTCATCAAATGATTTGAGCTTGAGGGGGAGTGTTAGAATATCAAGCTCATACTATTCTCCTGCTAGTATGTATGACCGACATTAGTCTTGTCCAGCTGTATCAGCAAGTGTGGGACATCAAATAAGTCGATGGTCTTAGACCCACATGGTCCTACGGACCTTAGTACTATTGTATACACTTATGTTATGTTAGTAGTCAATGAAATAATGGAAGATGATGAACGACCTGAAGGTCAGGTTGCTGCTCCATTACATTGTCTCTCTCCCTCTCTCTTCCAATATGGATGACTGCCAGCCAAGCTTTTTAGAATTATTTGTACTTTGATCAAAAGTATTCTTAGTCTATTTAGATTCTTTAGTAAGGTTGACTACTCACTTTGCTTGGTATCTTGTCTACATGCACCAACATTTGCATAATGATCATAAGTCAATCCCGAAGTTGTGTATGAATGTTAATGTAGCTATTAATCCCCAACAATCAGATATTTTGTACTTTCATGCCCTTTGCTTGCCTAGCCGGTATCTTGTATTGGTAGAGAGGATGTGTTGCTTGCAAATTTTCCAAAATCCTCCCAAAACTGTTGTAGATGAATCTCTGTCCATGGATCGTTTCCAAAACCACCAAGATTTTCAGAGGGATCACCTTCATTGATATCCTTGGATGTATTTTGATGATTTATAATGTGATATTTCTCTTTTGGAGGTGCCATTCAAAAGGTTGTTTTGTATTTAGTGTATGTATTGTGTGTATTATTTGTATGATGGGGTCATGATTGGATATTCAAACTATTTGAGAAGATGTCTTTTTGGAGATTCGTAGTGATGGACAGAGGGATGGATACAGATGAAGAAGCTCTTATATCCCTTAAGGGTTTATTTAAATTTAGTTGGTTTAATTAAGTATTGCTCATGATATCTTGTTTTGGGATTTTTTCTTGAATAATGGAGTAGATACAAGTTTTCTTTTTTGGAGATGAAGCTAGAGTCCTTCTTGGTTGCTCATTGGATATTTGAAGATAAAGCAATAAGCTATTATTTTGAACTTTTATTCTCTTTTTCTAAGGTCGCGAGGATGCTTCCTAGTTAAGTGTGGGGATATATATTGAGGGTTGATATGACTGTGTTTTTGGCTATTTTTTGGTTAGATTTTTGGGTGATTTTTATATGAATTAAATGATAATTGATTGGTTTGGAAGTGTTTGAGAGAGTTTTGGATAATGTTGAATAGGTTTAAGAAGCTCTAAACACCCTTAAACTCCATCAATCATCATTCCAACCTCTCATATAAAAAGAAATCAAAACAAAACAAAAGCTAAAGAGAACAAATTAGAACCTATCATCAGGCACTCAACAGAACCTTTCGGCACATCATATCTCCACTGAAAATTATCATGAGCTTCTCAAACCTATTCAACCTTATCCAAAACTCTCTCAAACACTTCTAAACCAATCAATCATCATTCAAATCATACAAAAATCACCCAAAAATCAAACAGAAAACCGCCAAAAACATAGTCATATCAACCCTCAACATATTCCCACACTTAATCAGGGAGGTCCTCACAACCTTAGAAAAAGAGAATAAACGTTCAAAATAATAGCTCATCACTTTATTCTCAAATATCCAATCATTAACAAAGAAGGGCCCTAGCTTCATCTCCAGAAAAGAAAACTTATATCTAATTCATTATTCAAGGAAAAATCCCAAAACAAGAGATCATGAACAATACTTAATCAAATCAACTAAATTTAAATAAACTCTTAAGGGATATAAAGGTTTATTCATCTATATCCATCCATCTGTCACCATGAATCTCCAAAAAGACATCTTCTTGAACAATTTGAATATCCAATCACAATCCCATCATATAAATAATACACACAATATAGATACTAAATACAAAACAACCATCTGAATGGCACCTCCAAAAAAAAGAGGGATATCACATCATAAATCATCAAAATACATCCAAGGATATCAATGAAGGTGATTTCTCTTAAAAGCTTGGTGGTTTCAAAAATGATCCATGGATAAAGATTCATCTACAAAAGTCTTGGGAGGATTTTAGAAAAATTGCAAGCAACACATTCTCTCCACCAATACGAGATACCGGCTAGGCAAGCAAAGGGCATGAAAATACAAAATATCCAATTGGTGGGGATCAATATCCACATTCACATTTATACACAACTTTGAAATTGACTTCTAATGATGTGAATGCCGGCGCATGTAGGCAAGATACTAAGCAAAGTGAGCAATCTGTCTCACACACTGAAGGATCTGAAGACTGAGAATACTTTTGAGCAAAGTGCAAATAATTTTGAAAAGCTTGGCTAGTAGTTATCCATTCCCCTAGAATCAATGGCCAATTTATTTGAGGTCTTGTTAAAGAATTTTCTGGATTCCATCCTTGATGCCTAGGAATTTTGAGATCACAACCTATGTAACCACTAACCAACTGAGGGGGTTGAGGGATAAAAGTGGTGGGAGATGGAAGAGAAACAAGCAAGAGAGGGTGAAGGTATGGATAAGAAAAATCATAAAAGGAAGAATGGGTTAAAGAAGGATAGTCTTTTAATTTAGGGGAATTAGCTAAAAAGGTTGTTAAGTATGCTAGAAAAGTGAAAAAAACTTATGTGGATGGGGAAGGACAAGAAGGAGGAGGAGAAAAAACACAATCCTCAATAAAAGAACAATGGGTGAAAATAGGGATTTTAGGGGCATCTTGGGGTTGAAAAAGAAGGGGTAGAATAATCTGTGGAGTAGATTGATACATAGAAAGGTAGGCTTCATATCTATGGGCCATTTGCTAATAATAAGATAAATAAGGCACTGATGATCCTAGCACAAATCTACAATGATAGGCAACAAAGAAAGATGAATCAAATGGAGGTTGTTTGGAAAGGTAGGCTAAGAGATCCACCCTTAGGTGGTTAGCATTTTGCACATGAGCAGAGGCTTTATTTTGACGTTGATTCAAAGTCACAGAATCAACTATTGTATGCCAATAAGTTTCAGGACAATTAGCCACTTTGGAAGAATATGTATGGAACATCTGATCTATCTGCAACTCTAAATGCCTGACATATAAAACAACTTGCAAAACCACATCTCCAACTTACCAAGACAAATCTTCACCATCGAGGATCAACAAATCACCTCGTAATAAGTACATGTATGACATAAGCATGGTATCTAGAGTCACTGAATCTTCAAATACCATTCTAACCACCTCAATCAATAAATCAAAAGACCAAACTCCACTCTAGTTATTCTCTAAAGGATATAAATCCGTTGTGGAAAGCTTAATATAAAATGCCAACTTATGTTGCTGATAGTGCATAAAGAAGAAGTGAGCTAGATGAACAAATTCTTGGAACTACTCAAAACAAGTCCGTAACAAATACATTCTTGACTGAAGCCTTTCCACCTTAGCTTGGAATAAAGGACATAATATTGCATTTCTTTGAAGAACAGCTAAATCTCCAGGGCTGCATAACAGGACTTTGAGAAGCAAAATGGGATTGAGCCAATTGTTCCTTAAGTTGTTGAATTTGAGTATTATTTTGGGGTATGATAGTATTGGTTGATTTGAGCTCTTCTGTTTAGATAACTATCAAAGCTTTCAGCTCTTGGGCTTCCTTCAACAACCTATCCCTCTCCTAGTCATAGTAACTACTTTAGATTTTGTATCTACCAATTGAGCTTGCAAAGTAGATATCTCTTCTTTTTGGGAATCAATAACCTTAGTCTATTGCTCCATCTGTATACAGAGGTCAAATATTTTTTATGTGGCAGTAGAGGCTAGCTCAGCATTAGCCTTGTTCAACTCATCCTTGGATTGATGTATTTCCTGATAAAAAGAAGAATAGAGTTGCTCAATACAAGTAGTAACTGAGAGTTCAATAGAGCTTTGAATGTCTTTGCACAGAAATGGAATTGTATCTCCTATCACCACACGTTGCACAAAAGGAATGGAAATATCCAAAGTACCATCTCTATGTGCTCTGAAAATATTGCATTGTAAGGAAAGCAGGCTACTGACTGCAAGATTGGATAGGAATTGAAACTGAAGGAGTGGAAATTGGTAGTGATTTAGCCACTCACTTAAAATGTTTCCATTGAATGACCAAAGAAGGAGGATCAATATCCACAATAATGACATCAAGATCTTCAGTAGGAGGAGGAGGGACCACTGGAGGATCAATAAGTGTGAGGGAATTCCCTTTGTAGGGGTAGCATATGTCAAGAAAACATAAAGGTAAGAACCGAATGTGACATTAGTCACATTATCCCTCATGACTCGGATGAAATGCTGATCCATTTTAGCAAGGGAATATGAACTCCAATCAATAGTGATACCCTTCAACACCATACATGAAGCTATAAACAATTCATTCGAAAGATAATTAGAAGGGTTTTTGGCAAGCATGAACCTGTCTTGAAGGAACTTGCACAACTATTTCCAGAAAGGATTAGAAATATTGGATACACTAACTCACAAAGTAGTAATGACCCACTTACGATCTAAGACATCCGTGGTCTGCTTCTTCAAAATCTTCAAAATGTCATCATTTGAGAAAAGTTGATGTGTAGAAGGAAAAGATTTTCCACAGTAGGGTAAAGAAAGAGCTTTGTCGAGGCTCTTAAGCATCATGAGGAGAACTATAACAGAGCCAGACCTCTTACATCATGACAAGTGGCAGTCTAAGAGCCACAAATTTGGATAACTTGGCCTTAGAAATAAGGTTCAATTTGAGCAACTGCAAATAATCATGAGAAACTAATGGAACATATTGGACTAGGGGAGGAGTATGAGGTGCCATTCATATGGATCACACATAGCATACACACACAGAAAATCACAAGGAATGTCTGCAAAATAGCATAATAGCAATGGATAAGATATTGATAAAATAAATGACTCACATAGACACGGCCGACTGACCACCCTAGGCAATCCACATCCTGAAAAATTTTGACATGATCTCTCCACTTATGCGATCAAAAGCTTCATGCTATGCAGATATACATGCACCCAATATCTCTATATCATGCAAAAAATAATAATACACATTGTATCCTGACTCAAATCAAATAACCAAAGAAAACTAGACTAAACCAAACCACAACACATCGATAACCAAACCACACTTGACTAAGATAATCAACATAGAGAGACTGAGACTAACAACTACGTTGTTACATGAGTGATGATCGAGAGCAAGCCTCACTCACCAACCAATAACAAGACGTTAAGGAGTGCTAGTTAGGATAATTGACTTAGTTCATTAAAAACACAAACATGAGAAATTTAAAATTTTGCAAACATCACACAAGCCACATGAAACAGAACGACCTACACACAATACCTCTTGTAACTTGAAAATATCAAAAACACAAATCAAGTAGAGCATCACACACCTTGCATAATGTTCAAAAACACACATTTCGAAAAGAAAAAACAATTGTATTGAATTCTCGTACCTCAAAAAAAAAAACTTGATACACCACTTGGCTCTCTAGCTACCAAGTTCTTGATTAGGGTTAGGCCCTTTGCACCTCTCTCATCTTCCTTAAATAGATTTCCCCAGCACACACGTTTATATATGCTTTTTGAAAAGCATAAAGGCTCTTCATGCTTTTCCTTTCACCTTAAAACTTTAACATTTTGGAAAAAATCAAAAGACTTAAAGGCTGTATAGCATTCGAATAGCCTTAAGGCTATTAGATCTTAGCATTTTAAACGCTACCTTGCATTTCAAAAAATGCCACCACCATCATGATTATATGTACAAATTAGATCAAACTTTTGCGCCAACTTTCACTTTCTAAAGCCCATAAACAACTGCTCTGCTTTTTCCTTTATTGCATTGCATGACTATTGGATACAAATCCTTAAAGTACATTGGCTCTCGTTCCCTCCATTTTCCTGTCATTGCTTCGTAAAATCTGACTCGTTAGCTTATGATCAACACAAACCTTTTGATCGGGCTACAAAATTCCTTATAATCTGCAAGCATTACTCTGACACTTGATATTCTACACACTGAGATTGATCGGCTTGCCACGTTCAGAGCAATTTTTGCCACCTTAATCACTTGCTATCAAGCTATGTTTCTGAATGTTACAATTTGAGCGGCCAGATTTCCAATAGCTGTGATTCTAGATGAAGTAGCTTCCTCATCAACGTGATTAGTGCTGAAGTTTCTTCACCTTTGCAGCTCTCCAAACTTGTGCTTTGCTGGAGCAATAGGAAAATACTCCCTTTCTACAGCTTTGTCGTATGATTTATAGCTCCATCATGTTCATGCTTGGCACTTAGTGATGACTATAACAAAATAGTAGTGACTCATGTGTTGAAGAATAAGACTAAGGGATGATTTGTTTTTTGCTTCATTTCTAGCACTGGTGTTAAGGTTGGCATCGAAAAAACCTGGGAAAAAGGTGGGTGATAGTTGTTTCTAGTTCATCATCGTATTCCCCTATTCATCAACCCTACATCAAGGTGATCAAGAAAATTAACCCTGTTGAACCCAAAGAGCTTTGCTCCTCCCAGAATCATTCCTTGATGTGATGATGAGGCCAGTGTGTCGATCGCTGCTACTATCACACTTGCTGATCTACCCAAACAAATCTTATTAAGTAGTAAGGGCCGACTTCTCTCACGATCTCATGGTGTTGATCATGATGCGACATAGTTATTACCATATCATATTTTGTACATGTAGCAGTCATGATTTATGAACGTGCATAGAATGCAATGGTAGCTTACAAAAGAATACACACGATCCTCTGCATTCGCAAAAGTATCATCCCAAGCCAACACAATGCAACCTTCAATAAACTTTTTATTTTCATTAGATATATATGTATTATCACAATGCAATGTGTCATAACAACAAAATATGCTTTTTGAAAATGACCTCCATGCTTAGTCATACATGATTTGAGAAATGATGCAATGTCGGATCCATGCTATGCAACCAAACAAGCTATGCTTCACACCACAAAAATGGATGCACTAGAAAATAGTGTCTAGCCTATCTACATGTGCTCTGTGAGTCATGCAAAATGCAAAAATAGTTCATTTGTTATTTAAGATCCTTATCCTCACTTCTCAACACTCAATAAGAAGAAATGTCATACTCCACTCCACCCACCCAAAATCCCTTTGTCACTCAAGAAAAATGATGGTTCTCAAGATGTTGACCAAGAAAACAATCCATCTCACAACTAGCAATGTCCTTCATGACCCTCAAACTCACCCAACCACCTTACCCACTCAACCAGAGGTTCCTAACTTGGTGATAAAAATCCCAATTCTTGTGCATGCAAGAAACAATGCGTGCTCATTGAAAGATGCTCTCTCATATGCATGTGCATCTAAGATTTACTGCATATAGTTGCAGCGGGCCTCATGCCGTGCTAGTGCTCAACAATGGTGCAAAACGTGCATCAACCCAACCCATGGCATGGAAGTATTTAATAAAATTAGGAGACGACCCCCGAGTGCAGTGTTTCAGACAAGTACAACGTGAAGTGCTCGTGAATCCATTATCCCCGTGATTTGCAAGAGTCTCAGTAAGAAATCTTACCTATTCCACAATGTTCAACAGCCATCAACAAACTCTAACTCCAACTTGTCCAAAAAATACCAAACTCGACCAAGGCCATCATGTTTCCACACTCAAAAATCCAATCAAAATGACAAAAATATATCCTAAGCTAGAAAAACACAAGAAATCCAACTACAAAACGTCAAAATAAACAGTCAAGTAAACAATTAAGCTAACAAAAATCAAACCTATCTACAGTATTTCTAGGGATTTTCAGTTTTCGAAAAAATACTTGACAACGTCACCCACTCCATGTAGCACTTCATTTAGAAGGGGAATTATGCAATGTGAGGGAAATAGAAAATTTAATTGAGTAAAAATTTTAATAATTAATTAACAATGGGTAAGTTTTATTAAGTGATAAATCTTAGCAAGAAAACGACAGTTTATTTTATCCATTAATTAAAAATTATTAAGTTTCATGATTCTTTAATGTTTCTTAGACATCATTCTTGACTCAAGGTCTCTAAATACAAGTTCATTTTTAGGAATTTAATGTGTATATAATGCTTTCTTTTTAGCACGTGCCTTTGTGATGGCGGGTTCATTTTATTACAAATTAAAAATGTATGTTTAGCATACGAAACACATGCTACATGAACTGATTGTTTATTTTATTTAAATAATATGTGTGTATATAGTGTAAATGCATGTGAAAAATGTGGTCAAATGGTTTATTTTTAGAAATTAGTTGTGATATTTGGTGCAGCAAGAAAATAAGGAAAGGAACACAGTACTTAGAGGGCATGTGAATTCAAGTGTATTTGAATGCACACAAAAATTAACCATAATAGGATGAAGAAGGATCACAACCACGATTGAATCCAAAATACACTTTAACTAGCTTTTTTTTTTTACATAAGCGAAAAATACCAAAACACCATGTGATGTTATTTGATTTATTTTGGTTTTTGTTTAAGTTAGATTTCTTTAATTAATTTTCTTAATTTTTAATTTTTTAAAACTACATTTGGTTTAATTTTTTAACATATATTATTCAATCAATAAGGTAGAGGTGAAATTTTAATTATAGAAATTTATTAAATTTTTTAAAAATTCCAAGTAAATTTTCTACTATTTTTTGGGATTTTTAATGAAATTTTCATTGAGTTTTTTAGGATTTTATGATATTTTTAAATTTTATCTATTTGTATTTATATTTTTCCATAATTAAAATTTTTATAAAAATTTGAGATTCGGTTTACTATTTTTTGTACTTTTTATGAGCTCTTTTGAATTATTATGGTTTTATTTAAAATTTTTAATGTTTTTATTATTTTTTACAATTAAAAATACAAAAATGCGAGTATCCAAGGTTGGTGGACTACGTGTTGATTATGTGTGAATAGCAACCAACACCTATCGCATAAACATGAATACACACACGTCCTCACGCGTGAATGACCATGAAAAGAACTACGAATCGTGCCTCGTGTACGAATAATCACAAATGGAAGTGAAGGGGAAGGAGGGGCAAATTTTTTTACATGGAAATGGGATGGGAAGTGGGGTGTTAGTGTTTTTTCTTTTTGTTAAATAAACATATATAGATATATATATTTATTCCATGACCCAAGGGTTGGGCGAGGAAACATGGACTTGTGATAGGGTTTTTTTATAAAATTTATCGAAATGAAATGAAATTAAGGGGGGAGGGGGGATCAAGAGGAGTTTTTTTTTTCCCTTCTATTTTGTCTACTCCCGAGGGTGTTTCCATCTTTTCTTGAAGAATAGGTTAGCATGATAGGGATGAAAGTTCTTTTCTCCCATGACCAATATATTTTATTTTCTCTTTTACTTTTTTGTCTCTTTTTTTAAAATTCCAAGAGGAGAATGGTAGGAATACCATGTATCAAAGCCATCCTTGCCACCTCTATTGGATTAGACGAGGAGAGAGCAAAGTAGGGGTGGGAGGTGGCCGTAAGGGGCTAGAAGAATGAGGCCACCTCATCAGGATGAGCATGATGTCTATCAATAGCAGCATGAGAAGGATTATAGTACAACTCTTAAAAGGGAAAGGGTCAGTCGACTATGATTGTTAAGATCCCCAAGGAGGGTAATACTTCTTTAAGCAATAGCCATTAATCAGAAAGGAATCATCAAAGACGTGTCCACGTCATGTATCTAAATAGAGCAGTTAAGGTTGACAACAAGTATCTTATGGGAGCCCATCCAGCGTTGTTGTAGTTTTCATGGAGACTTGCCAAATCGCGAATCATAGGTGAGGACTAAGTCACCTTCCTTGAATTCTTATGCTTGATGAAGTTGTCATGATATACCTTTTGTTTAGCCTGGGTAGCTTCCATACACTGTAGGGCCATCTTGTGAGTCTCATCCAGACATTCCAAGTGGAGGAGATGGTGTTGTAGTGACTCATCCTCACCTAGGCATTCTTTGAAAGCCACTTGCAGAGAAGGTGGTTCCAGCTCTATAGGGAAGACGACTTCTATATTATACACCAGTTGGAAAGGTGTCTGTCATGTAGTGGCCATATGGGAGATTCTATACACCTAGAGGGCCTCTCTAAGTTGATCATCCCAATCATGGCAATGTGCAGCACTCGTCCTTGTTAGGATGATTGAGTAGAGGATGCGATTGGTAACTTCGACTTAACTGTTGGCTATGGGGCAATAAGGCATGGACTTGCAATGGCGTATCTTGTACAACTTTATCAATCCTTCCATAATCTTGTTGAGGAAGTGAGTACCTCTAGCTCTAAGGGATTGCCAAAATGGGTGATGATGTTCTCATACAGGAACAAGGCCATGTTGTTGCCATCATCCCTCTTCAGAGCTTTGGCTTCACACCACTTTATTGTGACATAATCTGTACATACCAAAACATATCTGTTCTGCTTCCTTCTGGTTGGCAGATCGATGGGGCCAACAAAGTCGATTCCCCATTTCTTGAATGGCTTTAGGGGAAGGATGGGCTATAGGGACATAACGTTGATTTTGGTAGGATTCCCCATCCATTAACAAGTATCACAATGTTTGTAGTAGTCATAGGCATCTTTGTATAATGTAGATAACCAGTATCCTGCAACAGAGCCTTTTTGGTTGTCGCTTCTCTCACAAAGTGTCCTCCATAGGGCTCGTCATGGCATGATTTATAAACTATCCTGATCTCATCTGCTGTAATACATCTACACAACACTTCATCTTTGCCCTTCTTGCACAAAGCACCACCTAACAAGGTGTAAGGGTCTGACTCCAACATAAGCTTCTTCTTCTCACCATTGGAGATACCATGAGGATATTGTTGAGTAGCCAAGAGGTTGGCTATATCTACATACCATGGGATTATAGTTTCCTCTTCCTCACTCTAAGTGATTCACGATAAATGATCAGCCAGGACATGGGAGCGATTGGGTTTAGTCACCACTTCAAAATCAAACTCCTAGAACAAAAGGAGCTATCTTATCATTTGGCCTTTCACATATGCTTTGTTCATCAAGGAAGGACAATGCCTCATGGTCCACATAGAATTTGAAATGCGTCGATAGTAGGTAATGTCGAATCTTCTTCAAGGCAAACACTGTTGTGAGGCATTCGAGCTTTGTCACTATGTAATTTCTTTCTCGATCAGTGACTTTTTGACTTGCATAGTAGATAGGCTGATCTAACTTTGAGGAGCTATTTTGATATAAGACTGTGCCTAACCCTTCTGTTGATGCATCAGTGTGCACATGGAGTTCCTTCATCCAATCATGAGGTCGCAAGATGGGTGTTGCAATCAAACACTGCTTCAGGGTGTTGAATGCTTCGTCACAATCAACAGTCCATGTAAACTCTGCATCTTTCCTCCTCAAGAGCTTATGCAAGGGGGACTACCTTTGTTGAAAAGTGTGCAATAAACCTTCTGTAATATCCCACATGGCTGATAAATCCCCTCAATTGTTGGAAATTGGTTGGTGCTATTAGAGATGCAATCTTCACAATCTTGGAAGGGTCTATTACCATTTCTTGTGTAGAGACAATGTGGCCCAAAAGAACTCTTGAAGAGGCTCTGAAGATGCATTTGTCAAGGTTGAGAGAGATCTCATACTCTCGACATCTTTCAAAGCACAGCTCCACGTGTCTGCGATGCTCACAAATTAGGCTCTAGACACAGAAGTCACTTAGATATACTTCAATGAAATCATGTAAATGATTTAGGAATGCGGCCACCATCACTCTTTGAAAGGTAGCAGGAGAGTTACAAAGCCCAAAAAAAAGGAAATTCACACAACAAAAATCTATTTGGACTACAAGACTAGTGGTTATTAGCACAATGCTTTGTCATCATCCTTCCCTAAGAAGGGTAGATTTAGGCTATAATAGCCACTAGTGAAGGAAGGATTATTCTGCTTAATCCATTTCTTAGGATATTTTTCCTATGATGCGATTCAATTACTAATCTAAAGGATATCAGATTCATTCTATCTAATAGCATGGGATCTTCAACTTTTTGTGTAGCCTCTAGGACTTTGCACTCATTTGTATCCTTGTCAAGCTAGATGGATCCTTCCAATTTTCTTCCATAATCTTCTTATGTACTATCATCATCGTCCTCTTTAGATTCTATCTATGCCTCTGAAGGGGCTCTGTGAGAGAAGAACAGATTCTCTGTTATATCCTCTACTTCTGCTTCTACATTTGGCTCTGCTCCAGTCTCTAGCTCTGTTACGGCCATGTAACAAGAAGAATAGTATATCCATGCCTCTATCTCACTGTCAGAGGTGATTTTAGATGTCACTCCTAGTTCAGGTAGGAGGTATTCACCCATTGACAAGGACTTTGCTTCTTTCAGGAGTTGGCTTACATTGCCCATTGTCAAGGACTATGCTTCTATTTTTTTGGGAATTTTTTGTTTGACAGCTTCTCTGTGTTCTAATGTGACATCCATTATTTCATTGGAGGAGTCTAGTAAGTCTTCTATGAAAGTGGATTTGTTACCTTTTTGCGAGCCATATACAACTTCAATACCACTTTGTTGGGTTCTCTACATAGGGTTAGGGATCCTTTGAACTAGTCCATCTGTGCTCTTTCTTCAAAAAGCCATGGTCTTTCCAGTAGTAGAGGATATGAGGTTCCATAAGAATTTTGTTTTACTACCAAATAGGTCAGCCAATAGTCTCTTCTTGCGAGGGTTGTCTTCACATATGAAAGAATGTCCAAAGGCTTAATTTTGCTTTGGTCTGCCAATCCGATAAGCCACTACTGTATAGGTTGCATACCTTGCATGCCTAGATCCTTCATTGTCACATTTGTCATTATGTTCACTAATGAACCTCCATCAATCAATGCACCTATAATAAAGCAACCTTCAATCCACATACCAATATCTGGGGTTCCAAGATCAAGGAATGCATTAGCCACATCTACTTCTTTTACATGCTCTAGGGCTTTGTTGGACTTGGTGGTAGATGTGGAAGTAATTATTAGACCATGTCTTCTTTTTGGTATGCTTCTAAATTTCTTCCAACAACTAGGGGACAACATTAGGAACTGTCGGAATGTTAGGTTAGGTTTGAAGTGCATAGATCTTTGACCAAGTCATACTCTTTGATAGGATCCACAAGCTTCTCCAATCAACTAGGGAATGGGGCAACCCCCACTTTTATCTTTCCTCTTTCTTCTAGCAGTGGCAACATCAACACTTCTTTTATCACTAGGGATAGTTCTACATCCTCTATCTCTTGGACCTCTAGTCATGTCTCTATATCCTTCTATAGTACTAGACTGCTCTATACTGTATTGTTTTGTTCTGTACTATTCTGTTTCTCTTTCGGAAGATTGAAATTGACTATTTTGACAGACGGAACGTTCTCTTATGAAACTTAGGTTCTCTTTTCTTGGCATGTGTTATTGCAGAAACTTTCAATTCCACCAAGTTGGAGGTAGGTTTTTGGATTTTCTATTGGTTGTCAATGGTGTTGGCTTTCAGAGGAGATAGACTGGGTCCGTATTTTGCATTATGACCTTCTCCTTTGCATCAACTACATAAGGGTTTGTAGTCCATGGACCTTCTAGGGTTTGGAAAATTTGGTGAGATATGTCCCTTTTCTCCACATTTGTAATACTCAACTTCTGATCTCTAGTCACCGCCGCTAACTATCCTCCTTTATAACTCGGAGAGATAAACCTCCTTGGGCCAAAATTAGGACTGAACTCTCTAGGCTTTGGTCCTATATCCAAGGTGGTCATCTTGGATTCCAATAAGTTGAATCTTACTTCTTTATCTTTCTTCCTTCTTTCATGTATCTTTTTCAGAGAGCAAATATCTTCTGTATGATTTTTCCAAAATAGTACAAATAGAAGGCTCCATGGATAGTTGGTTTTCGAGTACATTCAGTGGCTAAATCTCCTGCTTGATGGCACTTTTCGCACCATATATTAGATCACATCACATCTCTTTCACATCTTGTAATATTGAATATATTGGCAGTACTCACCTTTAACGTTTGTAGTTGTTCTATAATCACATCCATCAACTCCTTCTTGATGCTTGCGAGACTAAATTAGATAAATAGTCTTTCAAAAATTCTCCTCCTAAAGTACTCATAGTAGGATTTGGGAAAGCCTCTATAATCACTGCATAGACTTGTTGGGTTGATCTAGAGGGTCCTCTATTCTAATTCTGACTCTTAGAGCTCCTATTGAGACTAGTGGTTGTTGGATCCAATTGCTAGGGCTCCACTATTGTTGTTGAGTTGCCATTGAGGGAACTGGTTGAGGCCACTATTGTTGTGGTTAAACCATCATTTGAGGTACTGTTGTCTGCGGCTGTGGATTTAGTGAATTATTGTACTATGGTAGTGTTTGCATTTGAGGGTAGGGATAGGGAATAGTTCATGGGACTACATTTGTGGATATACCATTCCGGGCATGGGAGGAGGTAAGACTCCTCTTCTTGAGGTCGTCGACAACCTTGCTTCAACTTCATCATATAATCTTGCACCTTTCACTGCGGCTTGCAAGTTGATTGGTCTTCTCAATTCCACAAACTTACGAACTTCTAATTGTAGGCCTCTAAGAAAAACTCCCTTCTGGATGCCTTCATCTAAGTAATGGTTGGTCTATCTCTTCAGTATGGATTTCATTCTAGAGACGTATATTTCCACCCGTTCACTAAAGGACTGACTTAAGTTCTCCTCTCGCATCTGCTCTTCAAAGCCTTCATGCCTAAATTTAGTGAGGAAGTCCAACTTCAAGTCGTCCCATGTGCCAAAAGTTTATTTGCTTGTCTCTCATACCACTGAAATGCCACACCTTTGAAAGTGGCGAGAAATATTGCCAACCAATGCTTAGGGGTTCTGGTATTTTTGGCTACACACACTACCATGGACTCGGCTACATGAAGATCAGGGTCGTCATTATACTCTCCCTTAAAGATGGGCAATGGGACTACATTCTCTAGCCTATCATCAATATTTCAAGGATGGATTTGACTAGTAAGGGGACCTTGAGTCACCATGGGAAGTTCTGTAAAGTGTGCCACAAGGGCGTCAAAGGAGGCTTTTGTTGCTGCTAGCTTGTTCTCAACTTTGATTCTGACCTTCTCTCTTCTCATGTACCTTTGGATTGGTTCTAGTGCTTGCCTTTTGATTTCATCATTCATCATGGAGTTAGCTCCACCCAGTTTGTCTGTACTCAACAAAATCAGAAGGGCTTCAATCTGGAGGACTCTCTTGCCAACATTTTTTCTACTTCCTTCTTTTCAATATCTCTAAATTCAGCTTTCATTCCACTACAGAGGAAAATATATTCAATTCTAAAGGTATCAAAACTCATTCTTCTGAGGATCGCCATAGTATCATTGCCTTGATAATTCCAACTTTCAATGGTTTCAATAGCATAGGTTGTGAAGAGCACTCTATCTACTAGCTTCTAATGAGTTGCCAATTGGACAAACAGAAGGTTGTCAATGCACCAAGTATCCCACGTATCTTGCTATTGAGCACCCGCAAACAGATTCCAACTCTTTTTCTTCTTGTTCTTGTGAACTTGAACTAACCACAACTCCTAAAGCTTCTTCACAATCTCCCGTTGATGATGTCTAGAAATTCTTCAATGAATGCTAAATCTCCCATGGATGGTCATTCTCTCAACTTCTACTTCTCTTCTCAGTTTTGTGGAAAACAATTGCCTATTGTGATACAACTTTCTATGGCTTCAAAATATAGTGGGATCAATCTATCACATAGAGCCCGCATCAAGATAGTGACATGCTTCTGCCATTGAGGGATGTAATTCTTGTAGAAAGTGGCTTTGGTAATGAAGACATCCAATTCTTCAATATTTGTAGGGATTCTCCAATCTTCCATTGCTTTTCTTCCTCTTCAATCCTACAATTTCTTCCATTTTTAGCCTCTATTGGTGCTTATTGATGGCAGTCTTCCCCGGGTTGTGCATCAAAAGCATGGAGCCCCAAGAGAGACACCAAGAAAAACAAAGAATCTACTGCAAGAAAATCTATCTTGTATCATCAACAATCATGTTCTTCATAATTAAAATCAACCACAAGAAGAAAACCAACACCAATCTTCTCAAATCTTCACACATCATCATATAAAAATTCTCCCACAGATTTATCACAACAAAATTTCGATATATTCTTCATAGAATCCATCAAAAGAACAAGAGAACACAAAAGAGAGATCAACTTTGAATGGAAATCATCACATAGTATTCATATTCAATAGCTTCATTGTCTTCATAATTTCTCTTATGTAGATATAATGTTTCTCAAAGAAAATTGACTCTCTCTCACTCTCTATCTCTCTCACATACGCTCTCTCTCAATAGTACATTGGAATAATGAATAATAATCATCCATAATCTCTTTTTGGTTGTGGATAAGGGTCACCAGAGCCACTACAATGTCCTTTTATAGCTCAACGGTGTCATTATCACTTCAATCTTCACTTGAGTCTTCAACATCTACTTCTTTGACTTCTTTAAGCTATTTTAAACTTGTATTTATCTCTTCAAAAGATTATAGAACTTCCCCAAGCTACACATTCATCTCACAGAATGCTTACAAAGGCATACAGAACAAAAACAAAGAGACTCTACAGAAGCACTATAGAGGGTCTACAGTACCATACAGAAGGTCATGAGAAAGTATTTAGCTCAACTCAAACCATTCAAAACTATAAAAAATCATTAAATAAGCTTCCAAACACCCTTAAACTCCATCAATCATCATTCCAACCTCTCATATAGAAAGAAAAAAAAAGCAGAAGCTAAATAGAACCAATCAGAACCTATTGTGCACTCAACAGAACCTTTCAGTAAATCATATCTCCATTGAAAAACATCATGAGCTTCTCAAACCCATTCAACCTTATCCAAAAATCTCTCAAAAACTTCCAAACTAATCAATCATCATTTAAATTACACAAAAATCACCCAAAAATCCAATAAAAAATAGCCAAAAACACATCCATATCTACCCTCAACAATAAGGTTGAATAGATTTGAGAAGCTCATGATGTTTTTTAATGGAGAAATGATGTGCTGAAAGATTCTATTGTATGCTTGATAGGTTATGATTGGTTCTATTTAGCTTCTATTTTATTATTATTTCTTTTTGTATGAGAGATTAGAATGATGATTGATGGAGTTTAAGGGTATTTGGAAGTTTATTGAATGATTCTTGATGGTTTTGAATGGTTTTAGTTGAGATGATGCTTTTTGATAACCTTCAGTATGGTACTATAGACCTCGTGTTGAGCTTTTGTAGAGCCTCTATCTCTATTCTATATTCCTCTATAAGTGTTCTATGAGATGAATATGTAGCTTGGGAAAGTTTTCGAGTCTTGGGAAGAGATGAATAAAAGTTCAAAATGACTCAAAGAAGTAGAAAAAGTAGCTGCTAAAGACTCAAGTGAAGACTGAAGTGACATTGACACTATTAAGCTACAAAAGGACACTGTTGTGGCTCTGGTGACCCTTCATATCATACATACATCTTGGGAGGGGTATCCATGAGAAAATAGAGATTCTGGAGTGTTATTCTTCATTATTCCCACATACTATTGTGAGAGAGCATATGTGAGAGAGATAGAGTGTAAGAGATAGCCGATTTTCTATGAGAAACATTGTATTTACATGAGAGAGACTATGAAGACATAAAAGACATTGAAGGTGAAATTTATGCGATGAAATTCCATTCAAAATGGAGCATTATTTTGTATTCTCTTATTCTTTTGATGATTTTTATGAATAATATGAAAAAAATGTTGAAGTTGTGTTGTGATAAATCCGTGGGAGAATTGCTATATGATGCTGCATGAAGATTTGAGAAGTTTGGTGTTGTTTTTCTTCTTGTGTTTGATTGAAATATGAAGAAAATGCTTGTTGATGATACAAGATTATTTTCTTGCAATACATTCCTAGTTTTCTTGGTGTTCCTCTTGAAGCTCGAGTAGCTTTGGTTGTGGTTTCTAGATGTTGGTGGGACTCCACCATGGATATACATTGTGGTGCACTACCCCCTCCTTAGGGTTGACACTAGATTTAGCTACCGATGGCATTACAGGCTTTTGGATGGCTATTGTGCTCTTTTTGCTGAAAGTTGTTACTATTCTAACATTTCCTATGGAAAGATGGATGTGCTACAAGTTGTAGTCAACATTACAATGAACTGGACATACGACCCAACAACGATTCCTTACCAACACTTTGTTTGTTAGGTAGTACATAAAAGATGATGGGTAGACTCTTAGTCTTGATAGAAACCATTAACTTGCACTTGCCTAAGAGTGGATAGGACTAACCCCCAAGTGGGTTGAGTTTTGGATTGGTTGGTTGCAATGTGGGGGTTGACCCCATGGTGGTCCAATGATCATATGTTAAAATATTAGAGTTAGCTCTGTCATCGATTATAGCACATCAAAGGTGTATGCCTTTTGAGTGATAATGGTTATTCATAAGTAGGTTGGTGATACTACTTCCTCATCCTCCTCCTCTAGTTCAATGATGGTTGCAACTCTCATATTCATTGGTGGTTCTATCATCGAAGGTTCATGAAGTGGATGTGATAGAGGGTAATACTTTTTTATGCAACTTCCATTGAAAAAGCCTATGCCCTCCCCCTCTAGGGTTTCGAGTTCCACATTGCATGTTATATGATATTGCAAACCTTAAAAGGTCCCAATCCCTTGAATTTCATCTTCTTGTGTCCCTCAATGGAGTATAGCAAGACTAGGTCTCCTTGCTCGAAGTCTTGTTATTTGATGTGCTTATCAAACCAACTTTTGCGTCACACCTTCTTGCACGGATTAGGGCATGAGTTGCAATGAGATGAGTCTCAGATAGGCATTCTAGCTCTATCAATCGATTTATCCATGCTTCTTTGCTCTCCCATCTCTCCTAGGCTGCTATTTTGAAGCTTGGAATAAAGAATTCCACTGGTAGAATCACCTCACTTCCGTAGGTCAATTTTAACAGGATTAGGGCTGTTTTGTAGGCTGTCCTATATGCCCATAAAGCTACCATGAGCTTGTTGTCCAAGTCACTGCGTGAGAGGTTGAGACTACCTTTGTTAGGACATTCACCAAGATCTTGTGGATTCGGCTTGACCATTAGCTTGAGGATAATACAGTGATGACTTCTTGTGGATTATCAAGAAGGTGGATAAAAAGTGAGTAATCACCTCATTGATGAAGTGTGTGCCTTAGTCACTAACCAACTCTATGGGACAACCAAACCATGAGATTTCCTATTCCCAAAGGAACTTGGCCATGGTCCTAGCATCATTTTTGTGAGTTGCTTGAGCTTATGCACACTTGGTAAGATAGTATGTGGCAACAATGATGTCCTTGGCTTGTGCATACTCTGCTACAAGGCTAATTGAACCAATGAAATCAATTCTCCATTTCTCAAATGGTGTCCTTACGAATAGGGACTTTGGCTTGTTGGCACTCATCACAGTGCTTCACAAACTTAGTTGCATCGCGGAATAGCATCGGCCACCATAGTTGAGACTAGAGCATCTTTCATGCTATGGTGTCTCCATTGAAATGTCCTCTAGCAATCCTGCCATGTGCTTCCATGAGCACATCATGCATTTTGTATTCACAAATACATCTCCTTAAGAGTCTAATCTTGTCCGAACCAATACAATTGATTGGCAATCAACTGATAGGGTTCAATCTTCAAGATTAGTATCCTTAATCTAACTTTTTCTATGGGTCATTCAAGCAATCCATTCTCTAGGATGTGGACTATATCATCCACCCAATATGGTGTGAGGTTTGCTCTAAACAAGTATCTTTCTCACTGGACATTCTAAAAAGATGTGCATCCAGTAGGTCATCAATGATGCCCTATCCAACTGCTTCACCCATATGCATGACATATGATCTTGCCATAGTGTGATGCTTGCCTTTGCATAATACCACAGGGAAGTTGAATTCCAAAAGCAAAAGTAACCATCAAGCAACGTGTCCTATTGTGTATGGTTTATTCACAAGATAAAGCAATGCTTGATGACCCATGAAGAAGGTAAATGGTATTGCTAGAAGATAATTACTAAACTTCTTTATAGCAAACACCCTGGCTAACCCTTCCCTCTTTATTATAGAATAGTTCATTTCCATATCAATGAGTTGTCTGCTAGCAAAGGTCACTGGATAATAAAGGTTATGCTCACCAAGTTGGCACAACACTACCCCCATGGCAAACTTTGATGCATCAATGTGCACATGGAAGGTAATGGACCAATCTAGGGCTCTTAGGATAGGAGATGAAGTTAAAGCCTATTTAATCCTTTCATAGACTTGCTGAAATTCTTCGGTCCACTCGAATACTATCAATAGCTTGTACAAAGTTCTAACAATCAATGCATAGTTCAACAAAAACTACCGATAGTATCCTATGTGGCCTAAGAAGCATTGAACTCCCTTGAAGTTGGTTAGAGGGGGAAATCTACAATTACACTCACTTTCGAGGAGTCTATCGCTAAGTCTATGGCTATCCCATTCCCCGACACAATGTCTCCTAAAATACAACTATGCTTCACCTAAAATTGGCACTTTAAGAGGTTCATGAGAGACCGTATTACTAACACCGTTCAAAGACCATTCATAGCTTTTCTAAGTGCTCTTCCCAATTGGTGTGGATGCACAAGTCATCAATGAATACCTCCAACTAGTTTCTGATTGAGCATGTCCTTGAAGATGGCACACATGAGGAGGCACTAGAAGGTAGCAGGGGCATTGGTCAGCCCAAATTTCATGACTATGTAAGCAAACAACCCCCATTCAATGGCAAATGTTGTCTTGTGCCTATCCTTCGGATGGACTTGCACTTGGTTATAGCTGACAACACCTAAAACAATGCCTAACATTGCAATGTTTTTTAGCAAAATTATACACAATGGGAACATTGTTATCAAATGTTTACATTAATTTAATGTAGATGCGATGTTCGTTGTTGCTGTTTTTGGAGGATGTGTCTTTGCAGTCTAGCCAGGAGATGTCGGTATAAGGAAGTTCTTGTACGAGAGGAAGGTGGAGTTTTAGATAAAATCTGAAGAAATGGGGCAATGATGATCTATCTTATATATATAAAGGGATAGAATCTATAGCCATATCAGATAGCAATGCAAGTATCAAGCCTAGAGAACCCTATTGAACTGCTAGAGAACATGATTGTTATTTCATGTGGCATTGAGTAGAAACATACCTTTTCCATCATTGATTTTGGTCAGAACACTAATTATGAGGTGATTCTTGGTGGATAACCATTTATGAGGCAATTCCAAATAGTTCAAGATGTGATGCACATGTCAATGGAAGAGTTTGATTCAGCCTTGTTGGAAAACTCAAACTCTTTTGATGAGGGTTAACATAAGGATTTATGGATGTGCAGTGCATCTAAAGCAAGTGTGGTTACGGATTGTATTTGAGTGGTGTAAAGATTGCAATGGAAGAAGATCATGTACCTATTTCTTCAAATCAGTAGAAAGGACCCATCTTCTAGCCAAAGTCAATTAAGTTAAAGACTTTAGACTTAGAAAAATGAAAGAATTTATAAGGGAGGTCCTTGTGAGAAAATAAACGAGGAAAGAGGGTATCGGTTATGATCTCGAATCGTGTGATGGGAAAAGGGGGCATGATCATCTTGCAAAAAAGAAGAATGCAAAGGGAGATGAAAATGAGAACAAGCATCTAAAAGGGGGCATTTCGGGAAGTCAAATGCCAAGCCAATTGCAAGGAATAACAATGATAAGCCATGGAAATTATATGAGCTTCTGAAGATAAGAAAGAGAGATCCAGCCCTTGAACCCAGACTTTGACCTCTTTCTTCCCTCTCTTTCTGTAATTTTCTACTATTACCTTCATAAGAAATCCTCTCGACAATATGAGAGAGGGCATCTCCATCCACATTGGCCAAGCCGGCATCTAGATCGATAATGCATGTTGGAAATTGTATTGTTTAGAGCATGAAATTCTCCCTCATGGCCATGAATTGGTTCCTCCTCCTCCTAATTATTATCATCATCATCTTGTTTGCAAGAAATGAAAAGAGAGGAAATGCCCTCTTGCTATACGATACCATGGAGAAGAGAGAGAGATAGGAGGCTTGCAAAACACTAACAAAGCCAAGAAATTGATCAGACAAATAAAATTAAGAAGAGAGAGATAAGAAAATTGAAGCCAATGCTTTTCATTGAAGATTATCACCATGCCTTCCCCCTAAACATCAAATCAAAGCTTCAATGTACCCACCCAAACTGAGATTACAGGTTTCGAGAAGAATTTCTTGGCTTCGAATCACTCTACTCCGCCCCTGATTTCGTGGAAGAATGACAAAGATAATCAATTACTTTCTCTTCTCTCATAAGTCATCATTGTCATTCCATGGAAGCCATAGTTTTACCATTAAGCTTTTAATCAAAGTTTAATCTCATCAAGCTATGACTGGGCATTTTGTAAAAAATGCAATTGGCAAATAAAGACTTGGGGGGGGGGAGAGAGAAAAATGGTGAGCTTGCGGTTCCAGATGATTGGATAGACTTCCCTGGGCTGGACTACACAAGGACCCGACTTCCAAAGATGCAACTACAACCCGTGTTTTAACAAGTAAGCATCTCATCTTGTTTAATAAAAATAAATGTTATAGCATGAGTAATCCCTCATTCTGTAATTTTTATAAAATTTCTTAAACCTATTTTTTAATTTTTAATGGCTTTTTTTATTTATGAAGGTCTGATTCTATTTTTTTAAAAAAATAGCAAAAAATGCTTTAAAATAGCTTTAAAATGACATTGATAAATTTTTATAAAAGTTTTTGTTGAAAAATCATGAGATATAATATTTTTCTCATGAAGCATATATTGTTAAAAGAATAATACTTTTTTTAGAATTTTTGAAAGAGGTATAACATATTTTAAAAATAAAAAAAGAGTTATTTTGAGTAAAAAATTGTAGAATTTATTGATAAATATCATATTTTTAGCTCAATAGAAATTAGAAATTCTTATGAAAAACCGAAAATATGATTTTTAATGTTCTATGGAATTTTCTTGAAGTTAAAGAAAGAGAAAATCAATTTAATGTTATTACTTTGAGACAATATTAATATAAAATGCAGTATTTCTGACTTTATGCAAATTAAGAGTAGTTGCAAAGTGTTAAGTTATATCATATGGGATAAGGGGAGCATAAGAATATTTTCTATTATATGTAAGATTGACAAATTTGTTAAGATTTACAAAGTAGATAATTCAACAAGGAATAATTGTAATCATACAAATTTATAAACATAATCAAAATTTGCAATTGATTCATGAGATGGCATGAGGGAAAGCCTTAGCATCAATGCTTAAAATTTTACATGTTCTTCATATTAAAAAAAAGCTTAGATGATCGAAAGAATTAAGAGTGGAGGGCTAGTAGGATAATTTAATAATTAAGGGGATATACTGGGTTTAAAATGAACTGTGTATGTGAGTCGTAAGAGTGTGGAAATAATTTGTCTTTATCATGCTTGATATTAGTAAAGAAGAGGAGAGAAAGGAAGTTACCATCGGGAAAATAAAATGAATTAATTATCTAAACATTAATAGCAACGACAGATTGCACAATATGGAGAAGGGAAACATTTCAAAGGGAAATTAAAGTTTATGGGTTTGTGGAACGCTAGTTTATTGTTTTGAATGTTTTCTAATTATTAAATAAAAAGAATTAATTATATAAAGGTGGAGAAGAAATAACTTAAAAGGAACTTAAACGGAGGTGTGTTTATAGATCCATTGGATCTATACCTTGAAAACAATCTTCTTAAAGTCAAACATCAAAACTTCCTGGATAAACCATCACTAGTATGGCAAGAGAAATTTACGAGGAGCCGCCCCTAAGAGATGGGGGGCGGGGGGGGGAGGGAACCATAGTTATCCTAGGTTTAGTATCCTAGTGCCAATATAGAGATCTAGCCGTAAAAGTTATAAAAAAAAAAACGAAGTGTGAGACTAAGTAAGCTTACTGAAGTCTAGATATCTGCATGAGAATAGTTGGACTACTATGAAATGAGTGCCGTAAATATCAGGGAAGGCTAGACAGAGTTATTACAGTTAGTGGCAAAAATCACCTATCTAGTGCAACAACTCTTAGGAGTTGGCTTGACCACCTGGTTAAAAGTGGCTTGGTCTTTGGCTAGGCAATAGCATGAGAAGCCATCCATAAAACTATAGAATTCCTTTCCTAGCACTCTCTCTAGCATGTGCTAAGTGTATGGTAATGGATGGTTGTCTCTCTTTGTAGCTGCATTGATCTTTTTATAGTTCATGCACACTCGAATCTTTCATGACTATCACTATTGGGTGATACCCAGTCCGTGTGCTCTATCTTGTAAATGAATCATTTATTTAGTAGCTTATCAATCTCTTTCTTCACTGTATGTGCATGCTTAGGATTCATTGCATATGGTCATTACTTAGCTGGTATTGCATTAGGGGTCATGGGAATATTTCTAGTCACGACACTCGGACCTATTCCTTTCAGCTCATCTAAGAACCATGCAAATACATCGGGGAACTCCCTTAAGATATTTTTGAGATCATTCTCTTCCTCCTTAGTATACACGAGTCATCTTATTTCCTTCCCTTGCCAACTTGACTCCCTTAACTTTGGTTGGGGGTCCTTCGATGGGTTCATTTTCGTGCCCTTTCCACTTGGCTCCTACTAACACCACTATTCGATCACCCTTCTTGAACTTTGTAAATTGTTTGGGTAGGTCCTAGGGTTTCTTCTATCGGCGATCAACTTTTGAAGACTTCGAATGTTTCCTTCTCTCTTTCTTTAGCCTCTTGCACATTAGGTGG
Source organism: Lygodium microphyllum (assembly GCF_053477565.2). NCBI lineage: Eukaryota > Viridiplantae > Streptophyta > Polypodiopsida > Schizaeales > Lygodiaceae > Lygodium > Lygodium microphyllum. Next base: position 25,058,073 of record NC_141161.1, on the reverse strand, counting down.
ATTGGGAGGTCCCTCTTGGCACGTTTGGTCCCAAGTGGTCGAGGAATTTTGGGGTCACTATTAGAGTTCACCTTTGACTCAGAGTTGTACTCACAATCGTCATTGGAGGAGGATGTCTCCCCTAGTGGTCATAGCTCTGAGGCTGACTCCACTCCAAATAGTGATGTGGTGCTTGATTAGACTAATCTTGCTTGCTCATAATCTACTACCTCTAGGCATTCTAGCCAAGCTTGACCACAATCTACCTTGGCAACTCCTTTGTTCACTCTAAACATGTTGACCTCTTGGGGTTTAGTGTCTACTCTAATTTTCTCAATCACTTTTCCATCCATGCCATATTCTATGGTCTCCACCTCCTCTTTGCGTCCTCACTGATGGAACAACAATCTTCGTAGTCATTGTCAAAATCCTCATACTCAGACTGTGTGTTGTTTTCAGGGTTCTTGTTCTCAAGTTTTTTCTCACTTGTCATGAGAGTCCAGTTGTATGATAGATTTAAGTCATGCACCTTAGTCCATCGCCACTCCCTACTCTCCATGAGATCCTTGAGGGGCTTTAGGTTTGTAGCTGGGTTTCCAACTAGCTTCCTTGACAAGTGCTTAAGGATTTTTCAGAGTTCCAATTTGTTAGTTGGGACATGATAGGTGATTGGTGTCGGTCTACATAGGGGCATTGTGGATAGGTTAGAAATTGTGACTTCATTGGGTTTGTTAGCTAAGTTTACAGCTTGCCTATAATCACTCTCATCCTCCAAGAATGGGAGATCAATGTTTTCCAACATATGCATCCAGTCGTACTCATCCTCAAGACGAAGAATGTGTTTCATTATAGATCCATACTACCTTCTAGCCTTTGAGTCACCCTTTAGCATGGCAGAGATGGCATCTAGGTCCATTGGTGAGGTTTTTGAAGTGTCTATCTCTACTTAAAATGCTTCTGATCTATTGCATAAGAATATCAAGCCATTATCCCAATCCTCTATCACTTGGGCATTCTTCATCCAAGGTCTACCTAGCAGTATATCATAATCCACTCCTTTCATGACTATGAAGTTCATGGAGAATTGAATTCCTGTTGTCTTTAAAGGCCAATCCTTTAGGACTACGAAGGGTCTAACCTTCATCCCATTCGCTAGAGTGAACTATGCAGTTTCCACTGGTGGGTTTTCCCAATCTTGTTGGATTGCATGGCTGAGTACACTAACTCCTGCTCCTGTGTTTACTATACCCTTCCGCATTTTATCTCCTAAGGCAATGACAGGTAAGACTGCATGCTATTACAATGTCAGATCTAGAGCATGGTAGAAGCTATGGTAGATAGAAGATGAAGGTTAGATTCATGTTGACATAGACAATGAGTAGAGAACTATTACACAAGTGAATTAGGTTCCAAGATGGAAGCTTGGACTCATAAACACAATCTCGTGTAATGGACTGACAATGACACTAACTGAAAAAGGAAAGCATCATGATATATCATTAAAAAAGAGAGCAAGTACAATGCTTTATAGGAATAAACTAGGCTACACTTTCCACCACTGTGCATATGGGATTCTGCATTCTGAGCCCACACTGCTCCATAAAAAGAGGCTGAGGTGGGTGTGATTACAAATATCTCAACACTCCTTCTCAATCACAACCGAAAAAGTACAAAGTGTGTAGAGGCTTTAGTAAGCAACCACCTACAAAGTGTGGTCACACCACAAACATGGTAAACACTATAGGCTGTCATAGAAAAGGCTAAGTGCGGGTTCCAAAGACATGGTATGTGAAAGAGCAAAGTTGTAGCAAGAAAAAAGTGTGCACAAGGGGGAGATAGGAGCTCAAAGTACAAGAACAAAATCTTGTTTACTAAGTTTCTCAAGGTACAACTTGGGTACACTCTATCTCAACCTTGATAGTGACCCATAGGCTATTTATATAGCCTCTACCTAGCTAGAGTTAGGGTTTCCCACCCCTGCCCTTCAAGATATTCACACCCATCTGCCCTCATACACCCTTGCTTACGGTGGGTTCCTATGCCTATCTTCTAACACCCCCCCTCAATGCCAGGGTGGCATTGAATTACAAAGCATGTAATATGTCCCCCCCCTTAAACAAAATGGGATGCCTTTATAGATCAGGCTACAAGAGTGTTTATAGGTATATGGTTTAGAGGCTCAAAAAAGTCGATCATCAGATGGATTGGAGGCATAGTTGACCACATGTTCTTTGGGTACTTCAGGAATGTTGGGGCTTTTACTAGTGATATGCCTTGTCTTCTTGCATTTGTTACATTTCATTTTTTCGGGATACTTCTTCCAACAGTTGTTTACTATATGCCTTTTTTTCTTACAAAAATAACATTTAATGAGAACTATATGTACCAATACTTGATCTCGGGAAGTTGAAGATGCCTGACTGGTGTTGCCTTCTTTTTGGTTCCTCTTTTCTTCATCCAAACATGATTGGATGATACTTGCCAAGGTAGGATTTGGAATGTTGGTAAGAGTGGTTACAAGGGTAGGAAACACCTTTTTCACAGCTTTTAGGAGAATAGCAATAGCACCCTCTTCATGGATTGGAGCTTGTACTGAGGCAAGCTGTGCCATGAGACCCTTCATGTGAGAAATGAATTTTCCCAAGTCTTCTCCTGATTTATATTCCAAGCTAAAGAATTCCATTTTAAGGAAGATTTTAGTATTTTTACCAGTGGCCTCCATAGAGCTTTTCAAGCTCATCCCATTTTTCTTTAGTAGTATTTAGTTGATCAACATGATGAATCAATTGTGTAACATAATGATTGCTTGGACACATTGGTCATCCTTTACATCAACCGGATTTGCAGATTTTACAGCTCTAGTGCCTTGAATGAGAGGCCAACACCCTCTCTCCATCATCTTGTACTTGATAAGTACCTACCATGGGTGGAAATCTTTGCCATCAAATTTACGAATTTGAGGGCGGACATCAGCATATGTTGTGGCCATTGGGAAGCTCTTACCACTTGCTAAGACAAGGGCAGTGTCTGGTCCCTTACAAACTTGCCAATGAACGCAGAAGCAAATCAAGGACACCCTTACAAACAATTGATATTCAAAATTGCAATGAAGAGAAAGGCTCAAAATCATACATATGTAGTACTTCAAAATATGACTTTGGTGGTCCTTTCTTATGTGCAATCTTCTTCCGAGGTTTAATGGTCTTTTTAGGCTTCAATGATGTGAACCTAGACTGGTGGACTTCTGGCTCCTCCTTGTGGTATGGTACAATGACACTCATCTCTCTGATTTCATTAACCAAGGTATTTGAAAGAAATCACACATGATATGCAGCAAGCAACACAAGTTTAGGATAGGATGGTCTATGTGTTTATAGTTGTACACATAGCTTACAAAATGAAGTAGAGCACTTAATGGTTTGAATTTTCTGATGAAAAACTTAGATTGAGTAAATACCAGCAGCAAAATGATTGAGCAATGTGTTTTAGTGCTTACAAGCACTCATCTCTAGTTTATGCTACTAGAGATAGTAGATGTCGATCTCGATAAGCTTGGTGATGCCCTACCGAGTGAAAGAACCTCTGAAATGGAGTTCACATATTAGTAACTGGCTTTGGAAAAGATAAATCAGTGATTAAAATTGGTGTTAGTGACAGGAAAAGATGAAAAAAAACAAGAAGGTCAAGCTTTCAAGCTTGTGGCTATGGCTGCCATGAAACCCACAGTTAGGGTTTGACTCTGTAGGAGCAGTAGAAGAAGAATTTTAGGAAACCCTCTTGGGTGGAGATAGCCCACTTGGGAGGCTATCAAAGCCCCATGGTCGCTGCCATCATTGCATCTACTATAGGCCGCACCACCATACGAACTGCCTGACTATTCAGAACTGCGTCGTTCTAAGAAAATCCACAATGTCGTGCTCCTAGTTGCCCAATGTCGAGCTCTGACTTGCCACACAGCTATACGCTGAGGTGGAGAGAAGGTTTCCAGAAGATAGTAGGAGCTGAAATGCCCTTCTATGCATGTAGCAAGTCCACCAATGTCAGGGGGGTTCAGAACAAGCTATGGATGTGAAGAAGATAGGATGAAAAATGGAGTTCTTCTTGTGCACTTAACTGAGATAGAGTTGTGGAAAGCTGAATAGATTAGAGATGGCTCTGATACCATGTGACAGAGTAGAGTTGCAGCAAGAAAAAAGTGTGCACAAGAGGGAGATAGGAGCTCAAAGTACAAGAACAAAATCTTATTTACTAAGTTGCTCAAGGTACAACTTGGGTACACTCTATCTCATCCTTGATAGTGACCCATAGGCTATTTATATAGCCTCTGCCTAGCTAGGGTTAGGGTTTCCCCTACCCTTCAGGCTATTCACACCCATCTTCCCTCATACACCCTTGCGTACGGTGGGTTCCTATGCCTATCTTCTAACATGGTGGACATCTAGAGGCTATAATAGGGGCCTCACAAAGTGTACATCGGCTTTAGTATAAGGTTACATGAGGAGTTTACAAGCTTATGTTAGAAGCATTAGGGCTAGGTAATACAAGGCTAAAAAATTCTATCATAATAGGAGTATAAGGATTGATGAGGCTTGTCCTTCTCTTGGTGGTCTTCTTCCTCTTCTAGATAGGCCTTTTGAGACCTCTTCCTGGCATGACTGAATTTCTTCGCGTGCTTGATCCTTTTGCATAAGTCACATACTAGCCGATCTTTCTTGCCCTTGTACCTGTTAATCAACATATAACATTTGTTCATCTTTAGAGGTGGTTGGTTCTTCTTTGGATTTTATCTTCTTTTCTTCTTCTTGCAGAGGGAGGCCTTAATGTCAACTAGTTTAGGACTAGGCATGTTGATTAATGTAGTTGACACATTATTATATTCAACAGGCAAGATTTTTAACAATACACCAATACAAATATCTTCATCCATCTTGAGATCAATCCTTGGAAGCTAAGTTAGGAGACTTTCCATGTAGTTTAGAGTTGCAAGAGATGTGTTATGTTTCATATCTAGCTTGAAAATTTCAATCTATAATCCATACTTAGATGACTTTGATTGTGCTCCAAACAAGGTATCTAATCTCTTCCATGTATCATTAGAGGTTTCACAGGTATCCACATGGTGGATATAGCTATCATCCAATTCCAACTTAATGATGGCATGTACTTTGTCATCATTCTTCTACCAAGTAGTTGCAAGGTCCACATCTCGAGGCTTCTTCTCTTTGCCATTGGTAATGGCCCAAAGACCCTTCTTTATTAGGATGAGCTTGATGTGGGTTTGCCAAGTGTGAAACCCGACCCCTTTGAACCAAATAGTTGGAGTCTTTGCCCATGTTGGAGCAGCAAATCAGCACCAAAACTCTTCGATTTGAGCAACAAAAGATTTAATTGTGTCAAGAGACACAAGGAATGTAGTGTCAAATAACACTTGATAAGTATCAACAAATACTATGCTTTCAAGCACTTGATGTTGAGTTTGATGCTTGGATTTCTCCCCTCCTTGCTGATTTAATGGGAAATGATTGTTGGAAACTTCAATTCTCAGTCAAATCAGACTAGTAGAAGATTGATTTGAGTGGCAGGAGAGAGAAAATGAAGTAGAAGAGAAGCTTGAGCTCAAAAAGCTATGGCTTCCCAACTTAGGGTTTACAGTAGCCACTGGTTTTTCATCTGCAACATCCTGACGCAGCAGTATCTCAACGAGATATCCTATGGGAAGGTGCCTTACATGTCAAGCTTTGAAAGCCCTATGGTCCTTTCCAACATCGTGAAGCAAACGGAGCACGTAGACTGTATGATTGGCAATAGGCGACACTGTTTTAACAATGAGAAGGAAATCACACAATGCTGGGCGTATAGATCAGCAATGTCATACTATAATGCGATAGAAAGTTGTGCAGGGAGTCAAGGAGAGTAGTCTAGAAGATATCGTGAAGAAATAATGCATGTAGAGAGAGCTATGAAAGTCACAAGTGTTTTAGGTCTTGTCTAGCTATGGTCGCCAAACAGTGATTGTGAGATTCAAGTGAAGAATGGGGGTCATACACTCAAATTGAGTTGGACTAAAATGAACAAGAGTTGAAAGGAGTGAAAAGAGATCTAGGCCATGCTTAGTTAAGCTCTGATACCATGTTACAATGTCGGATCTAGAGCATGGTAGAAGCTATGGTGGATAGAAGATGAAGGTTAGATTCATGTTGACATAGACAATGACTAGACAACTGTTACACAAGTAAATTAGATTCCAAGATGGATGCTTGGACTCATAAACACAATCTTGTGTAATGGGCTGACAATAACACTAATTGAAAAAGGAAAGCATCATGATGTATCATTAAAAAAGAGAGCAAGTACAATGCTTTATAGGAATAGACTAGGCTGCACTTTCCACCACTATGCATATGGGATTTTGCATCCTGAGCCCACACTGCTCCATATAAAGAGGCTGAGCTGGGTGTGACTGCAAATATCTCAAGACTTGCATCTCAATTCCTTGTCAAAAGGCATTCACTTGTGGGGATTTAGACATTAGATCTAGCATTAGGCTTGGTATGTGCTTCACAACATCATGGTCAAGCAAGTCTTGCAGTTCATGCCTATCAGTTCATTCTACCCATTGCTTCAACCCTTGCCATAGTGTAGGGTTTTGCCTAAGCAAATCTCCCAGTGGCAATGTCATAGGAGTTGATATTAGTGTGGTTAGCAAATGGCCAACCATCTTTTCCCCTCTCCTTCATGGGCTCCCTAACAATACTCTTGGGTAGGTCATCTATTTATGTCATCCATGTTTTGCCTATTCGATTGTGCATGTGGTGATGTTGCGTCTCCTGCTCTCAAGTACATGGGAGAGACCGGTGGGCTCATGGTTGTGAGTTCATTGATCTTGTTGTCAATTATAGGTTTAGCATCTTGCAAGTGAGCTTGTGCTTATTTTATATATTCTTTGACCTTATCCACATCCTTGAGTTACTGGTTGGGGTCAAGGTACTCTCCAACCTTAGCGCTTCCCTTCCCCCTTGTCTTAGGAGAAGATGTTTATGCTTCTACATCAGTAACTTGCTTTCCCTTCATTAAAGTGGTTGCATTCTGTGTTTTGAGTGTTATTTTTACATCAGTTTTCTTTTTTCTTATCTTCTGACTCTTCTTCCCAATAGAGGGTACATCTAAGTTGCTAGGTCCAAGTAATGAGATATCGGTCTGCTTTGTTTGGGTTGGTGTCATGACATTTATGGGGATGGGTGTGGTATTGTCGTCCAGTGACTTGACACAAAAGAGTCTGAGTGACACATATGGTATGATTGCCAAACTAGTGGAGAGTTTTCACCTAGGGCAATTGATGAATAGGTGTGTGACTCCACATTCAAGACACCTCAATTCGGTCTTCTCCCTATTTACTTGCTCCTTTTCAAGGGGCAACAAGATGAGATATGCCCTGGATGGACACACATCCAACATGCTATGGGCTCATGGTTCCGACCTCCTCCTAGGCTCCTACCTCTCCCTCTACCTAATGCCATGATTGGCACATGCTTAAAGTCCATCAATATGGGATTACCCTCCTCGTCATAAGAGACATAAGGGTTCACGTATGAGTCTTTCTCTAATGGTTCCTCGACAAAATGCTTTAGAGCATCGTGCTTGGTGGATGGGTCACTATACGTCTTGGCCGTCTAGAGATTCTTGTTGGGTTAATGTTGATCCTTGAGAGGCTGGCTTTGAATCTTTAGGTGTGCAGGTAGAGCCAAAGGGGATCCCCTTCCAAAGTAGGGCTACCTAATTCTTGGATTGTATAGCTGAGCATAGGGTTGCTGGTATGGCAACCATCTAGGCAATCCGCAATACATAGCATGCATCATGCTCAAATCTTCCACAATTGGCACAAGGACGGGATCTAGGATGATTTGGACATGCAAATGGCAAGTGGTTCCCTCCACAATGCACACACTACTATACGTGAGGTTGCACTAGCCTTCGTATTGACTCTTGTATTCTAGTCAACTTTGAGCTCAGCTGTCGCTTGGGTTTGGTTGACACTCTTTCACTAAGTGACATGGTTCTCTCAACATTTTTAAATGTGTTGTTCATTGCTGCATAACCCTAGGGCTTCTTTCTTTGAGCAAGTCATCCACTCATATAGCCTCCTCAAAGACTCTTGCTAGTACATCCCTTTGCATGTTTGAGTTGCTCACTAAGGCCTTATAGAGTTCTTCATTGCAGATCCTATTGATGAACATGATGGAGACCACTCTCTCATTGGGTTGCTCAACTACAAGTATTCTCTTGTAAAGACACCTCACGTGAGTGATGCAATCTCGTATGTTTTCTTTGTCTTTTTGGCTGATATTCATCAGCTTAACAATGAAGTTATCAAAGTATGATGCCTCTCCAAGAATGATGGATGAAGTTATTGTATTTGGCATTATCTAGACTGGTAAACCAAGTCCATCCCTTGTCTCCTAAGCAAAGAACGAATGCTTGTGCCCATTGAACGGGGTCCATGAGGTTGTTAGCCTTGCATACCTACTCAAACTGCTCGACAAACTGTAAGGGTCATTGCTTGCCTAATAGTTGCTTGGCAACTAGCACTTGGGATGACTCCGAGCCCCACTAGCAATGATGCTAGCAAGGCTGCCCCACTTTTCTCGGAGCTGATATTGTCTAGCAATCACTTTGTGAGTAGCTTGCTCACTGTGAGGTCTACTTCTAAGGCTCTTTCCCTATCAGTATTTCCTCATGTTTTGTTTCTACCTAACATGGATAGGATCATGTGAACCTCATTAAGTTCTCTCTCTTGATGCAACCTCTAATCCCTTTTCTCTTGGCTATAGCTTGCTATGCAATGTAATGCTATCCTTCCTAGCCTCCTCTCCTCCTCATGATCGGCTGAAATGTTAGTTGCAGGTCTTCCATGGTGTGCTATCCTTGCCTATTGGTCATACTGAGTGATAAGTTGCTAGATATCATCTCAGTACCCTGCCACATTAAGGTCAAGGTCATTCTCGTTTGAGCTGGTACCTACCATGGTGGTTGTCTCCTGATCCACTAGTATTTCTATGAGATCAACTAGGCTAGCTAGAGATGTGTCTCTAATCTTGGCTAGTCCTTCATTCCCCTAGTGGTCTGATGGTTTTGTCTTCCTTCCTTAGGTCTTTCTTTATCGTGTCTTGGGTCACTCATCTAGTTTCGAGGTTGCACTCCTACTAGTGAGTTTGTTCTTAGCTTAATCCCCTTACTGTGCTCCTTATTAATCCAATCAGTCTGCAAATGTATACACACTTACACACTTGAGCGATGTGACTCAATGTGAGCAATACGAAATCAAGCTTTCCAATTTTCACATGTGCTTAAGTGTCTATAATGCAGAGTGTAACCTTCAATGAAGTCAATCATATCCAATCCATTTCATGTTGTTGCAAAATTTTTTCGTGCAAATTGTGATTACTCCTAACAATTGATTTTGGGTCCCTCATGGGTTTTGATAGGCGGTCAGCCTAGGCAATCAAATTAGGTCTCTACTAGGGGTAAGTGGCTGGTGGTTAGTTATTTCAGTCACTCCTAGACTTGTTAGGTTAAGGTTCATGTGAGAATTAGCTCTATGGTCTCGTTTGCAAGTCTGGGTTCCAACCTGGGTTGCTAGCAGCTAGAAGTTTATCTTAACAGGTCCTGGAGTAGTCAAACTGGCCAAAAATAATGTTCTGGACAACCTGTTTAAGTCCTAGACTCAGATGCGCTAGATTCAATCATCCAATTGGGCTTCTTATATATATATATATATATGAATATGAGGAGTCAAACATCCAAGTGGACTTAAGTGAATCGGACATTCGAGTCCGAGGAGAATTCGACCGTCCGAGGTCTATGGTCGTCGTTCGAGCGGTGTAGGAAAAGCAACCAATGACACAAATATTGATTTTAATGATTTAATCCACAACCTATAATGCCCAAGGTTTTGACTCAATGCAAAAATCATCAATGCGAAGGCTTAGGGCATACCTAGAGCACACAAATGTGACAATGCCAAGGATTGCTACTACTACTGCCTCTTAACTTATAGCTCTCTATCTCCCTCAATAGCTCTCTCTCTCAATCTCTCAGTGTGCAAATGATCTCTCTCTTCCCCATTTCTCACCCTTGTTTCTCTCTTTCTTCCCTTACTCTCTATTTTCATTCCCACGCATTAAAAATATTTTTCCTTTCTTTCTCTATTCCCATGTTTTTTGGTTATACATAGACTTATCTTTTCCTTCTTTTTTCCTTATTTTCCAAATCTTAATGTCTCAAACCTAATCAAAATACACTTCTCCTACTCTAACCAATGCACACAAAGCTTCCTAAACCTAAACTAATCCACAAGAGAGATCAAATGGCCTCTGACTCCCTCTCTTCCTACCTAAAACCAAGCGTTGTTTTCGAAGACAAACTCCTACTCCATCACTCCATTTGGATCATATAAGCACTCAAGATTGAATCCATTGGTCCCGACAATAGAATCAAAATGTCGTGGCTCTCATGAGCACACCGCCAAGACCCAATAGACCACTTTTTGCTTCAAGTGTTTCAAGCCAAGAGTTATGGCTACCTCTCACATAGCCTTGCGCACTCTCCCACACACATATGTAGTGAGCTTACCTTTGAATCTAATTGAGTTGTCTCCTCCCACGAATCTACCAGTAGCTTCACGATCCAAGATGCACCTTCAAGTGAGCTCCATCTCCAAGCTCAAAGCTTTGACCTCCATAGCCATACGTGCGAGAAAGGAGAAGAGAAGAAGATGATGATGATGAGAGGAGAAGAAGAGCTTCTCTAAGATCCTTCACTCTCACACACACACACTCCCTCTCTCATACATAAGAATGAAGCAAGAGCAAGAAGCAGGAAGAGAGAAAGTTTGGCCACACACCAAGAATAAGCTTCTTCATTCATTTTTTGACTTTTATACATGCCCTATCTCCTCCTTGGGCGACCATCCCCTTTTTGGTATGGCCTTTGTCCATTCCTCCACTATTTTTCCTCCTCCTTCCTACTAGTATTGGCCTTAGCCCGTGCCTCTCATTCTTTACAACTTGCATGGGAGAGAACCCAACACTCTTTTCCAAGATAAATTATATGGCGCATAATGCTCTTTTTTGCAAAAATATTAAGGTACACTTATTCTTGTGTGCCTTTCCCTTGCATTTAGACTTTTTCCTGCACTTGTGTCTTCAAATTTTCTTTATTGCACCTTTGTCTTCTATTTTCCTCTTGCCTTGGGACTATCTTCGCTTTCGATTTTTCGAATTTTCCATCTTGGTCTTCCGAGGGTTAACAACTTGCGTAAGGAGACCTGAGCATCAATTCACATTTGATGGAGAATCAATGGATATTGTTTAACAATCTATATACTTAGGAATCACTTTCAAAGGGCCACATTCTTCTTAGAGAGAGACATCAAAGGCTCAACTACCACGAGCATATGTAGCATTAGGTGCACTAGAGAGACAATGTGTACATATATAGTTCCATGAGCCATACACTAAACTATGGCTCTTTGATACATTAATTACACACACACTCCTCTATGGGACAACCATTTGGGGCCCAAGCATCTATCACATGAGGAGATAGTCATTGATAGATGACGATGGACCAGAGAGGGAGTTTTATGATGGATGGGAGCATATGGAGCAACCATTTGTCATGATAATATCATGTATGATAAGAGCAAAGAGCCCAACCCCACACAAGATCATCAAAATAGATATGGCAACAACACATGGTAGTTGATACCATACTCCAAGTAGTGACTTTTATATATAGACTATGGGAGCTTCCTCAAGATAGATACCTACAGGTAGCATTGGATTCATCTAGACAATTAGCAACAGAGGGTGATAGACATTGTTGGCATGCTCAAATGGATATATGGATGATCTTGCATGGTTCGCATATTGATAGACTACCCCCTATGATTACAACTTGGATTGCCCTATACTTGAACTCAATTGATTAGAGCTAAACCATGTGACCAAAGTAGACATATTGAGACTAGAAATTGAGAGGAATTGGATTAGACCCCTTTCTCTACATGGCACGAGGATGGCACATTACCAAAGTCACTTCCTTAGTTGTTTGAGTATGGGTTCATTATCCAACCAATCTATATGGATACCCAGTTATCACATGGGTACATACAAATATTGGTAAGATTTGCATCTCAACACATCATCAAAGGATTGAGACAAGCAAATGGGAATGTATGGAGATAGAAGATTGCATGTGCTAACTTTGTGAGAGAGAGCCACAAAAAAGGAGCATTACATCTATTGATGTATGGTGGTATACTTTGACATTTGAGGTACATACCACAGTCTTTTTTGAGAGGCTTTTGGCCCTATATGGTAGGTGATGGAGTTTGAGGACCAAAGGTGATTGGGATTCTTTCTCTTATAAATTTAGAGGTGCATAGCATCTATTCTATGAGATAGTAGCCCCCCATAACTAGCTCCTCCTAGACAGAGGATTGTTACCGACATTTTCACTACCACATAGTCCAATATGAGATTGACTACCATTCTGGATAGACATCCAGCAAAGAGACACCGTAGAGCAGCTTCATCTTTAGGAGGTATCTCCTTGGAGAGAGCAATGAAACTTAGTTGAGTGAGACAACCATGTTCGTGGAGAAGACCCAAACACCCTTATCACAAACATATTAGAGCTATCATTGAGTGCCACAAGAGACAGATGCCAAGGCATCTTAACATATAGAGTTACATCTCCACTTGAAAGAGAGATTTCACTAAGGGAAACATCATTTCTGCCATTTCTCTTTTCTTCTTTTTAATATTATTACTTACATTTGTACCAATGGCATATTCTTACACATAATACTACCTAATTTCTAGTCTCGTAGGCATATCTTTTACCTTTTAAGATGAGAAATGCATGTCATTGTATGTATTGGTTTGATCTCTTAGGCCACATTGGCCTTTTAGAGATGTCAATATACTCTTCTTCTTCTTGTTCTCTCTCAAATATACATATTTATGGGAAATTCTTGGAGAAGTTTCATAAAACAAAGCAAGAGAGAGGGGGTGTGGCATATCTCCAAGTAGTATTGCCACCATAATGGGCAAGATCTCTTGTATTGGGTGTACTTTGTTGCCAAAATATATTTTGTTTTTGGATTGTGTTACATTAAATGAAGGGGTTTTATTGTGTGAATGGAGCAAGCTCATCATGTTTTTCACATTTTAAAGACCCACTATTCAATGCATAGTATTTTTATTCTTAATAGCATTGGTATTAAAATGGCAAGTTCCCTTGAGTTTGCATAATATTTGATTACATATGGAGGTGGTAAGTGTGGCATGTTTTGAAGATCCAAAGACCATAGCATTTTAAAAAGTTGTGATGTTGGACCTTGAAAAATTATGTATTAGGGGAGACCTCAATCAAGGATAGGTCATATTTACATTGATTTTATAGGTTTTTGGCATTCTATGCTCATTTTTGGAATAAAAAAGTTCAAGTTCTACACTCCAAATGAATATTTATGAAAATTTTCCAACCCAACCAATGTTTGCACCATAATGGCAAAGATCCCTTGATCTCTTGTATTGAGTACACTTTGATGCCAAAGTAAGCACTTTTTCAATGCAAAGGTTTTACATTATGAAGGGGGCCAATCTCACTATATTTTTCACATCAAAATAATATACAATTTCAAAATATAGCACTTTTGCATCCCATTTCTCTTGGTACCAAAAGGGCAAGTTCACATAACTTTGCATCATGTTGGGTGTTGAGCTATATGAGGGTGGTATGCACATCATGTTTTCCCAACCATAAAACACAATGTTAAAAAAAGTTATGATTTTGGGTTGTAAAAATTGCAACCAAGGGAGGTCTTAGAGCTAAAAGTAGACCATATTTATAGTGATTTAATAGGTTTGTGGCCTTTTGAGATCATTTTGTATCAAAATGATGAAATCATTGACTTCAAGTGAAGCTCTATGAAACTTCTTCAAGGATCTAGGACTTGGTTCATAAACTTGTGTATATAAGAGAGAGAGAGAGAGAGAGAGAGAGAGAGAGAGAGAGAGAGAGAGAGAGAGAGAGAGAGAGAGAGAGAGAGAGAGAGAGAGAGAGAGAGAGAGAGAGAGAGTGTGTGTGTGTGTGTGTGTGTGTGTGTGTGCATGGTTTTTTTGGGGGCAAGCGAGGGGGAGTGAGAGGTATCCTACGAGTATTGGTTTCTTAAGGATATACCTTGATCTTGAGTGTTGGGTATGTTTTGATGTCAAAATATATGGCATTTTTCAATTGTGTTAATTCAATGGAGGGGCTTATATGAACCATATAAGCTCATCACATTTTTTACATAGAGAAAATACATCATGTTAACAAGCATTGTTCTTGGGCCTTATTTCTCTTGGTGCAAAAGGGCAAGTTCCCTTCCTTTTGCACAATATTAGAGGTGAGGTTATATGAAGGGAGTAGGCACATCATGCTTTTTGCATACAAAAAACATAGCATCTTAAAATGTTATGATTTTGGGTCTTAAAGACGTGCCTATGGGGGAAGGCTGCAAAACCAAGATTAGCCCAGGTTTATAGTGGTTTGATAGGTTTTTGGGTCCTCTCGGCTCATTTTTGGGGGCCAAAAGATCAAATTATGCACTCTCTATGCAAAGTTTACAAAACCTTTTTCCAAGAATCTAGGCACTATGCTTACAAATCTAACTGTGGGGGGGGGGGGGGGGGGGGGGGGGGGGGGAGGTTCTCCTACTGGTATTGGCTTCTTAAGCATATCTTCAATCAATATTGGCACCACAAGGCCAAAGATCCCTTGACCTCGAGTATCAAATATGCTTTGGTGCCAAAACATGTAGTTTGTGAATTACCTTACATTAGACAATAGGATGTTATTGTAGGAAGGGGGCATCCTCATCATGTTTTTCACACTCAAAAAACATAGTGTCTTAGCACACAATGTCTTTGTCTTATTTACCTTGGCAACAAAAGGGCAAGTTTCCTTGACTTTGCATATTGAGGGTTATGTTGTATGAGGGGGGTAAGGATTTCACATTTTCCATGTCTTAAAAACACAACATTTTAAATTGTTTTGATTTTGGGTGTTGAAATGTTGTCTACCAAGGGGAGACTTCAAAACCAAGAATAGGCCATGCTTATGGTGATTTATAGGGCTCATATTTGGGATCCAAAAGGTCAACAACCACACCCATAAATAGCCTAACAATACATACAAATTCAATTTGTAAAAAACACCATGCATTAAGCATTGGTGTCTTATCAACATTGACATGAGTACGATTATAACTACTACACCATCAAATGATCTATAGTTAATTAACAATACTCCTGCTACTATTGATGACACCCATTATGAATTAGAGGTGAAAATTGTTATTGCAATAGTAGATGTGCATGTCCTTGTTCTTCAAGTTATCCTTGTAAATGAGTATTGTTGCATGAATCGCATGCTATTGTAGGGCTTTGCATAAAAAATGATAAAAAATATCAGTCCTATAGATACTTTTGGCATAGAACCAGATGGCACCCCATATGATGATTGTTAGTTTCTAATTATTGAACCACACCCTTGAAGGCATTTCTCAATGATGACCTTGATGAAAGCACTTGACCTTCAAATCAATTGAATATAAATTGATCATTAGCTTCTATGAGGGAGGGACTACATACTCAACTAGGTGTGATTGGGAGAAGGGGGATGTAGTACCAAGGGCCTCGAACTGCACCTAGCTAGGTATGTGGTACCTCCCTTGCACAAGGTAATGATGTTAACCACTATAGGGGAAACAAGGGAAAAGAACCCCTTTTCCCACATGGGAAAGTGTCAAAAACTTTGTGTACTAGGGTGGTCACTAGTAGGTCCTCAACTTCCTTCCATAAAACACCTTACCTTCTCTATTACCTCTCAACCCTTCATGAGCCTCTACAAAAAGATGTGTAGGGAAGAGTGGGTTATGCTTAAGGATCCCTTTAACATCGTGGTCAAAGGCTCATTGAATTTTTCCTATCAACTTCCCCCGTACCAAGTATAGAACGACCGTTGGTGTGGTGTCATGCTTTGAGATTGGTTTCATAAATGACTAACTAGAGGAGAAAGGACATGAAAGTAGAAAGGAGCTTTGGAGATAAGAACCTTTTATCATTTTTCCCAACCTTCAAGATGAAATGGATAGCCATTGAGTGATAGGGAGATCATGGAGAAGGTGTTGGTGATGCTCTTTGTTGGGCATGATAGAAGCAATATAACTAGTTCCTATTCCCCTTGCTATGCATGTAGCACCAACTATAATTGAGTCATAGCTCATTTGGTGATGACATCATGATTACACATTCTCAATTGCAACAACACAAATTGAATTGTTTCTTTGATTGTTTCTCATACTCTCAATGATTTTAACTAGGATATTTACTTCAATTTGATACTAAAGCTCCTTTTGCTAGTGTAATGTCAATCTAGGTAGATGTAGGTATTGGGTGCAATGCATTGTGTATCAATGCATCAACAAATTGTGCAACACATAGATGGCTAGAGGACTCCGTCATTCATGATACACAATATACTAGAGCAGTCCATCTCTCATGAAAGGCAAATGAAGCCAAAGATCAAGACTTTGAACAAACCAGCCAAAGAAGAATTGCTAGAAACCGAAAACTGTATTTAGAGAGTACAAACTTTTGCATGTAGAGTGTTCAAGGGTCTGCATTGGTTCATTGCGCAATACTTCCTTGTGTGTGGTGCACATTATGAACGAATGGCAATGGCTTGGTAGTCTCTCCTGTTGCTTTGTCATATGCTTGTGGAGATGCACTATTGTATGGATGTGTGGGACATTGTGTTTCTATGGGACTTGGATTTTGTCGGTGGAAAGAAGAATGATGTGTATATGAAGCTGCATGAATTCTTAATGGATGTGACCATAAAGGACAATAAGTATGTGAGAATTGGTAAGTGAGATAGAACATTTTCTATTCTTAACTTCCACCCCGTCTTGCATGGATGGATTCAAATGTGTTCCTCTAGAGACACACTCACCAAGGATCATGTGAGCTATGGGGTTACAATTACAGTTGCAAAACTCTTGCATCTCATGCATGACTTGCGTCTCCTGTCATCATCACTAGTCATGGACTAGAATGCTCATGACGGCTTCTCAAGTTATAGGATGTCCACAATTCATTTGACAATGTTTCATCCATTATAAATCTTGTCATTGACCCTCTTGTGCATGCTATTCATTTGACGACGATTCAATCATATATATGCATCATTGTATGTTATATGTACACATGTGAACAGTAGACCCATAACTTTGCTCGCTGGCTTTTCACCACCACAGATCCCAAAGCACAGCAGTTCACAAAGCTCTGATGACATCAGATGATGGCAGCAATAGTGTATACAGTCCAGGGTGCAGAAAACACAGATCTGGCTGACAAGATGATACCGGTGTTTTGTTTACCTCCACTGGATGAGCCCTCCAACAAGATGGCTTCTCCAATTTAGCTATTGCTTTTAAACATCTCCATGCAGTTTTGATCAAAAATGTAACAAGCAGGGCAAGACTATTCAGAAGACAGTGATATGTAAGTGCGATTTAAAGGGTGGCAATAGAAGTGTGCACACCATACCATGTCTTGAGGAGGGTGTTTAAACTACTCCAGGATTTTGCAGTCCACATATAGGTCTAGATGAACGAGAGGACTTTCCTGTTCTTGAATTCTTCGGTATTTGATGAGTACTCCTAGAGCAAGTAGCAATCTAAAGTGATTGTAAAGAGTGTGTGTGAATCATTCTTTAGATGAATGCAGTTCATATGGGAAGATTAAAAAATGTAGGGTGCAGTAAAAATCATACAGTTCTAACTGTGAGGTTGGTGTCATGGAGTGCCGCAGTAGCCATGCTTGTTCACCTGAAAACTCGTTACTGTTACTTGGATAGACCAAAATGTTCAGGTTAATTAATGCCCAAAGCCTCATCTTTTACTCAGAGAATTCATGGACTGGATATTCGTGATTCTAATTTCAACAGGTGTTTCCTACTTTCAATCTAACAGAGTAATTCTTATGGAGCGTTTCCAAGACGATGTGAGAAGTTCTACATGACAATTCTTACCTCATATGTACGCACAGAATGAATGTAAACGCTGTGTGTGATTCATGACCAAAGTTTCCATTACAATATTTGGAAAAAGTATACAAGGAGCAATATGCTCCAAACTCTCTGTGACGCTACTCCAGGAATTTATGATTACACCTTCAGACAGTACAGGTAATCCTGACACTGAACCACAAGTTTCTTGATCTCCAGATTGGACATCTGTGCTAGCCATAGTATTAAAAACTAGGTTCAAGGATGGCACATAGCCATCTTTCCTCATTGACTTGCTCAAAATCTTCAACTTGTTGTCCACTTTCTCACCTTGGGAGAGAGATTTACTCGCAACAACAAAGTCATGTAAGTTACCACCAATTTCTATCAAGGCCCTCCCTGGCTCTTTCCATGCACTTGCATGCCTTTTCAATTCCAAAACTTTGGAGGCATCTTCCCACATATTGGCATCCACATAAATATTTGACATAAGGACATAAGCACTTGCAATGTTTGCATCCAGATGAATAATTTGATCAAAACACTGTCTTCCTAGATCAACATTTCTCCACTTTCTGCATGCAGCCAGGAGAGAGATCCATGCAGGAATTCCAACCTTATCTGGAATTGTATTCAGCAATCTTTTCGCTTCATCAAAGTATCCTGCACCACCAAGAAGGTCGATCATACATGTGATGTGTTCAATACTTGGTTGTATCCCATGCAACCTTTTCATTGCGTCAAAGTGATGACGGCCTTCCTCCACTTCACCAGCATGACTACAGGCTGCCAAAATACTTGTGTAAGTCAAATCATTTGGCTCCAGACCACATGACTGCATATCTTCGACACATTGGTTAGCAAGCTTATAGTTGCCCTTTTGAGAATAGCCTGTGATTAAAGCATTCCATGCCACTACATCTCTGTCAGGTAATGCTGAAAATAGTTGCAATGCCTCTCTCATGCAACCAGACTTAGCATACATGTCAACAAGAGAGTTTCCAACAAGTGCATCTGAATCAAATGCACCTTCAATAATCTGATGGTGCATCATTTCACCAGCCCCTACAGCTCCCATGCTGCTACATGCCTTCAAAATACATAAAAACACCGGCTTATTTGGAACTACTCTCTCTTGTTGCATCTTTTCAAAAAGCTTTAGTGAAGTATAACTTTGTTCATGATGCACATAGGCAGCTAACATAGCTCCCCATGACACCACATCCCGATTGCGTAGGTTCTCAAATACATAAAATGCATCCTCCAATCTCCCACAACTTGCAAACATATCAACTGCACTGGTCCCAAGAGCCAGATCCAAGTCGTACCCACTACTTACAATGTCAGTATAGATCAGATTGATCTGTTTTGAAGTTCCAACATTGCGAATTGCTTTAGAAAGACTCAATAAGGTTGCACTGTCAAGCTCAAAACCATCAAGATGCATCCTCTTGAAAAGTTCAAGAGCACCAACATCATGACCCTGATCAACAAAGCCGCTTAATATTGCACCCCAAGCCACTCTCTCTGGATTTCGAATCGTTTGAAACACCCTGTAAGCCTCCTCAAGACTTCCACATTTGGCATACATCTCTATGAGATTATTGGCAATATTTGTAGAGTCAAATCCACCTTCAATAATGCTTCCATGCATCAACCTGCCATGCAAACCTGTGCCCAAATTCCCACAAGCTTTCAAAAGGGAACAAAATATAGCATCATTTGGATCCATACCTTCTGATTGCATTTTGCTCGAATGTTCAAATGCCAAAAAGTCACAGCCATTCTGGGCGTAGCCACCAATCAGAACAGCCCAAGAGACAATATCTCTAACATCTAGTCTGTCAAAAACTTCCTTTGCTGCCTCCATGTTACCACATTTGCAGTACATGTCAACCAAACTATTGCCAACATCAAGGTCAAGTTCAATGCCACTTCTTACTATCTGCTCATGTACAAGCCTGCCTTCTCCCATGGCTCCTAGTTTGCCACACACCTTCAAGATGCATAGGAAGACAGCTTTGTTTGACTCGATACCTCTGGCATACATTTTCTCAACAAGATTGAGAGCCTGTGGATCATTGCAATAATCAGCATATCCAAGGACTAACGCACTCCAAGAAATGGCATCAGGAGTTTGCATCTTCTCAAAGATCACATGTGCATTGTCCAAACTTCCACACTTGGCATACATGTCTACCAAGGCACTTTCAACAGTTGTATCATGTTCTAACCTGCTTTTGACTGCCAGATCATGTATTTCCATTCCAGATATCAATAGCTTTAACTGCCCACAAGCTTTAAGTACACATAGAATTGTCACGTTGTCTAGCTTTATGCCTTCATTGTGCATTTTTTCAAAACTCTCAAGAGCAAGCAGACCATGACCATACAGAACGTATCCACCAATCATTGCAGCCCAAGACACCATATCTCTTGTAGGCAGCTTATTGAAGATCATACAGGCATCATCAAGCTTCCCATTTCTAATGTACATGTCAATCAGTGTACTTCCAATAACCACATCGGATTCAAGCCCGATTCTAATAATGTGATCATATATTTGTTGGCCCTGTTCTATCACGCCACTACTCCCACATGCCATCACAACACTAGAAAATACAAACTTGTTTGGGTTTATTCCATCCTGCTGCATTTTTTCAAAAAACTCAACAGCAGATGATCCCTGCTCGTAATGTGCAAGCCCTGTGATCAAAGCACCATATGAAAAGACATCTGGGTCCATTAAACAACCAAAGACATAGCGAGCTTCTCGTAAGCCCCCACACTTGCCGTACATAGTGATCAAGCTGTTCTTGATCATATCATCTGAGTCAAGGCCATCTTTCAAGATTAGATCATGAATCAAGAGGCCCTCCAGAAGATATCTTAAACTTCCACAAGCTTTCAAGGTGCCTAGAAATATGACTCTATTTGAATTGATGCCCTCACTCTGCATATTTGCAAACAGTGAAAGAGCAAGGAAATCTTGTCCATGCAGTGAGTACCCTGAGATCATTGCACCCCACGAGATGCCATTCCGATGCCGGAGATTATCAAAAACTTCCCGTGCATTTTCCAAAGACCCGCACTTGACATACATGTGGATGAGTGCATTCTGCAGGGCAACATCCGAGCTGAGGCGTGGATTGTTCACGATGACCTCATGGATCATAGCCCCCTCCTTGAGGGATCCAATGCTGGAACAGACCTTCAACATGCATATGAGTGTGAATTTATCCGGAGCAGCATCCTGTTTGATTATCTCATGACATAGGGAGAGCGCCCTGTGCGTGTGCCCGGTGGAAGCGTTCGCCCATGCAATGGAGTGGAAAGTGGAGATGCTAGGGTTTGCGATGCGGGCGAAGACGAGGTCAGCGCCGAAGCTGCAGCCGCAGGCCGCAAAGGAGCGGATGAGAGCATCTCTGAGAGTGTCCAATGAGTCGAGGCCGTGGCTGACGAGAAGAGAGTAGGCCCTCCAAACGCAGGCGATGTCAGCTGTCTTGGTGCTTGTCTGCAGAAGACCCAGAATACTCCTGGGCGAGATTTGCATGCTCTCCCCTACATACACAATAGTGAGAGAGAAACACATGCCTTCACCTCACCTCATTTTTCATTATGCCCTCACTTGCATAGACAAAGTGAGAAAGAGGCACATTCCCTCACCTCACCTCATTTTTCATTATGTGCCCAATTATACCTTATGGACAAGAAGTTTCACATTTCCTCGTATGGGAAAAGAGATCCCTTTCCCTTTCGCCACCCGCTCGCCCTCCCCAGAGTGTTCAACATCATGAGCTTCTTCTCCTCCAAAAGCATCCCGTACCCTGCCACGTGCAATTGGGGACAGGGGGTTGCTGGCTGCTGATTGTTTCCTTTGCTTTTAAAACCTTACAGTGCACAACATCATGAGCTTCTCCTCAACAAGCACCACACACTTAACTAGATGTGATTGAGGATATGGGGCTCCCCCGATTGTTTCCCTTGTTTTTCCTTATACTACTCAACATCATGAGCTTATGTTGAGAGGCACTGCAAACCTAGCTAGCTATGATTGGGGATATGGGGCTACTAGCCCCTGATTGTTTCCCTTGTTTTTCCTTATAGTGCTCAACATCATGAGTTTCTCCTTGAGAAGGAACGTAGACATAGCTAGGTGTAGTTGGGGGTAGGGGGTTTTAGGGCCCCACCTCGAGGACTGTCAACCCCATTCCCCCAACTACACCTAGCGAAGTATGTGATCCCTCCCTCGCAAAAGCTCATGATGTCATCGTATTTCACATTTTGGGAATTATTGTGGAAATTTGCCTAAAACTTCTTGTGAAAGAGATCATGACCCAAGGTTCCCATAAACATACCTTCAAATATTTTTCTTTGTATGTGTGTGTTCTCTATTCATACTTTTTGCCTACCAATGAGTGACAACTCAATCACTAAGATGATAACATGATAAATTCTTGGGGCTCCACAATGCCATACCTTTAGGGGGGGTTCAAAGTTTGGAATGAAGTCGAACTACAATCATCTCAAAGTTAACACATTATAAATGTACTTTTTTCAGTGTCTTTTTTAAATCACAAAACTCACTACTTACAAAGAAGTAACAATTGCTTCTTAGCTCTCTCCTTTTCTCCACTAGTTGTGGAGGCTGAGGTATTGTATCACATTACTAGCAACAGACCAACATGCATATGCGCTCTCTCTCTCTCTCTCTCTCTCTCTCTCTCTCTCTCTCTCTCTCTCTCTCTCTCTCTCTCTCTCTCTCTCTCTCTCTCTCTCTCTCTCTCGGGCATCTTCTATGTACACACTATAAGACTATAAGTGTTTAGCCGCAACGCAATAGATTTTCCATCCCTATCACATTTTAGGCTAGTTGAATGTTCTTATCATGAAAGTGAAGCTCATTGTAAATGACACAACACATGGTCAAATTCTTCAATTGGATGTAGAAGCAAGAGGTTCAAGTGGAAACAAGAAAGAAATATATGGGAGCCATACTAAATTATTGGACTATAAGACAAAGGGAACATTGGCAAAGAACAAAGAATAGAATTATTCAATTGTGTTACATTGATCATAGGAGGAAGAAGAAAATACGAACATTTGTGACTAATTATTGAGTTTGTCGATAGAGAGCATTAGAGAGCATTGATATTGAGACTTAGAAAGGCATTTCCAAGGATCTCTTATAACATCCTAAATATAGGGATATGTAGCCTCCATGCAATATGATAAAAAATTCATGACTAACATTAGTAGGGTATTTTTGCAAGTGAAACGCCCTAGATCAAAGGATGAACTTTTCTTTGTCCTTACTTAACTTTGATGACAATAGTATAAAAAAGCCTACATAGAAAACATGTTTTCTTCTTATGAAATCACTTTTTTTGTGTTAAAAAGCACTTTTTAGAGTTTTGAACAAGAATTACATCAAGAAAATCACTTTTCATTTGTCATAGAATAAATATTTATATCTTTTTAATCTTAAAGCACTTTGTTCACATAAAAAGTGTTTTCCTAATGTACTTTTCAAATTATAAGCTCAATTTTAATGAGAGATTTCTCTTGAAATAATCTAGTAAAAAGCACTCAATGTTATCTTAAGAAAATCATATATAGCATACAACATTTTGCATATATGTAGGGTTTTTTAGGATATTTAAGGCAACTTATTCCTCTATTCAAATATCTTTAAGATGTTTTGAGGGCTTCAAGCCATACTTCATATAACAATTAAAAGATAGGTGTACATGTGTAGGGTTACACCAAAGCTATATTGTATGCAAATGGATTGATGCATATTGATTCATGCACTCTCTACTAGACATCATATTGTGGTCTCTCACTCCACACATATCATTGCCACAGTGTCTCTCTAATCTTGTCTAATCAAAGATGCTACTTTAAGATCAAGCTCAGCCATTGAAACAACAAAATAGAAGATACCTAAGACAACAAATACTTGTGCTGCTATAGTCTAGAAGCCATCAATGAGCTCTAGTGTTATGATTCTTGATTCCACCATCCCTCACACACAAGTCAATGAGATCCTTTGTTTGCTCCTACCTCTCAAGGAGCACACTCAGGTGAGACCAAAACTCCACACCCACTGTTCAACCTAGTGACAAATGTAAGAAGAAGCAAGTTCTCTCTCTCTCTCTCTCTCTCTCTCTCTCTCTCTCTCTCTCTCACATAGATTGAGATAGTCAAGAAAGTGTAAGATGAAGAAGTAAATGACCAAGTGGAGAAAATATGACTCTCCTTCTTCCAAAATCCACAGGGATGGTAACATTGTTCTCACAAGCTATGGACTATTAGGATGATCTCATTTAAAATTTTCCCACCTTAAATATGGTTGGATTCTTTTCCATTTGGGTGGCCTCTTCTTCTTGGCTCTATGCTCAGATATTATACATGCTCATATCCTTTGGGTTTTGGGCCTATCTTCACATCTCTTTTAATTCCACTCAATCATCCATGTGTAGTGCCTTTACATGCATGCAATTTTTTAATTATAAATTGTACAGGAATGTGGGTGGCACTTGAGAATGATTTTACAATAAATATTTGACTTTCTTGGGTTGTTGAGTTTAATTCTCCAAATTTTCCTAGAGTGTTTGGGCCTTCATGCCATTTTTGGCTTTTTTGCATTTTGATATGTGCTTTCAGTCTTGCTTTGAGTTTTATTAGTTTGATATGGTCAATGTATTTTTGGGTGGTTGTGTTTTTGTTTTTTGCTCTAAATTTAGCCTTCATGCCTAACTAATCTAAAACTCTTTGTAGTCCACCTTGAAAAGAGTTAACATTTACCCCATTTTAGATGAGTACCAGTCCCTTGGCACTTAGTAATGAAGGTAGTATTCTTCAACTTACATCATAGATGTGCAATTTAGGGATAGTCATGATGGCTATGGGAGAAGTGGTTGTTGTCATTTATGCTATTGGATACATGGTAGGTGGTGATTGGAGTTGTTATTAGTGAAAAAGTTGATAAGGAATGACATGAGTGATGTTGGTACATTGTATCGACATTTTCCTCTATTGAATATGACTTGAGTGGGCATAGGAAATGGGTTGGAAATTGAAAAATACAAGAGGTTTATTGTTGGAGTAGAAATAATGGTCATAATTCTTCACACAATCCTATACCTGTTGCTACAGAGTAAAACATCATGTACATTTTCTTCCTAGGGAAGTGCTAATATTCTATTGTGTGCACAATACATTTTTATTGGATTGGCAGATGGGTCAATCTTGTGAGTCAAACTCCAAGCAACCCTAAAGTGTTATCCCACACTTGAGGACCCAATCCATGTATAGGTTATGGTGCAATTACTATGTAAATGCATGTTCTTACAAGGTTGGATATCCATATAGATCTTGGAGGATATGATTCTTGAATGAACTAACAATTAGTCAAAGCTAAAGTAATTGGTGGCTTTCTATTGATATGCCTTATTTGCCTTGCATTCATGATGGTTCTATGGACACTAGATGAAGAGAAAGGGAAACAAGAGGATAGTGCAAGTGACTCAAGGAGACATGTCTAACCATAGGCAAGTCAAGACTCCCTAGGTATATCCTATCCTTGATGGGTCCTGAGTAAATGTGGGGGAGATTGCAAAGAGGGGCTAGGGGGTTAGAGATGGAGCTCATCGACCAAGGTCCCTGATGAGTGGTTCTAACTAGAGGACCCCTAAGATAGGTGCAATCCTAATGGGTGCATATTCTTTTCTTGTCATTTTATATCTCTTTGCACTTTTTTTTTCAAACAAATACAATATCATACTTTTAGGCTTTAGCTCCATACAAAATGATTTGAAGCAAAGGAGCTTGTTGGGTTGTATGATGATAGTTAACTTGGTTCAACATGCATGTGTACTTAAGTGCTAGTTTAAATGAGAGCACCATGTAGTTGGTTCTAGCTCAAGGTTTGAGAAAACTTCTATATTCCCTATGTAGTAAATAGGGCATGTTGCAAGCACTGTAAGTGTGACTAAGAAGGTAGTCTAATAGTGCATTCAAGTGGTGCTTTTTTAAAAAATCCAAGGAGAAGGACAAGTTATTTATATACATAAGCGTGGAAATTTATTTATTCATAAATTGCAATCCTTACGACAACCATTCAAAAAGGTGAGGATTGTACTCTAGTGATGCATAGTGATCCATATCATATGGTCTTATACCAATATGGGTGATATAGGTCAGGATGTCCATTAGGAAGTTGCCTAATCCTAATCTACTAGCTACATGAAACTTTTCCTCACTCAGGATCCTATCCAAGAAGGGGTGGTGCATAATATTATCTTCTATGGGTCTATCATGAGTTATAGCAAGTATCCTAATGATATAGGAGCAATATCATACTTGTTTGTCTTGATTGCTTGTCACACTGTTCAACAAATTAGTATTGGTCATGATCTAACAATCAATCCTTTCTCATTGTGCTCACTTTGGTCTAACTCCATGTAATCATGCACTTGGGCCTCTTCCACCTAGCCTCTCACCTTCTCATGATTTGCAAATATTGATTGGGGTTAGGGTGCTCATATACCATAGCACTCCCTTGATTTTCCATTTTGGATGCTAAGCTTTTCACTTCTAAATCTATGACTAGTCTTCTTATTGTGAGGATAGTAGCGTTGTCACTTTAAGGTGCCATCTTTATTTTTCCTTATCCCTATTTTCTTACCCTTTCTCTAGACATTGAGATGAGATATGCCCAAGGTGGTCACAATTTCAATAGTCATTGATCCTTGAGGTTGCATGCCTTCGAATCCACAACTTGTTTCCTCCACCTAATGTAATCATTAGAACCAACTTGTAATCTACAAGGATTGCATTGCCTTCTACATCATACAAGATGTAATATGGTTCTTTGTGTAGTGCTCCTCCACATAATGAACAAAAGCATGACTTTGTGGTGATATTATTATTAGTGCAGGTGGTCTTGGTATGCTTGTAGGATTGTGTATACCCTAGATGTCAGCTATCTCTAGTT
This sequence comes from Lygodium microphyllum, assembly GCF_053477565.2. NCBI lineage: Eukaryota > Viridiplantae > Streptophyta > Polypodiopsida > Schizaeales > Lygodiaceae > Lygodium > Lygodium microphyllum. The sequence goes on along the minus strand of NC_141161.1, from coordinate 25,030,973 downwards.
ATTACAGGTAAGTAAGGCTAGAGGACCTCCTATACCATAGTGGTTCTATCTATTCATTTGATATGGGTTTTGATGGTAGGGTTGATGATACAAAAGTCCCCTCCCATCATTGGTATAATATCTTGGTCATGGATTAGGGTGTTTTGCTAGAAGGCAGTTGCCTCCGTAGGGCACAATGGACATTGGGCCTTGTTGGCCGTCCTTTTATGACCTCTTAGAGCTTGGGAAGCCCCAACTTAAGATTTGACACTTCTTGAGAGAGATCAATCCTTTTACCCTTGCATCATTCATTAGTGATTATTCACTCACTATGGATAGTGATTTATTGAGTGTGAATTGTAATGATGCTCATTGGCTGAATAACTTTAATGTTCCTCTCCTTCAATAGGTCATAAACTCTTATGGCCTATTTGTTAGCATATTCTAGTATTTCAAATTTCAAGCTAGAGTTGTGAATTTGTATAGTTTTTTGTATTTTATCCTATTTATGAAGACCATGACTATAGCCGTCTCATTGGGTCATTCAAATTTGGGGATTCCTCTATAAAGACTACACACATGAGTGATGTAGTCTCAAATTTCCTCTTTGTGTTTTTGGCTCACATTCATGAACTTGACTATGGGGTTATTTGCATACCTAGATTCAAAGACTTTATTTGTGAAAAGTTATTTGAGCATATTAAAGTGGTTTTTTGGGCATCCTTAAGACTCATAAACCAAGTCTTACCTTTTTCTCCTAGACATAGCCCAAAGGCTTGTTCTCGATTTGTTAGCACCTTGGAGGGTATTTTCCTCATGGACTTGCTTAAGCTATTCAACAAAATCATATGGTTCATCACTCACTCTATATTTATCAATATTTTATGACAATGAGGATCTTAAACTAGCCTCTTGAGCATGATATTACTCCTAATTTGGTTAAGATCAAAGCAACAAGAATGGCACTATTTTTGTGAGCTTGCTGCCATGTTAAGTACCCAGTTGATTAGGATTTCTGAGGTTGTAAGACCTACATGTAATGGTCTATCACCTGCTATTTCTTCCTCAAGTTTAGGTCCTTATGCTAGGTCTATGATTCATTGTACTTGCTCTATCTCTGCTTCCTTTCTAAGTGCATATTATATCTTCCACTAGTCTCCCAACATGCTCTATCCTCATTAGTTGAGCATTTGCATGAGGAGCCATTGGATATTTGGTAGAAAATCCATGGGATCAAATATTAGATTCTTGATGTTTAAGCTTATATCAAGCATTGTGTTTGGCTCTTCTCTATTTATCAAGGTTTTGGTCAAACTTATTAACTTTGATAGGGGGATGGAAGTCGCAACACCCTCTCTTAAGTACAACACTTATATTTGAGTTTTGTAGGGATGTCAAAGTCTTAAAGACTTGAAGTGCTAGAGTGTGTTGACTTTTGTTCCTCAATGGCTAGTTACAAATGTGTAGCTCTAGGTTTTCCTGTGTGTCAGATTGGGGTGAGGATTTTTCTCCTCGGCCTATGCAAAGGTAATCTTTCGGGGTTCTAGACTTTAGATACCTTTTGCCTGCTTTGTGTCTCCTTGGATCAATATGTCTAAGGGTCATTCTATTGTGGAGGTTGACCTATTTGATCTCCTAGATTATTTATTTGGTCTTAAAGCTTAGACGGGTTTGTGCAAGATCCCTTATGGTACCTATCCACCCTTGGTATGTTTTGTGCAATGTGCAATTAAGAAAATTGCTCAAGTTTATCTTGAAGTCAAGCAATATTACTCAAAGAGAAGTCACACAACCAATCTTAGTCAAAAGAAGTGAGTGAAACTCACTTGAGTGGGGCTCACAAAGGTGAGATGATTGATTGGGTCCTCTGTAAAGTAGCTTGGGTGGAGTTATCAAGTCAATTATATCACAAGCTTGAAAACAGTTCTAGTCCTAAGTTATGCTCTCTTGTACTTGTTGGTTGGCTCTTAGATCCCTCATCTTGCTACACTCCTAGATGCATCTTGAATTATGCTCTTTTATACTTTGTGGTCGGCTTTTAGTTCTAGTCCCTCATCTTGTTACATATACTTGTTGGCTGGCTTTTAGTTCTATCCCTTGTCTTGTTACACTCTTATACTTGGTTGGGCTTTTCGTTCAGTCCCTCATCTTGTTACACTCCTAGATGTATCCTTACAATGACGTGAGTTTGGCACAATATTCTTAGCAATTTGGTTGTCTTTTTTCCCTCAACTACAACCTAGCGTCTAAGTAACTGTTAGATATGCTCAATGCCTTGCCCTTGTAAGGTGCCACACCAATGATCCATCGTGCTCTAAGTTGTAAGGCCTCCATTATGAGGACAAGCTATGTGTGAGCATGAACATGGGTCTTGCCTTGTATTTTAGATGAGGTCTATGTGACCAGATGGCAAAAAGGTGACCTTTGTGGATCTAGCTTGTGGGTTAGATAGAGTAGTTATTCTAGTGGCAACTTAGGTAAAATGCATTAGGCTTGATGGTAAAGGAAATATTCCTTGCCTGACTAGGGAAGGTTCATAATATGGTCAGACACGTTGACTAGGATACCTTTCCACCCTATAAAAGGAAGACCCCTCCAAAGCCATTGTCAATCTATCTTTCACTCAATCAGAGTTTTTCCAGCTACCCTTAAGCTATTTGCCTATCATCTGTTTGGATTGCCATCGAAGCTTCATAGTTGTTAACTGCAATACAAGAAAAAGTGGAAAAAGTGAAAAAGTGAAAGTTGGGACCTAAAAGAGGCGGCCCAAAAGGAAATCGGACATAACAGAAGAAGTAGGAAGGGAAACATCCAAAAACGCAAGGGCAGCCTCAAAAGCTAAGGCAAGGGCAAAAGCCAATTTTTAAATGCGATGCGTCTCTAAAACTTTTTGTAAAAGAGTGCAAGACTCCCCCCTGTGCAAACTATAAAGGTAGATGGGTGGTAGAAAGGAAGCTAGGAAGGTAGGAGGACAATGGGTAAAAGGGCCTACTAGTAGGCCACAGTCGGCCATGTAAAAAAGGGGATAAGGAGATGACTACCCAAAAGGGATTTAGGATTTTGTATATAAAGTTGAAAAGTAAATGAGGAGCTCATTCTTTGGTGTGTGGCAAAGTGGACTCATCTTCTTCTCTTCTTCTCTCCTTCTTGCTTGCTTGTGTGCTTGAGAGAGGGAGTGTGAGTGTGAAAGAGTGAGTGTGTGAGGGTGAGGGATCAAGGAGAAGAAGCTCTCCATCATCTCCCCTCTTTTTCTCTTCTCTCTCGTTCTCTTGTCTTGCGCGCGGCTATGGAGAATGGAGTTTGAAGGTGGAGGCTTGAGGTTGCTTGAGGTTGCTTGAGCTCGCATCACGAATCGTGGAGCTACCAGTGTGCTTGAGGCATTACACCCCAGTAAGATCGAAGGTGTGTCGGCTAAGTGAGAGATAACCATAGGTGTTTACTTGAAACACTTGAGCAATAAGCAGTCTGTGGGTCTTGCCGATTGAGTGTGAGCTCACCTTTACATTTTGGTTCCTTTGCCATGACCAACAGATTTAAGCTTGAGCACTTGCATACCTCAAATCAAGCGACGAAGTAAGGGTTTCATCCCCAAACCAGAGCTTGAGATATGTAGGAGGTTTTGGGTTTTTAAACTCTGCAACAAGGGTTTTTTGATGATTAGGCAAGTAGGAGGAATCATTTTAGTATTTTGCTTTTGATTTTTGTCGCATTTAGAGTAGGTTAGTGTAATATTCCCACCATAATACTTCATATCAAGAAATAAATTCGGGCTTGAAATGTTTTAAAAATTACTCATCGAGTTATCACATAAGTGATCGCACGTAATTTTTTTAAAATATCGAGTCTTGCATTAAATCAATTTGGTAATTCGACATGAGAAGACGCCTCAATGTTCCCAGCCACAAAGATACCTCGTAAATAATAATACGACGACTTGATCATAAATTTTCTCGCATTACATTTGATTTAGTATTCTCAATTTTATTTAATGCGTTAAAGATAAGTATCAAAGAGTATGGCATGACTTTATAAACTAGATACATGAAGTAACTTGGCCAAAAACCACCAGATGAAGTCATTTTGAAGTAAAAAAGATGCTTATGAAAAAATAGGCAAAAAATCATAGCGTTTTTGACCCCTGGAGGGAGAAAAAGAATTTTAAAATCATCCCCATGCCATCTTCCAACAACAAGGCAATCAAAATGCATTTTTAATAAAGCTCACTTGGCTCTTGACAAGTAACCAAAAAGAATGAGTCGATTGCATGCTCCCCTTCATTCCTATAAATACATCCCCACTCCTTCACAAAAAAAAGCAAGAAGGAATACCTCCAGATGATGGAAAATTTTATTTACTTCTCTTTTCCATTGTAGCTTGAGCCTTGAAGGAAGAAAATACCCCTCTTCTACCTCATTTCCATTTTCTCTACCCCCTGTTACGCCGTCCTCCATATCTTTAAGCAAAATGCTAGCAAAATTTTTTTGGACAACCACCAACTCTCCCTGAACTACCACGTCAATTTCGCCTGACATCCATGGCTCCACGAGGTTGCAAAAATTCAAAAAGCCCTTTTGAAGCAAGGGAAGCAAAAAATGCAGCTAATGGAGAAAATGACATGGTAGGAATTGGCCAAAACCCTGTTACGGTAAAAATATGAGAGAGATAACATCTCGTCGATTTGGAAAAAAAAAGTTTTATAAGCTTATTGCTATATTTGGCTTTAAACGATTACAAATGCATTCTAAAAAAAATGCATATAAACAATCGCTTAGGAAAATAGCCTAAGTAATATAATATTTAACTATTTAGTGAAAATAATATTTCACTTGGAAAATGAGTATATGCCTGTCATTGAGAAAATATCGTAATTATGGTTTATTTTGTGATATTATTGTTATTTCATTAATGACACATGTTATCATAATAATAGAAAAAAGGTAGATTATGTTAGGGAAGGGAATATTTTATAAATTTTCCCTAAAAGTGACTATCTCTATTTCATTTTGCTAATGATAAACAAAAGTATATGTGTTTTATAATAATTTATAGAAAATTATTTAGATAATATCATGAAATAATCAATGCATTAAATCAACAAAAATTACATAGAAAAATATATACTAGACGTGAATAAATTAGGTGTATAGTAATATAATTCGATGTCTAAAATATGAAAGAAAAATCACACATATGATTTTTTCATTGCCTAGAATAAAGTTTTCGGAAAAACAATCAGCATTGCACTTGGGACATAGCTAAATGAAAATTGTTCTTTCTAGATAACGTTGAAGTTCGGTAAATGGGACATCGTCGATTAAACCATAGAATATGAGTAGAATAAAATTTAAAAAAAACTTACAAAAAATTCATGCAATGTTAATATTAATGATTATATTAGCAAGGGTGTTAGTATCATGAGTTGACCCACGTATGAGTCAGCGAGAAAACCTGACCTAAAATATCGAGAATATTGAAGCAAAAACAAATATGAAATACTCGACAACCCTGAAACTATCAGTATCAAGAAATTAAATAAATATCGAAAGTCTGTAAGACTTGTTGGACATTGATAAGAATTTGTCAATACAAATTCTAAAGTCTAAACAAACTTGAAAAAGCATTTGAAATCTTGCGAAGCATAGGTTAGGGCAGGGTAGCGCATGAATTGCTTGCCATAGGTATAAATGCCCTTATTTTCTTTTAGGATGGAAATACCAAATTTTTCATAAGGATAAAATAGACTTCAGATTCGCAAAATATCTTGTGGATCCCAAAAAAAGATTTACAAGTAGAAAGTGAAACCCTAAGAATAAGGTGGGACCTTAAAAGAGAAACCCTAGATTTGGGTGGGGTTGCTTCCTATGCTAAAAACACTTGCTATTGTTTCTTTTTTAAATTATGCATGCATTGATGGTTACACAGGAAAGATTGATTATGCTTACAACAGTTAGATTTGATTGTAAATATTTAATCAGGATAATAAGAGGAAAGATTGTGCTATGCCTCCCCCACGGCTAGACATGGAACCTTGCTCCAAGGGGGATTGTTTTGTACTGCCACGAGGAGCTTTGGACCGGCCTCGATAGAGAGAGGTCGCTTAGTGAGGAATCCATTAGGTAGGAGGAGGTGGGAGTGCCAGGGGGGCTCTGGCTATAAATCTCTCGATCGCTCCTAAGAATTGCTTAACCCTCACGCGAATTAGGATGGGATCCTGGAGTCCTTGGTACTAGTGAAGGGATGGAAATCTTGGAGGGTTTGTTTTCTTCTGCATAGACAAAGTGGATTTTTTGGTGAATAGAGGTTTATATTCTGCATAGGCAGAAGGGAAAAAGTATTGTAAATAAATTTGCAAAATATATTTTGCCAAAAGACTATTTTCTTTATCTTTGTATTGTGCCGTAAAATTATGCGAAGGAACTTGTGATAACGGGTTAATTAACGAAGCTACTTTAACATGCCATAACTTAATGTGATAGGTAATTAGAAAACTAAAGAAAATTATTTGTGGGAAGCGGATGGGCGAGATCCCTGATAGATCCGTCCTACGGATGGGTGGTCCTGGTAAGCTGGGAGCTTCTCTCAAGAGATTGAACGGAACGTTAATTAGGAAAAACTAGGTAGATCTGAGCATTGACTTACCTAGGGACAGGTCTTAAAACCTTGATCAGAAATTACCTTAGGGGAAAGGTGCGGTGGCTGTGATAGAACTCCGTTAAGGTCTCCTGAATCCTAACCAGTTTGCTGGAAAAAAGCATTGCACTCCATGAACCAAGGGTAACTACGATCGCTCCAGTCGAATGAGAAGCCCTTGTGGGACACCTCCGATGGAGCTAGTTGATGCATCGAGACCTCAATTGTCAAATTAGGACCCTGAGCTTGCAAGTTGATTCTCGTGGGGATGACTGGTAACTTCCGCTATGGGGTGGACTCTGGGAAACCTAGACGATAGACCATGTGCATTCTCGCGAGTGCCGGGCGAAGCCGTCTAGGATAGTTCCCTGATGGACCATTAAAATGTGCTGCCAGGGAATTGTTAGGTAGGCACGTGATAGTTAAGACCAAGAAATCGAGGGAAAAAATTTTAGGGTTTCTGCTGTTAAATAGGCCCAAACAGGACACAAACATGGAGAAAAATGGGAAAGAAGAGTTCTTGTAGGTGTTAGAATCACATAGGGAGTGATCAAGTAGATTAAGACTGAGCCCAACAAGAGTTTAGGACCTTGGAAAGCAAGGGAGACCTCATTTTCAGGTTTTGCAGTAGAGAGAGAGAGAGAGAGAGAGAGAGAGAGAGAGAGAGAGAGAGAGAGAGAGAGAGAGAGAGAGAGAGAGAGAGAGAGAGAGAGAGAGAGAGAGAGAGAGAGAGCTTGTGCAAGACTTGGTGCTTCTAGTGAATCAATCAAAGGCCATAGGGGTTTTTTACCTGGATCAAGTGTGTAGAAACCTTTATGTGCATCTAACCTTGGATCTTGGCAAATCTTGCTAGTGTGAGTGGCCAAAAATCATTGGAGCGAAGAGATTTTCGTTCCCATTGTTTACATGCCGATGGAATTGGACACGATCCGCAGGGGTCTAATTCCTAGAATCGAAACTTGACCAGTGCGATCAGACCCAGCAAATCGGACTCACACACCAAAATAGAACCACTACTATGCGTCCGATTCTGAGGATCGGATGGCCAATACTCGGACCAACTTGACTAGTGCGATTGGACCTAGCAAATCGGACTCACATACTAGAATCGAACCACTACTACGCGTCCGATCCTAAGGATTGAACACTCGAACCTACTGACCTTATTCGATTTTGAAAATCAGACTCTCGAACCACCCTGTCTGATTTTGAAAATCGGACACACTCAAATCGGACCAACCTGACCTATCCGATTGGACACATGCTATCCAATTCCTAGAATCAGACATCCCATAATCGAACAGTCCCAAAATCGGATAGAGCAAATCAGACACTTGCCAAATTGGATGTTCGATTCCTGAAATTGGACATTGTAGAATCAGACCAAATCTTGACATATCAAAATTGACAAATTTAGCGCGTCTAGGGTGACAGAGAGTACCATCACAACAAGAGAATTCACTGAAAGCCTAAGAGGCAAATTGGACCCCAAAAATCGTAGCCGAATGGCTAGGCATAGTGCTGACACTCATATCAGCATATTCAACACACTTAGAGTTGTAGGCTAACCAGCAGACCCCATTTGACCCTGAGCAAGCTAAACAATGTAGCACAGACCCTAGAGACCAAAGAAAGTGGTAAGTAAAAACTGAATGTAAAGCCCTATTCAGCCAAGTACGTAGATGAGGGTGCGAAAGTTGCAAGTATCACTTCATATTCGCACTCACGTTGTTTTCCAACACTTGAAGTGCACCTAAGAAAAGCTAAAATCCTGATTTTGCATGGTGCACAGAAGAGAGCACGCGTGTGTACACACCGAGTGAGTGTAAGTTGAGGGTTGTTTGTAAATAATAAAGAACTCACTCAGACCTAACAATTTGAATGAACCCACTAGTAGGAGAAGACCCTTAAACATAGTCAAATGATCGAGAACCCCAAGCATAGGAGGACCCACACCATTGGAGGAGTGGATCTGTCCGACTTGATCAATCTCATCGACAACCTAGTGAAGCATGAGATCGCAAACATGGCAAAGTCATGCACTTACCATAGACATGACGAAGAGCTTGACCTAGGCGATTTCTCGACAAAAATCCAATGGCTAGTTGCCAATTACGATCTATAGACCCAGACAAACCATCATAGTAGGATGTCTGAGGATATCATAGTGGACCTCAAAGAGGAGAGGAGACTAGTGCGGGAAGCTTTGCAATGCATAATGGCCTACAATCAAGAAGAACAATAAGCCAAAAGCTTGTAGCAGAACATTGAAATGCGCGAGATTCAGCAAGTGCTAGCCCTAGCATGCAGAAATAGAACATGACCTGACACGCATAAAGGGAAAGAGAGTTGGAAGGCGATCTCACATTGAACAAGCTTCTTAAGAAGCAACTGCTAGATAACTCGTGAGTAGAGCAAAGCGCCACTGTAATGGCAACCTCATTGCTTATAGGATTAGGGGTTAACCAAGGCTTTAAGAGCCCAATGAAGAATCCTTGTTGTGGCTAAGCAACTAGATAAGTACCAGCCAAAGGATGACACCCATATAGCTTTGTAGAGTAGTTCGAGCAAGTCTACGAGGCCACATGGGCTTTCTTTGTGTAAAGACATGGATCCATAGCACTCCTGCTATAGCCCTGACTGCATAAAGGCATCAAACTTATGATACCACTCCCTAGGTGCCTGTTTCAAGCCATAAAGACTTTTCTTCAATTTGCACACTAGGTGCTTCCTGCCAAGTTCTGCAAAGCCCTTAGGCTGCTTCAAAGACATATGGCCCAAACATGCATGCCAAAGAGATACATGGGGGATAGAACCCACAGACAAAACATGATCAAGGAAAGAAGTTGATACAATTAAGGGATAGAGGCTGCCAGCCTTGGCACCTCTTGCAATCACAAGTCTGCCACACGAGTGATCTTCCTTGTAATGTCTCCAAAACATATATGATATCCTACATCATCAAGCTATCCAACTGACATGAGACTGCGTGTCAAACAGGTACATGACGTACATCTTGCATAACAAAATTGCTACCAGAAGGAAACTACAGCCTAACATCACCAATGCCCACAATATCAAGAGAGCTGTCATCACCCAAGCGCACAGAACCCGAAACATTACGGTATGAATGAAACCACTCTCGGCAAGGTGTCACATGAAAGGACGCACCTGAGTCCAAGAGCCAAAATTGTGCATACATAGAGTGTATCTCTGTCAGTGCGAAGCACTAAAAGAAGCTGCAAGGATATAATCATCATCATCAACATCCTCAGGCTGCATAACATTGATCTCTTCAATTTTAACACTGGACTTTGCAGGCACTATGCTACGATCGGAAGACTTATCCTGCACTTTGTCTTTCCCCTTATCTTTGCGTCTTTCATTGCACAGTTCATGGCATTGTGGCCTAATATGGCCCTTTTTCCGACAATGGTGACAAGTAACATCTGCATTCTTGCCATACGATTTGCTACGTGACTTCCCACGAGACTTGGACCGAGATTTCTGAGAATCCTGTCCACAGCCACTACCACTGCCATGCTTTCCATATCCATTATTCTTGCCTCTAGCTGTCATAGCATGCGACATACCAAAGGCATCCAAATTCTTACGGTTAACCTCTTCCTACAGAAGAGCACTCTCAACATCAAATAATTTCAAGGTAGCAGTAGAGGCACATAATGCAGTGCAGAAATACATCCCATGACTCATTAAAAGTACCAGGCAAGAAAAGAGGAGTGATATCCTCTGCAAAAGTGATGTCCTGCGAAGTCAAGTTCTTGAGTATAGTATGAAACTGGCTCAAGTGAGCAGACATAGTCACATTCTCCTTCATGCGCAGATCCATAAGCTGCTTTAATACATCTGACTCGGTGGACTTTTCTTGTCATAGAGATTCTTGATTTTATCCCACAACTACCAAGCACTCTGTTCTTCCTCAAAGACATTGTAATGAACCTGTTCTGCGAGAGATAATACAATAGTAGACTTGCATAACTCATCAAGCTCAAGCTATTCCTCATCTGGCATAGTTGCAGGCGGATGCCCGCTCAATCTCAAAGGTTTGATCAGCGATTTTTGCACCAACACCTGCCAAATCTGGCTCTTACAATAAGAGTAATTCGTACCATCAAGCTTAGTGATGTTGAAAATAGCATGTTTAGTGGACGAACTCGCCATAATGCAGGCTGGAAGACTATAGACAGTTCAAAACTGCTTGCTATTTACTGTAGAAAATGACAAAAAAAGTCACCAAAATCGAGAGAAAATGGTGAGAAAAGTGTAACCAGAGCTGTTGCCCACCATGTACTAGTGAAAGTACATCATTTCATAATATTTCAGCATGAAAAAACCATGTCAGTCCATACATATATGCTTGCTGTAATAATTATAGGTTTCAGTAAAAATGAGAGCTAACAGTGCCAAAATCGGATCTCAGTTCAATCAGATACTACCAAGACCAAAGCCGACATCATGCAGGCATAACATAGGCATATGACAGTGGATAAGCATGAATCCAACACCCAAACATGTCATACAAACATTTGCCAGTGAGTGGGCACACCCCCCAGTCAACGGGGCAAAGTGTTCCTGCCACTACCAAGACTTGACCCAAGTAGGTGTCAGCTCACAAAGAAAGTGACCCAAAGCAAAGAGTTAGCTCATAAGCATCAAAGGAACCAAGACATATGAACCATGCATCATCCTGAAGGGTAAAAGATTCCAAATAGTCTCAAAAGCTCAAAGAGCATAGACCACCTGGTCAATGGCTGTCAAGCATCCAAAGATGCTCCCACTGGCACAAAAGCTGTAAATATCAAGCAACAAAGCTCGAACAAAGCACGTATAAGCACCAGTGAGATAAGTGTCCAAGATCAAGCATCAATGGTACATCCGGGACATGTAGGTGGTAGAGCATTCGTATGTAGCATCCATAAGCATGTAAGACATCAAGTACATCCCAAGATACAACTCTGGCAAGCCAATAAATAGCTCAAGTAAGCTCCGGGAATCCATGGTCAAGCCAAGACTGAGCTCCAGTAGCAATAGGCTCCAAACAATGTAACTAGCATGTAGTAATGGCATAGGCTAAGCATGTCAAGATCGGTCAGAAGACATAAGTTGATTTCCATCTCTTTTCATTTTTTTTAATTCTCTTTCTTCTTTTCTTTTTATTTTTCTTTGTTTGTTTTCTTTTCTTCTCTTTCTTTCTTTCTTTCTTTCTTTCTCCCTTTTTTTTTTGAATTACATAGTCATGATGAGAGCTAGTCTTTGTCATCCATGTCAAGAGAGGGTGGAGTTGGGGGACTTACGAGATTTACTAAGAAATTGCCAGCTCTTCATGTACCCTCTGAGATTCAGGAATATTTGGAGAGTGGTGGTGGAAAGAAATGGGTAATTGCAGTGGGTGAAGCAGCTATCACTTGTCAAGATTGTGGGAGAGAAGAAAGGAGTCTCGCTTGAAGCTTTCTTGCTTGCACAATGGGGGAAGACACACAAGGGTGGAGGCTGAAAACAGTTTTCCTCTTCTTAGTTGTGTAAGCCAAAAGAACTCAAGTACAAAGAAATAGAAGAACCCTATATATGGGTCTCAAACCAAACTCAACTAACTAAGGTGGCATACTAACTGAGCCACGAACTAGAGTAGATAAGGATAGCTATCATGTAGCTATTATTCATGGGCGGTGTACCAACCGCGTCTGCAACTGACAAGTCGGTGACATAAATATACAACGGTCACCCTGGCGTATCACGAGTGGAGCTCGATATCTCAACACTCCCCCTCGAGCTCAATCCCAATTCCTGCACACCAAGCAGGTCTCTGAACTTGCGCAGCTTCTCTACGCCCAATGCTTTCGTGAATATGTCAGCTACCTGATCCTCTGTGCTGACATAAACTAGATCAATAAGACCTAGTAAAACCCTCTCTCGCACATAGTGATAATGCACCTCAATGTGCTTTGTTCTAGCATGATAGACTGGGTTATTTGCCAAGTGTATACTACTCATGTTGTCACAATAAATGACAACTGGCCCATCTGTAGACTGATGCATATCATAAAGTAGCTTATGCAACCAAGCTACCTCACATGCAGCCATTGCTGCACCCCTGTACTCAGCCTCTGTGCTCGACAAGGCAACTGTAGGCTGTTTCTTGCTGCTCCAAGTGACTGCAGCACTCCCAAAAGAGAATACATATCCACTGGTAGATCGTCTATCAGAAATACTACCAGCCCAATCAGCATCAGTGTATCCATGCAACTGTATCTGAACCCCAGTCTCATAAAATAGTCCATACTGCAATGTGGACTTCACATACCTAAGTATGCGTCTAGCCGCATCCAAATGTGGTTTCCTTGGAGCCTGCATAAACTGACTTACCAATCCAACAGCATAGCTCAAATCTGGCCTGGTAATAGTCATATAAATCAAACTTCCTACTATGCGTCTGTACATAGTAGGGTCTTCTAGAAGCTCACCTGCATCTGTGCTCAGCTTCACATTTTGCTCCAAAGGAACTGAAATAGGCTTACAGCCTGTCATCCCATATTTGGACAGCATGTCCAATCCATACTACCTCTGCAAGAGCTGTATCCCACTTGGTGATCTAATCACCTCAATGCCCAAGAAATAACGCAGCTCTCCCAAATCCTTCATCTCAAACTTCTGCTTCAATAGCATTTTCACATGAAGGATATCTTCATCACTGTCACCTGTCATAATCAAATCATCAACATAAATGACAAGCAGCATAATACCTTTCTCTGTTTTTCTCACATAAAGTGAGAAATCTGCCTTGGAAATCTGAAAGCCAATAGTGACAAGATACTGTCCTATCTTGTCAGACCATGCTCTAGGTGCTTGCTTCAAGCCATACAAGGCTTTCTTCAACCTGCAAACAAACTCAGGATGAACAGCATGCACATAACCTGGTGGCTGCTCCATATAGACCTCTTCTTGCAAATCACCATGCAAGAAGGCATTCTTTACATCCATCTGATGTAAAGACCATCCCTTTGATGCAGCCATAGCAATGACTGCTCTTACGGTTGCCATCCTTGCAACCGGACTAAATGTTTCTTCATAGTCAATGCCATATGTTTGTGCATACCCCTTGACTACTAATCTTGCCTTGTATCTGTTCACAGAACCATCAGCATTGTGCTTCACCTTATAAACCCACTTACAGCCAATTGCATTCTTACCTTTAGGCAAAGGTACTAACTCCCATGTAGCATTTACTTCCAAGGCATCCATTTCTTCATCCATGGCTTTCTCCCATTTTTCTTTTCCCATGGCTTGCTCAAAAGATGTGGGTTCTGGTTCCTGTATCACTTTGACCATATATGCATAGTAAATGGCTGTAAATCCATCATATTTCAGCCTATCCACAGGATACCTAGCTCTTGTAGACCTGCGCAAAGTAGGTTCACTCCCAGGTGCTCTCAAAACATCCCTGGTCTTCCTTACTCCAGGTGTAACAATAGAAGGAATACCCAACTCATCATCAATGCTCTGTTCTGAGCCACTGGATTCACCATCCACATAAGAGTGACCTGCATTCACATCAAACATGGGCTGATCAACCTTCTCTTTTCCTTTTCGTGATACCTGCATACCACTATCTGCATTGCTTTGAGAAGATTCTCCTGATCTCAATCTGCCTGTCCATGGCGAAGAATGTGAACCACTGCTAGAGGACGCTCCAGGTCCACTAATATTTTGTGACTGCTGCTCTGAATTCTGTGTAGCATTACCATTTTGTGCATCTTCATCATCAATCACATTTACTGGTTTATACCAGCTACTCATCTCATCAAAAACAACATCTCTGCTCACTGTAAACTTACGAGTAGAAGGGTTATAGCATCTATACCCTTTTTGCTGCAGAGAGTAACCAATAAAGATGCACTTCTCAGCTTTTGGATCCAACTTGGATCTCAGCTCATCTGGCACATGTACATAGGCAATGCAACCAAAAATTTTCAAATGAGAAATATCTGGTTTCCTACCAGTATACCTCTCCTCTGGAGTCATTCCATGTATTGCTGCAGTGGGAGTCCTGTTCATTATGTAGACTGCTGTAGCAACTGCTTCAGGCCAATAAAAATCTGGCAAGTCTTTTTCATTGAGCATGGCACGAGATACCTCTCCAATATGCCTGTTTTTCCTTTCTGCAATTCCATTTTGTTGTGGGGTATAACTGCATGAATATTGCTTCTTTATGCCATGCTCCTGCAAGAACTTTGCAAACTCATTTGAGAGGTACTCTCCCCCTCCATCTGACCTTAGGCATTTTATCTGCAAGCCTGTTTCTTTTTCAACCGTAGCTTTAAGAGTTTTGAAATGCCCAAAAACTTCACTTTTCTTTTTCATAAAATACACCCAAACTTTTCTGCTATAGTCATCAATAAAACTGACAAAATAATGACAGCCTCCAAGAGATGCAGCTTTAGTTGTCCACACATCAGAGTGAATTAATTCCAATGGCTTCTCACTCTCTTGAACATGTCTAGGAAATGGTTTCCTTGCCTGTTTTCCAAACTGACAGGCTTCACATACCTTATGCATTTCTGCAACCTTGAATTTGGGCAATCCTGCAACAATATTTTGGGCCTGCATTGATTTAAGTCGCTGTACATTAACATGACCAATGCGTTTATGCCAGATATCAATATCTGCAACTACACCGGTCCCATGTGCAAACATTGCTGCACTCAATTCAGACATGTCTGCATCCAATGTAAACATTCTGCCCTTCTTCTTTCCTTTTGCTATCAAGCGACCTTTATTTTTCATATCCTCAACAAAGCATCCATGAGGATTAAATCTGACCTGCAAGCCCTGTTCAACCATTTGACCAACTGAAACCAGATTCTTGGTAATATTCGGGACATGAAATACATCGGACAGGTATTTCTTTTTCCCACCCTGCATAGACAAGGGAATTTTTCCAATCTGCACAATAGGATGTGCAGTATCATCACCAGTCTCCACAAATCCTGGTTTTTCCATTTTCCTTGCATCCTCCATCCATTCTGCATGACCTGTCATGTGGTTTGATGCACCTGAGTCAACATACCATACATCATTGCTTTCTTCTGCACTTGTCATAGAATTGTTCATGTGCTGCACCATGAACAAATGCTCATTTCTGTCATCACCCTGTCTACTAGAAGATGCATAATTCCCTTGTTGCAGTTTTCCATTCATGATGTCATTCTGCTTTTTATAGCAGTCTTTAGCCATATGACCCATTTTACCACAGTAGTAGCATTCAACATTACTGTTTGCATTTTGGCCTCTTTGCCATCCACCACGACCTCTTTGGCTCCCCCTGCCTCTAGAGTTACCACGTCCTCCTCCATAGGACTGGTTTTCTTGAGTTTGTTGCATATTCTGATTTCTGCCACGGCCTCCAAATCGGGCTCCTCTACCTCTGCCTCTACCTCTTCCAGCATTTGAGTAGAAGACAGCTTCTTTTGAAGTTCCTCCTGAAGAAGATGCACCACCATTTCTCTGTTCCTCAGAAATTAGAAGAGCAATCAACTCCTCAAAATCAGGAAATCTTTCATGAACTGAAATGGATGTCCGAAACTGTGCATAATCCTTTCCTAGACCATTCAAGGTCACGGAAACTAAATCATCATCTTCCACTGGCGACCCAATGGAAGCAAGTGCATCTGCAATCTTCTTCACCTTCATGTGGTAGTCGTTGATGCTCATACTTTCTCTTTGCACATTATGCAACTCTTGCTTGAGCTGCATTTTCCTGGCTTGCGTATTTGTGCTATACATTTTTGACAAAGTATCCCATGCCTCCTTTGGCGTACTTGCATCCTGAATATGCACAATCATAGAGTCTGAAATACTGATAGACAGCCAATACATAACTTTCCTGGCTCTCTCATGCCATGTTTTAAATGCCTGCATTTGTTGTTGATTGGGAACATCAGGAAGAACTGGTTCTTCTTCATTTCCTGCAACAAATTCCCAATATCCTTTTCCCATAAGGAAATTCGTCATTCTAAACTTCCATGCCTGAAAGTTGTTCTTGTCAAGCTTTTCAGTGACAATCTGTGAAAGAGAATCAGACGCCATTACAGAATACTGCAAGAAATTCTGTCACTGCAAAAAACACAGCTTCACCCTCACAAGGGCAAATCTGCAAAACTGGCGAAAGTGGTATTTGACCACACAGTCACTTCCTAGTGACGATTTTGCATAAACAGGAACCAAGGATGATTCTGAAACTCCCAATGTCTCTGCGCACAAGCATACGATGCAATTTCTACAGTAACTTTTCACCGACCTGTAGAACAGTGGTCGCACAGCATAAAACTGAGCCTTTTCTTGAGTGCGTGCAGAAAACTTCCGTCTGCAAAACAGGCCCCGAAATGGCCTCAAATAAAAAAAACAAGGTCGCCAGGGGCTAAAGCCCTCTCCCGCAGCATATACTGCCCTCTTGCTTCACCGCGAAGGGCGTCTCAACCTGAGACAATGCACTCCTGCAATTTCCGGCTGTGCTACCTGCAGAGATCTGCTCCCAAAACAGGAAATGAAAGCAACACTGCTCCTCTTACCAGACCACCGCGAGCTTGGCTTGCTTTCTTGAGCTCCTTACCACGAACAAGGCTCTGATACCATGTCAAGATTGTGGGAGAGAAGGAAGGAGTCTCGCTTGAAGCTTTCTTGCTTGCACAATGGGGGAAGACACACAAGGGTGGAGGCTGAAAACAGTTTTCCTCTTCTTAGTTGTGTAAGCCAAAAGAACTCAAGTACAAAGAAATAGAAGAACCCTATATATGGGTCTCAAACCAAACTCAACTAACTAAGGTGGCATACTAACTGAGCCACGAACTAGAGTAGATAAGGATAGCTATCATGTAGCTATTATTCATGGGCGGTGTACCAACCGCGTCTGCAACTGACAAGTCGGTGACATAAATATACAACGGTCACCCTGGCGTATCACGAGTGGAGCTCGATATCTCAACATCACTCATATCTTCCAGGAGGGCTAAGCAAAATGAAAGAAGTAAGAATAGGTCATGTCATCAATCTAGCCATGGCGTAGTTGTCTATTGCATTGGGATCAAAAAAGAGGGGTGGAAGGCAATGCTCTTGTGGTGTGGGATCTTGTCTAAGTAGTATCCTAAGCACTCTAAGATAATTACATGTCATGATGAAGGCGGGAATCGGGAAATGAGGAGAATTCGTCGATGAAGTGGACTATAGAATCATATATGTCCTTTGGCATGAAAATGAGGGCCTCTTCAGGCTTAGTAGCATTGGCATTGTAGATCCATGGGAAGTCATACCGGCCATGGATGCTTGGGTTAAAATCCACTCCTACCCTTCTCGGATATGGCATGAAGTGTAGGGTGTTACAAAAACCCATCCAAGTGTCCATGTTCACATAAAAAATGTGCCTCCTCCATGTGGGTTGGCACTCATAGCCCTTCACAGCCCTGGGCACTTCAAAAATTTTATCTTGCCAAAAATATGCGTCCTCAGTCTCCCATAGGGTGGGATTCTTCTCTCTCTTAGAGGTCCATTTGTCTCCTAGCCGGCTTCCCACATTAATCACCTCTTCCACCACCTTAACTGGCAGTACTCTACACAAGTTGGTGGGGAATCGGAAATTAAGGTCGAAGGGCCTTCTAGCAGTCTCTTGTTACTCCCAGATCACAAGTTCAACATTAAAGCTTGTTGAGCCGTCGTCCTGGCTTGGTGGGATGGTCGCAGTTGGCACCACTACTGGCTTGGCCTTCAATCTTTGCTTTGCTTGCTCCACCATTTGTTGTCTCTTCCTCTTAAGCTCTGCTTTTTACCCACTCCCTAACCTTTTCAATGGACTTGAGTTGGCCTTGAGTTGGTGCTTCGGGTTGGGGTACTCGCTGACCTTTGCATTCCCCTTCTTAGCCATCTTTGGAGCTGACGTTTCTACTTCTACGTCTGTCACCTTTTTTCTAGCAGGCACTGTTGTAGCACTCTTCGTTTTTAAAGTGATCTTTGCGTGTCAGCTTTCTTTCTCCTTCGCCTACGACTTTTCTTTCCAATTGAGACTGCATCTAAGTTGTTGGGTCTAGGCAGTGATATGCTGGCCTGCTTTGTTTGGGGGCGAGGGTCATGACATGCAATGGGATAAGTGTGTTCTCTTCGTTAAATGTCTCAACTCCAAACAGCCCCAATGGTACAGATGGCTTGTTTGCCACACTAGGGGGTGGTTTTTGTCTAGGGCATTTGGCAAACAAGTGAGTGATTCCACACTCTGGGCATCTTAAGATCTGATTAGTCTGCTCCCGTTTAGGGCAATATGAGGAGATGTGTCTTGGGTTACTGCAGTTCCAACACAAGATTGGTTCTTGGGTCTGCCCTCCAAAGCCTCTGCCTCTACTTCTACCTCTACCTCTACCTCTACCTCTACCTCTACCTCTACCTCTACCTCTACCTCTACCTCTACCTCTACCTCTACCTCTACCTCTACCTCTACCTCTACCTCTACCTCTACCTCTACCTCTACCTCTACCTCTACCTCTACCTCTACCTCTACCTCTACCTCTACCTCTACCTAACGCCATCACCGATATAGGTCGGTAATCCATAAGGATTGCATTGCCCTCTTTGTCATACAATATGTAGGGGTGTACGTAAGACTCTTCGTCGTTCAACTTCTCCACATAGTGGACTAGAGCGTCACTCGATAGATGGGTTACGTAGGGTCGAGGTGGTCGAGGTGTGCCTGTGGGGTTTATCTCCATTCTAGGAATGATTGATTTGGCGTCATTAGGTGCCGGGAGAGCCAATGGGGGTCCCATTTTGAAAAAGTTTTGCAGCCTATTTACTAGGTAAGGCTATCCATCCGTATGGATGCCAATATGGGAGTTTCCTCGGTAGTCTACAATACATGACATCATGATCGGACCTACCGCAGTTGATGCAAGGTCAAGACCTTGGGTCCTGACACTCGATTGGCACATGGTTTTTGCCACAATAAATGCATTGGATATGAGGGCGTGTTAGTCGTCTCATCATTTCTTGTAATTTGGCTAGCTCCATTTTCATCTCCGCTAGCTCTTGGCTTGCATTCGTGCCCTTTCCTTTATCCTGTGAGTACTTGGGCCTGATCTTTCACCTAACATTGAAACTCTCTTAGAGTTTCTAGTGTTAATCTCCTCTCGTGTTGAGCTCTTGGAGCTTCTCTCTTTGAGCTAGTTATCCACTCTGACTGCCTCGTCGTCAAAGACCCTAGCTAGCGCATCTCACTACAAGCTTGAATTGCCTGCCAAGGCCTTATAGAGTTCCTTACTTTGTATCCCATTGATGACGATTGCTGAGATCGCTCTTTTGGTAGGTCACTCGCCTGTTGGGATCCTCTTGAAGAGACTCCGCACATGGGTGACATAGTCTCTAATGTCCTCCTTGTCTTTCTATTCGATGTTCATCAACCACACTAGAAGGTTATCGAAGTACCCAGGCTCAGAGAATCTCTTAATGAAGAGACTCTTGAGGTTGTTGAAGTCAATCCACTTAGCAATGTCCAAACTCATGTACTAGGTCCTACCCTTATCTCCTAAGCATAGACCAAAAGCTTGCGAGTGCTGAGTAAGATCAGTGAGGTTGATTTTGGTACTCTATGTGGATGATATGCTGATAGAGGGAAAGCTCATGATGAGCTAGATGCTCTTAAGGCTCAGCTCAAGAAGAGCTTTGAGATGAAAGATTTGGGACAGGTTGCTCACATACTTGGTATGCGCATTACACATGACAGGCATTAGGGACTCCTCTACTTATCACAAAGGGAGTACATTCATAAAGTCCTTGAGCGCTTTCGCATGCAGGACGTAAATCCTATTGGCTGTCCATTGCCTTCTTATGTGAAGGTATCACAGGCTCATTGTCCATAGACAGATGAGTAGAGGGCCGAGATGGCCAAGATTCCCTATGCATCTGCAGTGGGCAGTCTTATGTATGCCATGATAGCCACTCGTCCAGATATTGCCTGAAAGGTGAGAAGGATCGAAGCTTGCACGCGAGCTATGGCGTGAGAGCAAGAGCAAGAAAGAGAGAGACAAGAAATGGGAACTCCAACAGTCACAATGTGTGACCGGGCCTTCCTTTATTCAAACTATCACTAAAAGAATAAAGAATAAAGTGACGTGACGGGCGCCCGCCACCTGCAGTGTGCAGTGGCGGGTACTGTCAGTGTAGTAATACACGGGGCGGCATGGCGGAGGCACCTTTACCCCCAACAACCTCCCACTTAAAGGCGAATCTGCCCTAGTGAGAGAGAAAAGAAAAAAGAAAAGACAGTACAAATGTACATAGGTACAAGGGATGAGGAAAGGCAACATCTCATCCAATGCCCATCAATCTCCTGAGGAAGGCAAAGCGCTCAGTAGTGAGGCTTTTCGTGAGCAGATCTGCAGGATTCTCGTCAGTGGAGATCTTGACAAGGTCAACAGACTTGTCCTCCATAACACCACGTATGAAGTGATACCTCACCTCAATGTGTTTCGTCTTCGCATGGAAGACCGGATTCTTAGCCAACTGAATGGCACTCATAGAATCCGAATGCAGTGTAGGTGTAGCATCAATCCCAAGGTCAGCAACTAGACGGCCTAACCATATGGCCTCCTTGCAAGCCTCAGTGGCTGCAACATACTCGGCCTCAGTGGTAGACAAAGCCGTACACTTCTGAACCTTGGACATCCAAGAGACAGCCCCTCCAGCATAGGTGAATACATAGCCAAAAGTGGACTTCCTACTATCTGCATGTCCTGCATAATCGGAGTCAGTGTACCCCACGACCCCTGTATCCTGGCTGGCATAGCAAATACACATATCTGCTGTGCCCTTCAGGTACCTCATGATACCCTTCACGGCATCCCAATGTCTGCTGCCAGGTGTAGCCATATAGCGTGCCACAACACCAACTGCATGCGCAATATCTGGACGAGTGGCTATCATGGCATACATCAAACTGCCCACGGCTGAAGCATAAGGGATCTTGGCCATCTCGGTCCTTTGCTCATCTGTCTGCGGACAATCGGCCTGTGATACCTTCACATAAGAAGGTAATGGACAGCCAATAGGCTTTACGTCCTGCATGCGGAAGCGCTCAAGGACTTTATGAATGTACTCCCGCTGTGAGAGATACAAAAGCCTCTGATGCCTATCGCGCTTAATGCGCATCCCAAGTATATCTGAGGCCTGTCCCAAATCCTTCATCTCAAAGCTCTTCTTCAGCTGAGATTTAAGAGCATCTAGCTCATCATGAGCTTTCCTTGCTATCAGCATATCATCAACATAGAGTACCAAGATAAGCAAACTGCCATCATGGGCTTTCTTCGTGTAAAGACACGGATCCATAGCACTCCTGCTATAGCCCTGTGATTGCATAAAGGCATCAAACTTATGATACCATTCCCTAGGTGCCTACTTCAAGCCATACAAGCTCTTCTTCAACTTGCACACTAGGTGCTCCCTGCTAGGTTCTGCAAAGCCCTTAGGCTGATCCATATAGATCTCATCATGCAAGTCCCCATGTAGAAAAGCCGTCTTGACATCCATCTGATATAGATCTAAGTCAAGCTGTGCAACCAAAGCCAAGACCAAGCGCAGGGTGGTCATCTTAACCACAGGAGAGAAGACCTCATCAAAGTCCACACCATGTTCCTGCTTAAAACCCTTTGCTACCAATCTAGCCTTGTATGTCGGCTTGGGGTGTCCAGGAGTACTTTTCAGCTTGTACACCCACTTGCATGGCAAAGCCTTCTTGCCCTTAGGCAAGGCAACCAAATCCCAAGTCTCATTCTTATGCAGGGAGCCTATCTCAGACTGCATAGCCCTCTCCCAGGAGTGACTGTCACCCCTGTGCATAGCCTCATCATAAGTGAAAGGCTCTCCTGCATCTGTAACCAAAACATAATGCATAGAGGGCTGAAATCTGTCAGGTGGACGTCCGTCTCTAGCAGACCGTCTCACCGCAGGCTCTGCTGCCTGTCCAACACCCTGGCCCTGTGGAGGAACTGCTGCAGGTTGTACTACTAGCTGTGCTGGAGCTCTAGGCTCCTCCTGAAAGATCACTCTGCGGATCTCAACCACCTTCTCAGGCTACCTGTGCATCTTGTCTTCATGGAAGACGACATCATGGCTGTGTACTATTATCCGCGCCTGCGGATCCCATAGGCGATAGCCCATCTCTCCTGACTCACCATAGCCAAGGAATATGCATTTAATGCTCTTTGGATCCAATTTACTCCTCTTGTCCTTGGGCACATGGCAGAATGCCTCACATCCAAAGACACGAAGATGCGCATAAGAGGGTGGCTTACCAGCCCAAACTTCCTCTGCAACCTGGAAATCCAATCCACTGGAAGGCGATCGGTTTATGACATGCACTGCCGTACTAACTGCCTCAACCCAAAAGCTCTGTGGTAGGCCTGCATGGCTAAGCATAGAGCGGACACGCTCCTGAATAGTCCTGTTCATGCGCTCAGCCAAACCATTCTGGGGTGGGGTGTAAGGGGCGGTCAACTGATGCTTAATACCCCTGTCATCACAAAACTGCTCAAAAGTATGCGAGACATATTCTCCCCCATTATCTGTCCTAAGGCATTTCAGCCTATACCCAGTCGGTTCTCAACAAGAGCGAGCCAATGCTGAAAGACTACCAAGACATCGGATTTTTGCTTTATGGGATAAGCTCACACTTTCCTAGAAAAATCATCAATGAAGGTAACAAAGTACTTCGCGCCACCCATAGACATACACGGCATGGGCCCACAAACATCTGAATGCACCAAAGCCAAGGGCTCACTCATGCATGGCCTACCCGATTTCTTATGCGTAGACCTATTCTGCTTACCATAAAGACAATGATCACACGAGTCAAAACATGCATAGTCCAAAGGCGGAAGATACTGCAAACCAGATAACATTTTCATTCCCTTCAAAGACATATGCCCCAAACGGGCATGCCAAAGTGATACATGTGGGATAGAGCCCACTGCCAAAACATGGTCTACAGAAGACCCAGATACAACAAGAGGATAGAGGCTGCCAGCCTTGGCGCCTCTAACAAGCACAAGTCTGCCTTTGGTGATCTTCCAGGCAGAATTCCCAAAACAGACATGAAACCCTACATCATCCAACTGTCCTACAGACATAAGACTGCGCGTAAGTGCAGGTACATGACGTACATCCCTGAGCAAAAAGGAACTGCCAGTGGAAAATTGCAATTGAATATCTCCACAGCCCACAATATCAAGAGACCTGTCATCTCCAAGTCTGACTGATCCAGATACAGTACGGTAAGAGTGAAACCACTCACGGTAAGGCGTCACATGGAAGGACGCACCTGAATCCAATAACCAGCACTGTGCATACATACTAGGTGTCTCAGTCAAGTGTGAAGCATCAGAAGAACTAGCTGCAAGTATAAACTCATCACCACCATCGGACTCCTCAGTCTGCGTGACATTAATTTCCTCAATCTTGACGCTGGACTTCGCAGGTACTATGCTGCGATCAAAGGACTTCTCCTACACTTTATCTTTTCCCTTATCCTTGCGCTTCTCATTGCGCAACTCATGACACTGTGGTCTAATATGGCCCTTTTTCCCACAATGATGACAAGTGACATTTGCATTGCGCCCACGCGACTTACTACGCGACTTGCCATGAGATTTAGACCGACCCTTCTGCGAGTCACGGCCTCGGCCATTACCACGGTCATACCAGTCATTCCTGCCTCTAACTGTCGAAGCATGACTACCACGAGAGACATCCAAGTTTTTGCGATTCGCCTCTTCCTGAAGAAGAGCACTCTCAACATCTGCCAATTTTAGAGTAGCACTAGAGGCACAAAGAGCAGTGCGGAATACATCCCATGACTCATTCAGAGTCCCAAGCAAGAAAAGAGGAGTTACTTCCTCTCCAAAGGTGATATCCTGCGAAGTCAGGTTCTTCAGTATAGCATGGAACTGGCTCAAGTGAGCAGACATAGTCGCATTATCCTTCATGCGCAGATCCATAAGCTGCTTCAACCAGTACATCTGACTCGCCGGACTTTTCTTATCAAAAAGATTCTTGATCTTATTCCATAGATCCCATGCACTCTGTGCTTCCTCAAATACATTATAATGTACCTGTTCAGTGAGAGACAATACAATCGTGGACTTGCATAGCTCATCAAGTTCAAGCCAGTCGTCATTGTCCATAGTTTCAGGCTGCTCCCCACTCAACCGAAGTGGCTTAATCTGAGATTTCTGCACCAAGACCTGCCAAATTTGACTCTTCCAGTAAGAGTAGTTGGTACCATCCAACTTTGTAATGTTAAAGATGGCACTATCATGTGAAGATGATGCCATTATGCAGGCTGGAAATGCCCAAACAATCCAAAACTGCTTGCTGTTTTACTACAGAAACTGCCCAAAAATGACCAAAACGGGGTCCAAAGGGCGAGCAAAGTGTGCCAAAAGTTGCTGCCCACTTAGTACTAAGTGCGGTACACCAAATCAGGATATTTTAGCATGAAAAGTACACCTCAGTCCACCAATAACTGCTTGTTGTAATAAATTGCAGGTATGCAGTCTAGAGAGCAAACTGTCCCAAAATAGGATCCAATGTCAAGCAAACAATGCTAGGTCCAAAGCCAGCATGAAACGGACATAAGCAAGGGCAATGACAGTGAAAAGAACATGAGCTCAACATCGAAGCATGTCAAAATAACATCTACCAGTGAAAGGCACACCCCCAGACACTCTAGGCAAAGTGTTCCTGTAACTGCCAAAACCTGACACAAATAGGTGTCTGCTCAAAGAGAAAGATCCAAATATGAGACTCAGCTCATAAGCATCCTGTGAACCAAGAGTACATCAATGCATATCCATAAAGATCGGAGTATGATCCCAAAGTCTCAATGCATATGTAGGTGCTCAAGACATAAACTGCTCCAAATACATGTAAGTGCTCCAATAGCATGCAACTGTCAAAGGTCAAGCAAGCATGTAAAATGCTTCCACTAGCACAAAAGGTGTACAAAGCAAGCTCAGAAGCTCAAACAACCCAAGAGAAAGCACCAGTGATAAGTGACCCTGCCAATGCATCAAGCGCATCCAAGAGAGCATGACATACATGAAGCACCGGTCGTATTAACCATGAAGCAATACATAAGCCCAAATAAGCTCTCGGTCAACTAAATGACATCCAAATAGCAACCAAGATCAGTGATCAAGTAAGCCGGGAATGCTCAAATACATCCAAATCCAAGCTCCAAATGTCGGTATGGCATACACGAACCAAATAGCATATGTCACGAACCAAAGCATGTAATGCAAAAGCCTAATTGTCAAGTAGAGACATGAGGCATAGGCGGTCCACGAGCATGCCAAGTCGGTCCAAATGCCAGTGAAGACGGAGCTAATGTGAAGCTCAAAAGCATCCCATAATCTCATACATATGCTCCAAGTCGTCCCCAAATGTCAGAGACATCATGCCAAAGCTCAAAGCATACATCCGGTATCAGTAGGTAAGTGCCAAAGCATGTAAAGTACCTTCAGCCCACTGTTATTCCAGCATGTATTTACTGTTCTAAACAGTAGAATTCAGCCCCGAATTCAAGCCAAAATCATGGTCAAACCAAATGCATACATCCCCAATACATCCGGGTAGGAAGTAGACCGCATACGGGCATCAAACAAGGTAATCGGAGTAGAGTATAAGCATCAAATGCCAATGCCAAGTGTGGCTGCCCTGTTTCCAGCACTGTATAACAGTAAATAAAAGTCCCAAATCAGCCAATATTTCAGGCCAAAATCATGGCATAATCATGTGCATACATTCCCAAGGCACTAGGCATCATGTAGACCGCATACGGGCATCAAATAGCACAACCGGAATGGAGTATAAGCAACAAATGCTAATGCCAATGGTGCTGCCCTATTTTCAGCCTATTATGACAGTTTATGATAGTCCCAAATCTAAAGAGATCAGCCCCGAATGATCAAGACCAATGCCCAAAGCTTGAATGACATCAAACATGAAGTCTATAGCCCTCTTGATCAAGGTAGAGAGCAAGAAGCAATGGCCAAGTGTGGAGCTGAAGTAGATGAGTGCTCACAGCCTGGAAAAAAATGATACAATCTGCCCTGTTGGTGCTGAACTTGCTGCTGCTCCACATGGGCTGAAAAGGGGGTAATGGGGGGCTCAAGAAGGGCCTATCAAAGGCCTATGACAAGCCTCTTTGAGCCTTGATAGGTGTAAGGCACAATATGAGGGGAATAAGCTTCAAGAGTTTGAAGCCATGGCTACCCTTGCTGTTTGCAACCTGTAAACTGAAATAAAACCCTGAAAGAATGATCAAATACCTCAGTATCAATGCCTTGAAGGTGCCTCAATAGGCTGGGAAGGTGCTCGGGAAGCCGGGGAGTGACGGGAGCTCGGGGAGATCGGATATGGCTGTCGGGATGGAGATCCAATGCGTGAAGCGAGTCGATGCGAAGGTCGGGAAGCACCGAGTTGAGCTCAAGCAAGAGAATGCAAGCTCTGATACCAGTTGAAAGGTGAGAAGGATCGAAGCTTGCACGCGAGCTATGGCGGGAGAGCAAGAGCAAGAAAGAGAGAGACAAGAAATGGGAACTCCAACAGTCACAATGTGTGACCGGGCCTTCCTTTATTCAAACTGTCACTAAAAGAATAAAGAATAAAGTGACATGACGGGCACCCGCCACCTGCAGTGTGCAGTGGCGGGTACTGTCAGTGTAGTAATACATGGGGCGGCACGGCGGAGGCGCCTTTACCCCCAACATTGCCTAGGCCACTCATACAATCTGAATGCAGTGTAGGGATAGCATCAATACCAAGGTCAGCAACCAAATGACCCAACCAAATGGCCTCCTTGCAACCCTCAGTGGTGGCTGCAACATACTCGGCCTCTGTAGTAGAAAGGGCCATGCATTTTTTACATGGCCAGTCGTGGCCTAGGCCCTTTTCCCCATTGTCCTTCTATCTTCCTAGCTTCCTTTCCACTGTCCGTCTACATTTACAAATTGCACGGGTGAGAGCCCGGCGCTCCTTAAATTAAATCATGATATGCTTGCGCTCTTTTACAAAAGTATTGACTTGCGCTTTTCCTTGTGCGCCTTTTTCCCTTATTTAGGACTTTTCTGCGCTTCTTGTGTTTCTAGATTTTTCTTGGCGTGCCTTCGTCTTCCGTTTCACTTTTGCCTTGGCCTTGTCTTCTGCCTCAGCTTTTTCGGATTTTCCACCTTTGTTCATTTGAGGGTTAACAACATGGGATGAGATGACGTCTTTCCTCATCCTGTTGTACATGTGTATATGTTGTACTATCTTTTTCTTTTTCTTTTCACTCCTCACTAGGGCAGATTCGCCTTTAAGTGGGAGGTTGTTGGGGATAAAGGTGCCTCCGCCTAGCCGCTCATGTATTACTACACTGACAGTCACCGTCACTGCACACTGTAGGTGGCAAGCGCCCATCACTGTCACTTTATTCTTTATTCTTTTAGTGACAGTTTGAATAAAGGAAGGCCCGGTCACACATTGTGAGTGTTGGAGTTCCCATTTCTTGTCTCTCTCTTTCTTGCTCTTGCTCTCCCGCCATAGCTCTCTTCGATCCTTATCACCTTTCAAAGGGCTTGCAAACAAACTTAAAAAAGCCAATTGGCTACATCTATCCCACCTTCCAATTACTACCCATCAGTGCCATGGGATTGGCAGTAGGCTAGGAGGGGGTAATGTTAAGCTTAGTACAAGAAAAAGTGAAAAAAGTAAAAAAGTGCAAGTCAGGACCTAAAAGAGGTGGCCGAGAAGAAAATCGGACACAACGAAAGAAGCAGGAAGGGAAACGACCAAAAGCGCAAGGGTAGTCTCAAAAGCTAAGGCAAAGGCAAAAGCACACTTTTAAATGCGAGGCGCCCTTAAAACTTTTTGTAAAAGAGCACCAGACTCCCTTCTGTGCAAACTGTAAAGGTAGATGGGCAGTATGAAGGAAGCTAGGAAGATAGGAGGACAATGGGAACACAAAGTGGACTCATCTTCTTCTCTCCTTCTTGCTTGCTTGTGTGTGCATGAGTGAAGGAGTGTGAGAGTGTGAGAGAGTGAGTGTGTGAGGGTAAGGGATCAAGGAGAAGAAGCTCTCCATCATCTCCTCTCTTCTTCTCTTCTCTTCTCTTCTCTTCTCTTCTCTTCTCTTCCCTTGTTTTGCGCGGCTATGGAGGATGGAGCTTGAAGGTGAAGGTTTGAGGTTGCTTGCGCTCGCATCATGAATTGTGGAGCTATCGGTGTGCTTGAGGGAGGAGGCAACTCGTTTGGGCATCACGCTCAAATTCTGTCTGTTGTGCTGCCATATAAATTCTACAATAGCTAGAGTGTGATGTGATATATGAGACCCTATTGGCATAGGTCTTGGTATTTTGTGCCTAGATATTGTGTTAGTTCTCTAAGATGATATAGGAATCGATCCTAGAAGAGTATATGAGCCTAAGTGGAGTGTACATAAAAGAGATTTACCCTAAGCATATCGAAAGTTTTTATATGAGTATGCAAGATACTTAAACCATTGGAGGAGTGATAAGCTTACCCTAGGCTTTGGTGCACTTGTGCCTATATTTAGTGTGGTGCTTAATGGGTGGAAATGGATTGGCTAGGGATGATCAGTACTCTTAAGGAAACTAACCTAAGACTAGGGTGTGGGTGTGGGTGTGTGTGGACCTATGAGCGGTGTATTTTTAGACTAGGTGCTTATAGGAAGGAAATGTTCTATAGAAAGTGCCTAAATCTTATGGGATGCCTATAAGTCTATGAGCACTTTTGTAGATTGTGTGTCCTTCGTGCCTAAAAATGGTTATGTTAGAATTTATGGAATGAGGATGCCTCTATAGTATGCATGTGAACTTAGTGAAAGTGTGCTCGTAACTTCTTGAGTTTGAGTAACGTTGGACAAAGTAACTAGGGTTTTGCATATGAGTAATGTGGTCCTAGACACGTAAGTTTGCGTGTGCAACCTAGAGCCTAGTGTTTCCCCCATGGAAATGCTATGTGTGCGGTTCTTAGTCCTAATGTACTATTATGTGAAATGCACCTAAGGATGTGATTCATGAGTGCTCTTATAGGTGTAGATGCCTATGTGAGGCAAGAGTGGTCCCATGCATGTGACCTAAAGGTGTGATTGTGATGCTTCACACTAATGGATATCCCTATGTTGAAGATGAGCATGTATCTTATGCTATGAGTGGGTGCATGTGAGTATGAAATATGTATATGGATATGTTGCGTGTGTGTGTGTGTGTGTGTGTGCATGCATAAGTGCATGTGGGATAGTGGTAGTAGTTGATGAACATCAACCATGTGTGCATGTGGAGATGTGTGTAAGTCTTACACAACCAAGTGCCCAAATTCATGTATACACAAGTGTTCAAGGTAGCTCACTATTTTTTTAATGTGGTCCATTTAGGTCACTAGGTCCCACTCTCACCTCTCACCTCTCCCTCTCTCACTCCCATCCCCCTTCCTCAAAGAAACATGCTTTATGTGTGTAGAAAGGGAGGGGAGAGACCAACCAGAATGTAGAGGAGAGAGAAATATTGAAAAACTAGCATTTTTATTTCTTCGATTCATCGTGCGAGAGTGGTATCATCGCATAGGGGACAAAGAGTAGACTCTGAATATGTGATCAAAAGTGTTAGATGATGAAGATTTGCAATGAGGAGAACAAGAAATCATGACATAATTTCATTTTTCTCTTTTGTGCGCCTTTTTTCTCCTTCTTCGTCTCTTCAAAGCCACTAGATACATTTAAAACTTGCACCCCTTTAAAGTTTAGCCCAAGTGAACCTTCAAATCAGGCATGCCCACTTGATTTTGGGGCCTTTTTTGGCCTCCTTGGCTGCCCACTCCACATTCTCCCATAAATTAAGGTCTTTTGGCATGAAATTGTGCCTCAAGTACCTTAATGTCCAATGGCACGACCCTTCTTCCTTGTTTCTAAATTTGATTTTACACTCCACTTCGCCTTTGACTTTAAAATGGCCCACATCATACACCTCAAATGCTTTCCACCAATGGCCAATTTGAACCTTTATATGTATTCATGGTGATTTCTAAACCCTTAATTTTCCTTGTTTTGTTGTATCTAATGCCTTGAAATGCAAATTTAACCTTCTATAGTGAATGTTTGGTTTGTAATTGCTACCAAGCAATACAAGACCTCTAAATGTTTCATATAAATTATTACTACCATGCAATACAATACCTCTAAATCTTTCACAATTTCCTTCATTCAAACTAAAGCATGTAAAGAAATAGGTATCAATGACTTTCCTTCATTAAAGTATTGTTTTTTGTAGGAAATCAATCATCAATTCTAGTTGGGTAGCTTCTCAACATTATGAAGGAGTTCAAGAATGGTGTTGATGTTGGATGATAGCTTCACATGGATAGTCAATCAATGATGTCCAAGTTCACCACATGAGTGTAGTGAGTTGATTTGGGTCTCTTATATTGAGCATGGAGGTTAGTAGATTGAGGTTTTGTTTGGTTTCCCTAAGCTGTTGTTTTGCTCCATTTTTAGGTTGGAAGAGTGGATGCCCGCAATGTTGGAAGAAGGATAGGGCAAAAAGAGTTGACCTTTTTAAGTTATAGTTGTTACTTACATTGGGGTATAAATTTGGTGAGTTTGATTATTAGGTTGTTGATTTCTAACAAGTTGTGCAATGATTTGAAATTCCTTTTCTACATCATGCGTATAAGAGGTAGCACTTGAAGAGAAGAAGGGTAAAGTGTATTGAGACTTGCTTGGATGTTGGCTTAAATACCATTTTCATATATTTGTGGGAGTATATTCTCAAGGACTTCCTCAAGCATGCAAAATAGAAGAAGTATTTGCCAGAATCTTTCAGTGTAGATAGCAATGTTATCTCCTTCTTGCCAAGATAGGCTTACCCAATTTTGCCTAGAATAAAAGTGAAACTAAGGAAGGATTGGTTCTTTAGCTTTTTCTTGAAATTTGTCCCAAATTGTAGGATGATTGGGACTATGATAAAGAATATTCTACCAAAGTGAAATTTTATCCATCAAATAATTGGTGGCACATTTAATTTATCTTTTCTAGGAAAAGGTTCTTCATTGAAATAATCATCAAATTTTCTCGACCAAGATAAAATAGTGTTTCCATCTTTTTGTCATCTAATTAAGAAAATTGAAAAGACATAGGGATAAATTCTATCCTTCTAGTTGTGTATCGAAGATGCCTTGGACGATGTGAGAAATGAGGTCATCCTTGGATTGTGATGCTTCATTTTGACATTCCCACTCTTGAAGTACTTTGGTAACTTTCACCAAATTATGTTTAATGAGGTCAATTGATTGTTGGAGTGAGATCTATGTTTATGTTGTCCTTTGTAGCCAAAGATCCTGACATCTTGGAACTAATTGTAGAATTTTTTTGCATTAGATGTTTATACTCCTCTTACAATGATGCTCGAGTATTCTTCAAAGGTGAACTTCTTAAGAATACCCACAAAAGATCCATTATGATCATGCATACTCTTGCATATAAATAAATTCTTAACTCAAAAGAGGGGGTAGCATTTAGAAAAAAATACCCCTTTGAGTAGGAGAGGCCCTTGAATTGAAGAATCTATGAGAATGCACTGCCTTGTATTGTGGTTTACTTCCCAAATAGTATCAAGCTGCCTTGTATTGTGGTTGAAGTAGTATTGTCAAAACAATTCAAGGTTTCATATCTTCAATATGGTGGAAGGGACTTATTATATATTTCCCCATCCAACTTTAGAAATTTGGCTACTTTAATTTTCTATAAAGCTTAAAGATTTAAATCTTAGGCTTAGGTGTTGGAAAAAAAAGGGAGGCATCAACAAAAAATGATAGGTTTGGGAATGAGCAGTAGCCATTCAATTTGTGGGATGACCAAGATGGCATAAGTCCATGTTGCAAATGGTAGTTTCATGATTTTGGCAATGGCATCTTTACATTAATATTTGTTGATTAAGCTCTTCTTCTCTCTAACACAAGATCACTTCTTTTCTCTTGTACCACTTCAATGTGTGATTTTGCTCTAGATTCATGTTTTTTGGACAAGGTGACAGTATTAAGATTCCTTTGGAGAGTGGTCACACTTGTTGGAAAGAGAAACAAAATTCGCTTGTGAGCCACGACGTAAAGTCTTAGCCCAACAAACAATATACGAATGCCTGATGTTGATGGTGATGAATCTTTCTAGGATGGATGAAGTCTTCTAAAATGTTGATAGATAAACTATTCACCTCACACTTGGATACAAATGTTATTACCTTCACTATATAATACCCAATAATGAACCAAAAATTGATAGAACATTAACTAAGAGAGAAATCAAGACAAGAGTGCAAATAAGACAATAGGTACAATTTGCCCCCATATATGGACAAGCACCTCCCTCATGAATGCGTATTCATGGATTTGTGTCTCCTAGCTTTTGTGCTAAAAAATCATGGAGTGCATTCTTTTGGGCTTTTTGCTTTCCTTGCATGAATGATATGCTTTTGGCTAATACTTTAACACCAACCTAATAAATCGACTGCTACCAAAAATAGTTGTCTTGCCCTTAGGCTATAGTACAAAGCTTATAACAATAATAAAAATTGTTGTGCAAGAAAAGATAGCTAGACAATTACACAATTATCTTGCAAAAGGCTTTATTGAATTCAGCAAATCTACACAAGGTGCATCCATCCTTCTTCAAAAGAAGAAAAGCATGATGTGCTTCAATGTTGATTATAAAGGTTTCAATGAAGTAATTGCTGAGAACGAATGTTTGTTACCTAGGATAGATGATCTTATTAAAAGACACTATGTGCAAGCTATTTCACCAAGATTGATCTTAATTTCAAATACTTTTTACATGGTAGGGACTATTCTAAGCAACATTTAGACATTTGATTTCAGCTTGTATTGTACATTGATGCACCTATAGTCATTTTGGGTTACATTCATAAGTACATGGTCTTACATAGAAACCCTAGGGTTAGGCCTCCATATTTAGGGCATTAGATTTAAAGCAGTTTTGTGTGCATCTAAGATCAAAGACTCCCTTATCACATTTAGCTTGTGGGAACTTGAGTCCCTTGTGAAAATTTGTTGAAACCTTAAGGAATTTATATTCAAGGAATCGCTTTGAGCATCTAGACACAAGTTGTTTGGAAAAAATGAAAGTACGTTTGTGCATAAGCCTCAATTCGCACATCAAGAGGAAATTGTCAAAAGAAAAACGATTTGATTGACCCTAAAACTTTGAAATCCACAAGAATGTTGAAACCCTAAGAAAGAAACAAAACCAAGTGAGACACAAAGTAACCAATCCAAGGAACAAAAATTTAGACCCTCTCCTAAATAAGAGCTTAGAAAAAGTGCAACTACATGTGGCTGTAGAGCCATCAAGAGATCTAGCCCAAAAAGGAAAGGATCCCTAGCCCAAATGACCGATTGCAAGCTCAACGATAAAGCGTATTCCAATTCCTAACATCATTAACCAAGTTGTTACTATAGTTACTAGTGCAACTTCATTGAACACATTCTATTGGTAGTGTAAACCAGCTTGTTGCAATGTCCTCTAATACCATTTAGATCTCATGTGACTTACAATCATTGTACCACTTACGCTATGTTCCTGTGTTCGTGAAATGATTGATCCATATAAGCAAATCTCTTATTGAGAAAACTAGAGGACTATGGATACACACAATGGTTCATGGACAAGTTGGCTTTAATGAAAGCTTGACGTTGTTAGTAGTCTAGTAATGAAAGTAAAGCTTGGTTAGTGTTACTAACTTGTATCATCAACATATTTAAAGATTGCATTATTTCACCAAGACCAACTAGCGCAAGTGGTATTGAGATCTATGTCAAACCCAAGGTCAAGGGTTCCATTAGCATGCATAATGATGAAGGCACCTTGTATGTTGTAAAAAAGTTATTATGGTACTACTTAGCTAGTCACCAAGATGGGCATTATAATGAGACAACATGTCGCGTTGGTTGTGAAGAGTTTGGAGGGCCCTTGATAGTATTGATGTAAGCTTTGATATTCAATTAATATAACATCATTTCAAGTCCAAAGGTTGCATTATTTTGTCTTGAATAGGAGAATTATGTTTGTCTTGCATCCTTTCATTAAATCCCTCCACTATTTAATTGTTCTATGACAATATCAGTTTTACAAACTTATTAACTATTAATTTTTTAAGGATTGAATTGAAAGCCTTGGCCCTTAAATCTTTAATAGATTAAATATTTCCAAGTCTATGCCTTACATCCTGAAACATGTCAGTGCCACCAAGTGCATCTAGATACGGACCAGCAAGGCTAGACTATTAGCCCCTACTTCATCTTGTTGGAGGTAGGTGGCCTAAGAGAGTGTGTGCACACACTCACGTGCACGCATACATGTGTGTGTGTGTGTGTGTGTGTGTGTGTGTGTGTGTGTGTGTGTGTGTGTGTGTGTGTGTGTGTGTCACATAGAGCACTGAGGTTGGTTACACACACCACCTCTAGGGGGTAAAGGCGCATGTGCCTAGTTGACCATGTATTAGTTACATTGAGTACCCACATACCCACACACCTATACATTGCAAGTGGTAGGCGCCATCAGTGTCACTTTATTTTTTATTCTTTTAGTGACATTTGAATAAAGGGAAAGCGGATCACACCTTGTGACTATTGGAGTTCCCACATCATGTGTGTCTCTCTCTCTTGCTCTTGCTCCTTCCACCATAGCTCTTGCTTCCGCTCCGTATTTCCACTTTAGGGCTCACTCCCTTCAACTGGTATCAGATCCATCTTCCTCAAGAGCTTGAGCTCAACCTGACATTGCTTCAGCTTGTCGAGAAAAGCTTTAGTTTTCATAGTTTTAATGGCAGCCACAACTCAGCTTGAGGAGGTATGTATTGTTGCTCATTTACTTCCCAGCTCATCAAGGCATGTCTTGGAGATTTATTAAGCTTTCACTGAGCTCTCTTTGAGATCTAATGACCTCAGCCTTGAGCCTAGAAAGACAGGTGCAATTTTCATTGACTGGGTTGCCCCCTTTGTTGCTCAGATTTGCTTCATCCTACCTCATCTCCAACTCCTGGCATTGCTCTCGGCCTTGGGCAATCACTTGGCATTGTACCCACCACCTTTGGCATGAGTTTGGACATCAGTTCTTGGAGCTCTTGGGTTTACCCATTAGCTCACAATTTGTAGTTTGTTGTATTATAGTTCTAGACAGCCCTTCACTCATTGTCTGGAGGTCACTTATGCTTCCCGGGATGTCTATTTGATGTAATAAGTGTGTGGGTATGCCCTACCACTATTTTTCTCAATTTAACAGAGGTTTGTATTGTTGTAATAAGTAGGGCTCAATGTTATTCTATCATATAAACTTCATGCCTATTGCTCTTGGATGCTTCCCGAGCATTTTGGATGCTATACCAGGGTATACCGTTGAACTTGCATGCTTGGTTATGCTCCCAGATTGCTTTTAAGCTAAGATTTGAGCCTTTGAATATTCAAGTTGGTTGTCATTCACTGTTACGTATGGCTATTTGACGCTTTGTAAGAGCTTTGCAAGCTACTTGGGTTGAATGCTCTCGGATATATGCTACTTGGATCTTGGACGTATGGATGCCTTCCACATGATGTTTTGAGCTTTGTTTGCTTGTCTGGCATTCAACTTTTATTCTAGTGGGAGCCACTACAACACCATATTAGAGAATTTGGGAATCTCCTAAGTCCCACTTTTAAATAAGGGGTAAAGATTTGGCCATGTGGCTAAATCTTAACCCATGCTTCAAAGTGGGACTTGAAAAGATAACCTATATAGTAATTAGAGTACACTCCACTTTCAAGTAAGGGGATAAGATTTGACTGCGGCCAAATATTAACTATATTGGGAATTCCCAAACTATATGAGAATTCTCAAATTCCCTAATATAGTGTTCTACTTGACACTTGGATATTACATTGAGCATTTGGTTACACAATTGAGCTTGAGGATCTTACAATGAGACCATGGGACTTGGTGACATATACATGCTCTTGTCATGCTTGATGTATGCAATTGATGCTTAGTGGACTGATCTGACACTGCTTTTGAACCAGCATATATCTTTATCACGATGTTGTTAGTGATGTATGCATCTTGGTTGGTTATGTACTAAGCTTCCATTACGTTGCTCAATTCGTTGTGCCTTTGGCTGGTCTCTTTTGTTACTCGTGAGACTTGCTCTATGCATGATGGTTATGCCTATGGGATGTATCTCAGTCTGACACACTGATCCTTTGACAGTTCTTGGTGCCAATCACATATTCACTCACTACTGGTTGGACCTACTCCCTGGTAGTTAGTGGTTGCCCATCTTTGCAATTGATTTCTTACTCTTATACTTTGTTTTCAGCATGTTGTGACTGTAGTTTACTGCATTGTTTATGCAAGCAATCACCTTCATTTGATAGTTCTTTGCATTGAGTTTGTGGAAAATTCATTACTTGGTTAGTACCCCTTTGTTTTAACTTGATTTAGCAGTGGTTTTAGGGTTGTCTGCAGTAATTAAAGTAGCCTTGTTTGACATTTTGTGCAATTGTTTGCCTTTATTCTGCTAGTGACTCGAGTGATAACAATCTTTAATATTGACAACCTGGATGGCACCAAGTATAGCTATTGGAAGGCCCTTAAAACATAAGGGTGTCAAGCCCAAACAACCTGTTGATCCAGAGGCTTGGGCTGAATTAGATGAGCTATGTAAGTCCACCATCATCTTATCCCTCTCTAAGCATGTGTTCTATAATGTTGTCTCTGATGGGCATTCCGTATGGGAATTATGGAAAAAGATTCGCAATGTCTATTAAAAATAGAGCCCCTCCTCTCAAATGTATTGGTGGGGCTGAAGCAACTCATGGACCTTTGCATGAAGGAGGGCACTTCTATGTTAGCTCACTTAAATGAGTTTCATTTCATTATCAATCATTTGTCTTCGTAGGGGATTGAATTCAAGGGTACTCTTCTTCCCTTGTTCCTCTTAGTTACATTGCCTGAATCATGGGATACCTTTCATATTGATATGTGTGCCAACATACCTGCCGATGGGTCATAGTTGTAGGATGTAGAGGACGCACTCTTGACTAAAGAGCTTAACAAAAAGGATGTAGATGCTTCTCACACCTACAATTAGAGGCAATACTGGTAGGAGTGTTAATGATTGTCGTGGGAGAGACACTCAACAATCTTGCTCTCAATCACATGGGCAGTCTTCTAGTAAGTCCCATGGTCGTAAGCCCTCATTGACTTGTCATTACTGTGGGAAAGCAAGGTATATTCGGCCACAATGCCATAAGATGTGTGAGAACAAGCCCAAAGAAAAAGGCAAGGATAAATTACATGACATAAATGATGATCATTGAATTATCCCTAACAAGTCTAGTGTTAAGATTGAAGAGATTAATGTTGTGCACACTGACTTTGATGATGTTTTCATGCTTGCAGCTTCTTCTCTTCATACTTCATAGCACCTTACTGATGCTTTGTCATGGTATACTCAATGTTGGGCTGATAGATTCAAGGGCTTCCTTTCATGTGACCTCTCATAGAGAGTGGTTTCACTCCTACCGTAATTTGACTAGATCTCTTCGTTTGCGTAATGACCTAGCACTTGAGATAATTGGTATTGGTGATGTCCACTTGCAATTTGGTTTAGGTTACATATTTATTCTTCATGATGTGTGTCGTGTACTGGCTCTCACAAAGAGCATTATCTGTACTAGCACTTTTGATTATGCATGTTATGTAGTTTCTTTCCATGATTCCTCATGAAAGATTACTCATGGAAATCTTGCCATTGCACATGGTGGTAAGTCTAATACTCTATGTCTCTTGCTTGTATTTGGGTTAGTTGACCATATTTTGGCAATGGATACAGTTCCACATGAATATTTGTGGCATCATCGCCTTGGGCGCATGCCCTTGAAAGGAATGAAAATGCTTACCCGTTTAAAATATCTTGTGCCCCCCCTTGACTATAAATATTTTGAGTCTTGTGATCATTTTTTCTATGGCAGGTAGACACACAATACGCATAAAAAGTTTGGTATGACACACATGGGTGAGCCTTTGGCTTTTGTTCATTTGGATGTATGTGGTCCCATGCCCTACAAGTCATTTAGGTGGTGTGATTTTTTGGACTGAGATAGTTACTACTCCCGTACACTTGATAAATCGGTACCCATGTATTGCTCTTAACTATCAGGTTTTGAAGAGGAGATATGGTCTGAAAAACCTCCCTCATATGCTCATTTGTATCTTTGGTTGTGAGGCTTTCTGCCATGTACCCAAGGATGGAGCGCAATAAGCTGGATCCTAAGTCTAGGAAATGCATCTTTCTTGGTTACAGAGATGCAAGTGAGATGGGCTATCGCCTATGGGATCCACAAGCTTGGAAGGTTATTTGATGTTCTTCATGAGAAGAAAATGCATAAGCAACCTGAGTATGTCGTTGAGGTACGTAGGGTGATATTTCAAGAGCGATCTCTTGCTATTATACAGCCAACTAGACAACCTGCTATAGTGGCTAATGCTCCAGTGGCCCAAGTCCATGATGCTCCACATGATGTCCAAGTCCCCCCAACCTGCGGGGTCTGCTAGAGATAGATGATGACTTGTACGGTTTGAGCCCTCTATGGATTATGTTATGGTGATAGATATCGGTGAGCCTCTTACTTATGATAAGGCCATGCGTAGAGGTGATAGCCACTCTTGGGAGAGGACCATGTAGTCAAAGTATGACTCATTGTAGAAAAATCATACATGTGGAATTTGGTTTATTTTCCTAACTAGTGGCAAGCGTGCTTTGCCATGCAAGTGGGTGTACAAGTTGAAAAGTACCCCTAGATGTCCCAAGCTACCATACAAGGCTAGATTGGTTGCTAAGGGCTTCAATCAAGAACATGGTGTGAAATTTGATGAAGTCTTTTCACCTATTGTGAAGATGACTACCCTACGCTTGGTACTGGCTTTAGTTTCTCACCTTGACTTAGATCTTTATCAGATGGATGTCAAGACGACTTTTCTTCATGGGGATTTGGATGATGAGATTTACATTGAGTAGCCTAAGGGTTTTGCAGAACCTCGCAGGGACCACCTAGTATGCAAATTGAGGAAGAGCCTTTATGGCCTTAAGCAAGTACCTAGGGAATCATATCACAAGTTTGATGCCTTTATGCATTCACAAGGATATACATGAAGTAGGCTCATGATGGCACCCTTATGATTTTGATCCTCTATGTGGATGATATACTGATTGCTAGGAGTGTTTATGATGAGTTGGATGCCTTGAAAGGTCAACTCAAAAAGAGATTTGAGATGAAGGACATGGGACATGCCTCACGTATTCTTGGGATGGGCAATACACGCAATCGCTCTAGGGGGCTTCTCTACTTGTCACAGAAGGAGTGCATCCAGAATGTCATTGAATGGTTTCATCTAAATGATGTTAAGCCTATTGGTTGTCCTTTATCTTCTACATTATTGATGTGGTCCCTACACTGCATTCAGATTCTATGAGTGCTATGTAGTTGGCCAAGAATCTAGTCTTCCATGCGAAGACGAAGCACATTGAGGTGCATTACCACCTTATTTGAGAGAACATTGAGAACAAGTCCATAGAGTTGTCAAGATCTCAACTAACCAAAATCCTACATATTTGCTCACCAAAAGTCTCTTAGCACAGTGCTTTTCCTTCCTTAGGAAGTTGATAGGCTCTGGATGAGATGATGTCTTTCCTCATCCTATTGTACTTATGTACATTTGTACTTTGTCACTTTTTTCTTGTTCTTTCCTCATTAGGGGTACATTCGCCTTTAAGTGGGATGTTGTTGGGGGTAAAGGCGCCTATGCCCAGCCGTCTGTGTATTAGTTACATTGACAGTACCCGCACACCTATACATTGTAGGTGGTGGGCGCCCATCACTATCACTTCATTCTTTATTCTTCTAGTGACATTTGGATAAAGGGAAGGCCATCACACATTGTGATTGTTAGAGTTCCCACATTCTCTCTCTCTCTCTCTCTCTCTCTCTCTCTCTCTCTCTCTCTCTCTCTCTCTCTCTCTCTAACATAGCTCTTGCTTCCATTCTGTGCTTCCACTTCACCGTTCACCCCCTTCACCACTAGCCCCCTACCCTCACTCAACTTCAAAATCCACAAAACTTAGTGTTATTTCTTTAGAGTTGACAAACTAATGCTAACAAAAAATGGCATTTTAGTGATTTTTTACCATTGAAATTCGAAAATACCAATTGGAATTTTGTTATACCCTTCAAAATACCAATAAATTTTTCAAGTATTTAGTTATAAAACCAATACTGCATATAAATTTTGAAGATCAAAATTGGTTTCTTTGAGAACTTGCCTTGG
The DNA here is from genome assembly GCF_053477565.2 of Lygodium microphyllum. Classification (NCBI taxonomy): domain Eukaryota; kingdom Viridiplantae; phylum Streptophyta; class Polypodiopsida; order Schizaeales; family Lygodiaceae; genus Lygodium; species Lygodium microphyllum. The sequence continues at coordinate 24,989,893 of NC_141161.1, read as the reverse complement.
GCTTTACCACTTGAGAAAAACACTTTTTCTGAGCACTCCTTTAGACACTAAAACACTCGACTAACATTATGATTTGAGACATAGCCTAGAGGTTAGGCCTATCACCTTTCATTGTGATGCTAGAAGTTAAAATTCCATTCAATGTGAAAGTATTTTGAAAATGAGGGGATAGGTTGTCTTCTCTATTCTTAGGCACATGCATGCAAGTTGGTAGGAGCTATTGCCCATCCAAGTATACCCAAAACATGAAAAAAGTAATGCTATATGTTTTTTCCATGTGTTAATAAACCCCTTCATTTTTCCAAGCAAGCAAGGGCTTTCCCTCTGTATATAACCAATATGACAATTGCAACTCCATGATCTTCATTAGACAAGTGATGGTAATAAATGTCTAAGGAAAGTGGGAGAAATATTGGCCCAAATCAATCATTCCCAATCCTTCATTGCTTTCACAATTATAGTACATGATAGTGCATGTTGGTCTCTTCTTGGAGTATATCAAGCAATCAAGTTTATTACATCTAATTTACATTTTGAGAATTTCAAGGGTAGCCCAAAATTTTATTTGAATGGGTATGCTAAAACCTTAATTTCTTTGTGAAGAGATTAGAAGGGTATACTACTCTTTCTTATTATGAAGGGAAAAATCATATCTACCCTTTTTGTGAAGGATAAACCTCCCTTCAAATGGTACTTTAACCTTCAAAGTTGAGTCTAAGTGAAGTGGCCCATCCCAATCCACATGGGCAACCCCAATAGCCCAAGCATCTTGAGAATCCTTTCATACTCTAAAAAGATGCATGCATTTATATTTATTTATTTATTGCTAGTCTACTAAAGAATTCGCATAAGAACAAACTTGTAAATATGCCACTCTTAATATCAATGTTGCATTACAAAATAATTACAAATATAGAAAATAACCAAGATCTTTGTATATTCCACTATTCATATTAATCTCACATTGTAAAATATTTACAAATGAAGGAAATAAAAAACCATAATAACAGTTTTTAGTTTTTGACTATATTGCAAATCATAAACATTAGGCTTAAAAGTATTTGGTTTGCAGTAGTTAGCCCTCCATAAGAAACAACACTAGCAGCACAAAGGAAATTATGCATCTTTTGCATACTAGGTGTCTAATAACATGGGTACATGATGTATCAACATCAAAAGCTCTAGAGGATTGCCACTAAGCTTCAAGTAGTTTTACAATAGATTTGAGCATCTCCTTACGTTTAGATGATTGGTGAGGAGAGCAAAGCCCACATATTCATGCAAAATAAGAGCTTTATGAGGTTTAGATTATGTTAGGTTCAAAGGTTTTATCCCACATATGAGCTACACAAAGCAGCAAAACTCTCCAAAATAGGAAACAATTATTTGGGAGACATGGTCTTCATCCAAATCAAAGATTGTCTTTTGGAGGAAGAGCAAGTTCTAAAGAATCTCAGTGAGTATGTCAAGTTCTATATTCAACAAAAAATCTCTACTACATCAACCATCTGTTAAAACAACTCAAAATGGTCTCATCAAAGAGATCCCTTTCATATTCCTAATGAATAAAGCATGCCATTATCAAGTGCTTGCAAGACAAGCATAACTTCTACTAATACATACAAAACAAAATCAACCATGCTCACAATTGCTAGTTGTGATGTTTGTCAAAACACATTTAAGAAAAGCCTTCAGCAATTGAAGCAACTCCCCTTGTTTTAACAACATAAACACGACTTTGGACTGCTTTGGATGTTACATACGTGCATGAGAAGGCATGTATATATGGTTGCTAGTGCAGATAAGTATATGTGCTCTCAAAGATGTATACAGACATGTGAATGTCTAGGTTGAGTTTCATTTGATTTAAATTTGTCATTATAAGGTTCCAAATTTGTCACAAATTTGAATATAATGACCAACCATCTCAAACCCTATAATAACTAATGATTTGAGTTTCAAATTTGTCATTTTATGTATGCGAGAAATTTAATTCAAACAGTTAGTCATTAAAGGGTTTCAAACTCTGCTACTAATTCCAAAGTTGCCAATTGGGGCGTAGCCCAATTGGTTTGAGTGGGTTGAGTTTTCATTGCTGTGTGATTTGTGGAAAATCAATTCCTTTCTTGCTCAATTATAGGTTTCGTCACCTACGACTTGCTTTGTTAGTTTTAAAACGCCTATTCAAAAACATTGATTCTCCTCATTTTCCTTGCAAAATTTCAACTACAGTTGAATTAAAAGATAAGAGGGTGATGATAATGATCAGTGTTACTGACAAACATCTACACAACCCCACAGGGTCGAGAGCCACATGGGCATGTCCACAAGGCACTAAATGGATACCATGGCAACTACACACCCCAATCATGCATAGGCATTAAACCCCTAAGGAATTCGAGCGCTGAAATTAGCAATTTAGCATTACAAGGGCAAGAAAAGAGCCTGTTTTCTGAACAGGTTCGCCTCTCAAATGCGAGCACACTTCACGCACAAACAGGTTTAATACCATTGTCCATTTGAGATTTCTTTATCAGGCTGGCTGCATAGAGCTGTTGGGTTTTAGAGCATGCTAATGCATATGAGACTATCTTACAGAGATGCCATAAGTAAAATATTAGAAGAGATTTTGGTCAAATGCTCATTTTAGAACCCAATAGAAGGATAATGGCTCTGTAACCACAACCATTTTCTGCCTGATAGTATTAAATAATGAGCTTTCCCTCTTTAGGTTATAGGGAAATTAACCCCTTAAAATACAAAGTGTAGTTTCCTGTACCACTACCCCTTCGAACCCATCAGGTAGAACCATGGTGACAGTATCCAAACTTGCACTATGTGCAATAGTGTCAGCTCAGATGATAGATGAGAATGAGCACATTATACAAGCCCATTTACACGACATACAAAATCACAAGGCACTGTATTCCAGCCATGGAACCCAAAATTTAACGAGAAACTGCTGTCCCACCCACCGATGTAGGAACCCCAGAAGCTTGCATCTCTTTTAAAGTACCGGCAAGCCAGTCCAGACCTTCATACAAGCCTTCACCTCTCGGTGCGCATGTACCTTGAATATGCCACCTTCTGTTCCGGAGATTAAAAAGCCCAAATGCTTCACACACTTCAGCAGGAGACATAGCTCCTTTCTGGCAATATAAGAATAACAATCTTATCAGAAAACTTCTTCCAGCACACGCTGTTTATCATATACAGATGGAGTCATAATGTGATATACCATATCTTGCTTATTTGCAAACACCAAAATCGCACTGTTTCTCATTAAAGGATCATTTACAATGGCCTGGAAAACAAAGAGAATATCAGTCTCCCCACGTACTAGATTGAATGATCATTCCTTGCAGCATCTTTTTGGTCTTAATAAGTCCTCATTAAAGGAGGGAGCGGGTGGAAGGATGTGTGTGGGGTGTGGCATAAGTGTGTAGATAAAGATTGTATTCTCAACCAACAGCACAAAACGAAACTATCAATTGAGTATTCATCATGTTACAATGCCTTGTTGCAGACTAAATAGTAATATTTTGATACCTAGATAGATCATCAACTGGAATCCTTCATCTACAAATTCTTGCAGACTAGAGTTATCTTTTGACAGCTAGCTTGGTCTCATATACATACACCACCTTGCATCACTTGCTTACCCTATGTCTTGTGAGGCTGTTCAATGCAAACATACAAGCAAACAGCCACCTGTACATGACTAACCCTTTGTCTCGCTTGCCAAAAAAGACAACTCAAACATCCACTTTGTTTTGTATTACCTTGGATTATCTACCATAGAGGTCCTAGAATATATTGTTTACATAAATGTCAATTTGGAAGTGATCTAATTGCTTAAGCTGGTAGGCCATTGTACACAAATAGCTAACTGTGAATGCACCAAAACATTTTCCCATCTTGAGCATACCCAATCCCCACCTGATTTTGGGCTGTCCAAGAGTCCCTAGAGCCCAAAATCTAAGTTAGAATAATGAGAGTTCATATCCTTATCCTTGCTGCATGTTTGCTGAAGATTCAAATATCACAAACAAAATCACAGGAAAATTATTGGCACGCACAGAAGTCATAGTAGTCGCTGAAGGAAGTATCTACTGCAGCTCTGAGGCAAGGGCAAGCGTGGCTCTACCAACAAGGCAACTAGCTAAGGGCTGGTCAGCAACTCACCTCACAACAGATCTGTGACTCTGCATGCATAAGCGGAAAGTGTAGCAAGAGGGAGCATGCACGCGGACTAGAGAGAGAGAGGTGGTCTACTTTTTAGCCAACTTCCCCTTGACAGGACTGGATGATTGTGAAACCTAATGCCTTTCAGACAAAGTTGGCTAATTAGATCTACCATAAGATGGTAGAGGATAAGAGATGAGTCATTGAAAAAGTCAATAGAGTTTGGCGTGCTTGGGATAGCAGAGTGAAGTGACAGGACCGATTTCTTCAATTGTGGAGGTTCAAGATTCCTTACCACGGAAAAGTTTTTATATGGAAACTGCTTATTGGAGGCCTTCCCATTGGGGACGTGTTGCATGCCCACAAGATCTCACCTGGTAAATGTATCTTTGTACAAAAGCCAATTCACCTCTTCATATCCTGCCATCTAGCAAGACAGATTTGGAGCTTTGTTTCCCGTGTGTGGACCTCAATGACTCGGCAACAAATCCCTATCCGTTCTTGGGTCCTGGGCAAGATGCCTTCTTTGTCCACTTTACAATCAAATCGTCCCTGCCTCTTCCATTTTCTTAGATGGGCAGCCCTCTGGCACATTTGGCGCACCCATTATGCTTTCATTTTCGAGGAACAATGAACAGAAGAGGAGATTCAAACACCACAAACAACCTCGAAGAAAGCCCCAAAAGGCTGCAATGGATCCAAGGGTAGCAAAGGCCCAATGGAAGAACAGAAAATGTCAATGAAAAAGAAGTATGACCCCATCTGCCAAAAAAAATCCAAAGAAGCAAGTGGCTTGCTGATGCCAAAGGGAATGAAGGAACCTCAAAGTGTGGTCTCCAATCAGGAATGGATGAGCCAAACCACTAGCCTAACCAAATGACAATAGGGAAGAGCTATGGAGGGTGCCGAAAAGCTAAAGTGCCATATGAGACCCTCAAGAACCAAAGGGTATAGGATGGGCATGCTAGCAGTAAGGAAGGGTGCATCAGAGAAGAGGGAAAGAAGTTGCTATGTGAAGAAAAGGCCTTGTAAAGATGAAAATGTTTGAAAGAGATCCTCAAGATCCTAGAAATCCCCTTTGAAACTCGGAAAAGGGCCAAGGAATCTACAACTACATCGCCGATATCAAAATCCCCCTATTAAAGAGATAGGGACCTCAAAGGAACCACCTACGATAAAGGTGGGGGATGGGAAAGAACCTTTGGGACAGGATGGATGAAAAATAGCTTGAAGGGAATGGATGGAGAAATATGGAGATGTCGAGGACCCTACGTTGATGAAGGAATAGAAGCCAAGGAATACTCACGATGACCTACGATGACTCCTAAGGTAGTAACCTCCACACGGACTGTCTACTCAATGAAGGTATAATCCAAACCTGTTAGAAAGCTCCAAGGTTGGTGGTCGAGGAAGAATGTCATGATACTCACATGACAAATAGGTATGGATGGATGTCACCTATTGTCCAACACTACATCTCTAAATGATTCTTTCTGTAGTGAGAACGCTTGGTGATAACCAGGGATGAAACCTTGATATCAAACTCTAGAAAAACTACATATCATTGGTGATTCATCATGATGAGGATCCCTAGGTGAAAAAAAAGGGGATGCACATTGCTAAGGAATGGAACCATCATGCTTGGAGGAAGACATTAGTAGAGGAAAATCAGTAAACCTTTATGCAAAAAAGCAAACCCATAGCTTGTTGAAGAAGGGAGGGCAAAGGGATATGGCTTGTAGAAAGACACACCTAGTGGAGATGGTGCTAGTAGTCATGTGTGTCTTGTATGGTCATCCCCTGCCTATGAGCCTCAATTTGAGTCAAACAAGGACATTAGGAGCTCTAACATTGTCTTTGTCAATCATTTTATGTGCTTTAGACACTTAAAATGGGGAGCATATTAATGCATTTCTTTTTGGGTGCTTTAGGCCGTCTTGGGCGCCCACATTTTGGGCTTGGCCATTGTATTACCAATTGTAGCCCCAATTGCCTATACATAGGCAACTTGCCCTCTCACTCTCAAATCATCCATCATTGATCCCTCGTAATCAGCCCGCCCTCATCATTCTCTCATCCCCCTACTACCATCTGGCACCCACATTGACACACAGAGCTACATGTTGGGGCTGACTATTGCAGCCTTGTATCTTCAGCCATTGCAGTAACATTGTTCCTTCTCTCATCTTTATTCTCTCTCAGCGTGTTCACTTTCCTTTCTGTTGCACACTCACATGGTATTAGATCCACGTGTGGGAGCTGGACATGATCGAAGAAGAGCACTTTGTTCAAGGTACCAGCCATTTTGCTCACCAGTTTAGGGGCTGCAGATTTGTGTTTTTCAACCAGGTCAGCCTGATTTCTCCTCTAAAGCAGCTGGAAACTTTGCATTAACAGCAGAGTGGCATTCTTCGCTGGTAGGCAACTTTATTTCTGCTGGAGAGGCCCTAGTTTCTGCGCACTCAGCTCTCTATACATTTCCGTTTTGCTGTACAAAACCTCCTGCTTGTTGGGGCAGCATTACTCAGGCTGGGCGATCTGATTTTCAGGTGAACAAACTGTCAAAAGATGACGTGCCATCGAGACACTAGGGTTGGTGGGGAGGAACACAGAGTGAACTCAACAAACATGGAGAAGCAAAGAGAAGAGAGAAGAAACTCTGATGAATGGAATGACGAAGTTCCGAATCATGGAGTGAATGTGATACAAGGGAACAAGGGTGCCGTAGCACAAGGAAGATGATGAAGACAGCCACGAACCACAAACCGCAATGTCTTCCTGAAGGGGTGTGAGGGTAGTGGAGAGGCTGGAGAGAAGAGGTGATGGACTGAATGAATCAGCCGTAAGGAATGAATGAGAGAGTGGCCTATAAATAGACACAGTTAGTCTAGGATAGCGCCCCTTTTTGGGGCTGCAAACCCTAAACGCAAAACGCAAAAACGCAAAAACGCAAACTGTAGGTGAAGGATTAAGGGTTTCTCAACACCCCCTCTCAGGCCCAAAAAGGGGAACAAGAGAAGAGTGAGGTGGAGATGCAATGCTACATGCTGAAGAATGCTCATGCAGCAGATGCCACTTGGACAGTGTTCCACGCGGGGAAATTGTTCACTTGCCCAAACGCCCTGGTACAAAGATGATGAAAACATGCAATGCATAGGAGGAATGTAGGACTTTGTATGGTGTCGAGAAACATAAGGATATGCCCGTACTCGATCTCGGGAGGTGGCTCCATTCTGACCAAGTGACCAAGGCAAAAAGATGTAGAGAATCCCTAAGATCCAAGATTTCCACCGGAAAGGGAACCTGCAGTAAAGACCAGTAGACAGAGTGAACTGGAGAACCCGAAACACAACCTCGGGAGAGAAGCCACTAGCTCCGTGCATCCATGCTGGAAGGAATACAAAGGCCTCGTCACCAAGTCGCGGCTAAACTTCCGAGGTCCCGATCTAAGTGGTACCTGAAGATCCTGGGTATTAGTAGAAGAGATGATTGGTCGAAGACAGCCACCCCAAAAAAGTAAAGGATGGGTAAAGAACTTCATGTGGAGTAGGTTTCCCCTTTGAGATGGGAGGTGGAGGGACCCCCCCTGAAGTCGAAGAAGTAGATGTCCCCGCTGAGGGCAACGAAATAACATCCCCCTCTGAAGTAGATAGGGAATCCAAAAACTCATGGATCACGGACTCCGAAATGTCTGATGACGAAGAAAGTGCCGCCGGTCGTGTCGAAGAAGGTATTTGGGGTGGTGAAGAATGCCTAGAGGTGGCCTCTCGAACCTGAGTAGGCAAGGGTGAAGGGTGGGGCTCAGACTAGGCAATGAGTAGGCAATAGTCGCTGCTTCTCAATGGAGCGGACCGAGAAGCCGAAGAAAAGGAAGGAGTCGAGCAGCCACTGTCTCTTGAAGGAGTGGACTGACAAGGAGACACTATCAAACAATCGTTGTCTCTCGATGGAGTGGACTGCAGAACCGCAGGCCGTGGTAGCCATTGTACCTGAAAATGGTGGGAGAAGACTGCCATTGGCATTGCGACGATCTCCAGGAGGTCGAAGCGCCAATCGAACCTCCGTGTGCTCGAAAGGACTTGGTGCGCATCGGATGCATCTTATTGCCTTGAGCATAGTATTCTAATAGCCGATGCAGAATGATCTCTATGGTCCAGAAAGAAGAGGTGGCACAAGGAGTGCTTGGTGGAAGACGCATATACTTCGAGGGGGTGGGGAGCAAAGATTGAAGTCGGCAAGTATCAGTGATGTGTCCGGTGATACCACAGTAGGAGCACCCAGTGGTCTGGTCATCTGATGGTAAAGAAGCCATGGGTACCACTGTGCCTTGCTAAAGAAGGAAGATGTCAGCCACGAACCACGAACCCCATTGTCCGTCTCAAGGGCTAGGAGAGCAATGGAAGGGCTAGAAGTGAGCTGCCAGTGGGAGGAGGATGCTACCAACAATGAGAGGTTACAACCAGTAGAAAAACGTAGGTGAGGAGAGAGAAATACTAAAAACGCAAGAAAAACCAACAGTAGCAATCAGCGTGCTAAAATCAGCTTCGAACAGTGTGTAATAGGCTGGAAACAGGCGCCAAACTGTTGTAGACAGCAATGGCCAGCTTGGACCGCGATGTCCTCTGCGACGGGATGTGCGAAGCAAGCTAAAATACCTGAAATTTGCAAAAACGAGATTGTTTTCTGAATGGAGAGTGATCAGTAACAGTCGCTCTGCTGTAAACAACTGCAAACTACGGGTGGAAGGCTGGAAACAGGCACCAGACTGTAGATGACAGCAAGGGACAGCTGAGACTACCATGTCCTCTACAAAAGGGGTGTGGGCAGCAAGCTGAAAACACCTAAAATCTGCAAAAACAAGATTTTGATGCAACGGAAGAAGAAGAGAAGTGGATGCCGAACCTGCCACCGATCTTTGCCGTCACTGGAGTGGAGGATCGTTGCCGTTGTTTGAGCAGATCCAGTCCTAATACCATGTCAAAAGATGGCGTACCAATGAGACAGTAGGGTTTGCGGGGAGGAACACGGAGTGAACTTGGCAAACATGGAGAAGAGAAGAGAAGAGAGAAGAAACTCTGATGAATGGAATGATGAAGTTCTAAATCATGGAGTGAATGTGATACAAGGGAACAAGGGTACCGTAGCACAAGGAAGATGAGGAAGACAGCCACGAACCACGAACCACAATGCCCTCCTGAAGGAGTGTTAGGGTAGTGGAGAGCTTGGAGAGAGGAGGCGACGGAGTGAATGAATCAGCCATAAAGAATGAATGAGAGAGTGGCCTATAAACAGGCACAGTCACTCTAGAATGGCGCCCCTTTTTGGGGCTACAAACCCTAAACGCAAAATGCAAAAACGCAAAAAAACGCAAACTGCGGGTGAAGGGTGAAGGGTTTCTCAACACATATAACCCTCTTGAGTCGTCTGAGCCAAAGCCCCCTCTTGTTTCTTCTTTTGTTGTGCAGGATCCGCATGATTTTTAGTATGTTAACTTTAGTAGAGGAGACTCTCAAAGCAGATATCCTTCATCAAGTATCTCTACCATCTATTTCATTTGAGCAAGTAAACCACAGTTCTCAACTCCCCCCCATCCCATCACAATCTTCGCCACATTCTGATTTGCTCACATCTTCATTTCAAAACCTACGATTACACTCCACTTTCCCTCAAAGCATACTAGGAGTTGGATCTTTCATCTCCACTCCTAACACTTTCTCCTCCATCCCACATTCTACCTACCCTCCATTCACTACACTTCGAGGTGCATCATTGGGGGGAATGCCAACCTTTAACATTGTACCTTGCACATACCCCCACTTTCCCACATCGTTACCCTTTAGGATGGCTGTGATGGACATTCCCCTCACTACTCTCGAATACTCACAACCCTCCCACATGACCTTTGTAACACAAGGATATCCATCCTCTGCTTATGGATTGTCGTGACACATCCCTTGGGTCACTCCTATGCAGCCATTTCCATCCTTTGCTCCACATGTCCCTATCCCTCCACCCTAGGCTCCATATGCAGTTACAATACCCATATACATAGTCCGCCCATGCCCACATTTGGAACCACTGTGTATACTTCTCATATGCATAGTGGGCACTCTGGATTACTTCCCCAATATACTCCACTTCCCCACCCTATCCCCATTACACACCTCTATTTCCTAGCACTACCACTCATGTTGCAATGGCCAACAATACCTTCACGGATAAGATGGGTCAAATTTCACCACTTGGTCGAACTTCATGCAACAAGTGCTTGAATCTCAAGATCTTTGGGACCTCGTCATTGGTACTAAGCCTATATTGGACCCTCGATTAGTTCACTCTAATCACATGTGTTAATGGAGAGACCGCAATGCCACGGCCAATGTTGAGTTAATTTAGGGACTGCTTTCTGAGTTCCACTCTGAATTACAGCATTTTCCTCACATCTCAGCGTTAGAGTCATCTCCATGACTGCTATGCATCACAAGATTGCACTCGACATATCAATCTCGATTTTGAGTTTTAGGAGTTTTCCATTAAGAAACGGGATGATCTAAAACTCAAGTTGGCTAAATATCAACAATTACTCGCCAAGTTTGCCACTATTGGCTCCTCGAATTTGAGACGATCATCGGGTCGCATTCTTCTTGAACAAGTTACCCGACAAATACTTTCATTTTATCTAGCACATTATCTCACTATCTAGATTGCCAACCTTCTATGAGTTCGAGTGCCACTTCTTGCGTTATATGAGGCTGCACAATCAAGTCCACAAGACGTTGTCCACACATATCTATTCAGAGGGGAAAGGGTTAGTTGCCTCTTCTTCATGAGGGAAATCCAACAGTGTCAAGAACTCGCAAGATGTGAAGGCAAGCCAAAACAAGAGTGACACCCCTTTCTCCGACGGAACCAAAAAAACACGATTACTTTGACAACAAATTCCTAAGAAAAATAGATTTTACACATGCGGCCGTGTGGACGAGGAATGTCATACCAAGGCCCAAGGTCTTCCACCTAGAAAACCACAACAAACTGTTGCAACTACCTCCACTCTGTCTGGCCAATCCATTAGGGCTACGCCTCCTGCTGCTACACCATCTGCTCCATCTACCCCAATGGCTACTGAACATGCGACACACCAACAACCTCATTAGCCTATATCCTTCACTACTCCTGAAGGCTTATCTGATTGGTCTGCTAGTGGCTCACCTATTGCACTTTACGCATCCATTCTTAAGGCATCCATTGCACCTTCTATGACCACTTCTCCACCTCGATGTACGCAATGGTGACCACATCCTTAGCCTTTTCCCCTTTAGACTTCCGCTAGCATTGCACTCAATTTTGCTTTCCTTTATTGTCAATTTTGTTTTTGGAGCACCTCACTATTCACCTTTGTGCTTGCAGATTTTGATTTTTTTTTGCAAGGTTTTGTATTTCGGTGTAGGAGAAACATGCAAGTTTGCACCAAACCTTCCTGAACTGGAGATGGGAGCTGCACATTGTTCCTTTCATAGTTCCCTCTACTTGGGAGTTTTGCTCTTCTACCAGTATGGAGACTTCCCCTCCCACGGCCGATCATGCAACATCTCTCTTGATGCTATCATGGCAATGACTTCTATTCTTGCCCTTCCAGTAGGGATGCTTCATCATCTTCCTCCACATGATTCTCGGCACCACACGAAGACCGACATCATTAAACCATGGATACCCAAGCAGTGGGTGATCGATCAAGCTACCACCAAGGTGCCTCGAAGAGAACCTGATGTTGATCTCAATTGTTCCAGCTCCTAAAAATAGAGAATAACCATAGCATGTCTCAATGTCCAACATCAATGTCTTACTATAGTATATAAGACCATCCTATTAAAAATGCCTCTGAACATATGTAACCATGGATTCCCCGCCTTTGGCTAGACCGCCAAAGTGTCCCCTCATGTAAGCACAAGACTAGGAGCCAAGCCCGCTCTTTGTCACCAGCCCACCATGAACCTGGATGTCAAGCCCAACTTGAGGGTTTGAACATGCCAAACTTTAGTCAATGCATCAAGAACGTCCCTCTCTCGAACCTATGCATCTATTTACCTCTATAGATAAAGTGCAGCTGCCCCATCTCACCAACTTGAGGGTTTGAACATGCCAAACTTTAGTCAATGCATCAAGAACGTCTCTCTCGAACCTATGCACCTATATACCTCTATAGATAAAATGCAGCTGCCCCATCTCACCACCCTCTCTAGCACTAGAGAGTCGTGAGGGATGACAGCATCACCTGCATTAGAAAGCAGTAGAGAAAGGAGCTACCAAGCCCTTTCCTCGTCTAAAGAAGCGAATACCTTCTGCACCTTGGACTTCTCCTTGGCTAGAGGATCAGAGTCTGAGTCTGAGGAAGAGGATGACTCATCGGAGCAGTCCGCATCCCGCTTCTTCTTTATCTCCTTCTTCTTCTGTGAGGCTGCTAACTCATTGCAATCCTTCTGCAAGTGGCCCTTCTTACCACAGTGATGACATTGGACCTTCAACTTCTTGTCGCCCCTCTCTAAAGCTACAAGAGCCTCACCAAAACCTCCATAGTGAGACGAACGCCTCCCCTATAGATGCAAAGATGCCCCATGCTCAAGCAACATGAAGGACGTATGGGTAAAGCTCATAGGTGTTGAGGATGTCTGCGCTCTCAAAGCATTGGCACTCCATTAAACTCCACGGGGAGCTTGTAGAGTACTATCCCCGCAAGATGTGCCTTTGAAAAAGCAGACTGCATGTGTAGAATTTTATCCTATACCTATGTAACACAGAGCAAAAATGACTAAATGATGTCCTTAGACTCGAACTTCATTTGCTGAAGTTATCCATAAAGGGTCACTGCACACATGGTGGAAGGTGCCTCATACAACATTTGTGCAAGAGGTACTAGCCCATAAAAATTCTTTAGGAATACATTGAAGAAGAGCAAAATAGGCACGTGCATCGTCCATATCCCATGGAAGCACAGCTTCCTCATGGTTGTCCTCATCAAGATCTTCAAGAACTAGAAAAGGACGCTAAGGATGTGGAATCGCTCCACAAACAATGTACCGTCACCGCTTCTACACAAACCATGCTTACATGATAGCAATCCATGTTAGATAGTAAAGTCCATGTAACTTATCATCACGAGAAGTGCATGGAGGAGCCATATGGAGAGGATAAGAAGAAAAGATAGAGTGAAGGTATGGAGAGAGAGAGAGAGAGAGAGAGAGTACACCCAACCAAACAGTGAAGACTATACAAAAAGAGTTCACACATAGTATTCACAAGCAGATCACACAACATCGACTACAGAAAATGGAAAACCGCCAACAAAAACTGTCAGAAGGCAGCAGATGCTGTCACCCAGCTTGCAGGAGCAGTAGATGCAGAAAATGCAGCAGTACATCAAAAACAGGTTAATCAGCAATAAAATAAGGCAGAAAATCAAAACACAGCTTGCTGGAGCAAAACACAGCCTACAGAATGCTGGAAATAGGGCCACGGACAGCAGACAGCAGTCACCACACTGTAGCCAGTGTGCTGCATGAAGGAAAAGGCAATGATCAGCAAGGGAAGACTTGTGATCAGTAGAAAAACTGCAGCAGGAGCAAAGATCCTGAACTCTAATACCATGTCAGAAGTGTATGCAGCAATGGAAGCATAAACAAGTGCTGAAATAAACTATTGAATACAGGAGAGAAGAGAAAGAAAGAGAGAACACTGCAAAGAAGAGAACTCAGAAGAATGCTCTGGAAATGAAGTCCATATTTGCGTACAATAGTGAGTCACTGGCTGTGTGGGCACTGGCACCAGCTCCTTTCTCCAATAGGAAGTCCACCAGGTGAATGATGATATGATTGAGGAGGAGGAACCCCAATAAATAAGCATGAGATGGGCCTAAAATAAATGCTGGTCAGCCAGCATTAATGCTGGCCGACTGGCATCATAAATACCAATCTAGCATAAAATACCCATAAATAAAATACTAAAATAGATGCTAATACTAGGCATGGCCCAAACTCACTGAAGAGCTGACAATATTGCTAACACAATCAAGGCTGAGTAAATGTTGAGGATGAACACTGCTGAGCATGGACAGAAAGGTTGACAGAGATGACTAATGCCAAAGCTCCAAGCGTTCTTGTTTGACGTAGACAGAGGCTCACAACCAAGAGATGGACACAGAGAGACATGGAATGACACGACTGCTAATAAGATCCCTCATAATATATCTCCATAGTAACTCCATTCAATGCTCAAAGTCTTTTTCCATTTTTCAAGGCTAGACTCCATCAGTGACCCCAAACAAGCACAGCTAGCATGCTATGTAATTACCTTCAGCAAAAGATGTATGAGAGAGCACACAACCAAATTCTCCCTATTCTGCTACCGTAAGGGTCTTCTATGACACCAAGGTTCCAGCTCTTGCATGTTCACAAAAGGTGAGCAATCTTGCTGAACCTGGTACAACATCCTGGAATAATAGCAGTACTTTTCTCTCCCTTATTTAAGGAGGCAGTGGATGTGGTAGCCTGGCAGAAGCTCTACTCCACTGGAAAAAACTTCCTCCACAAGCCAAATCCACACGTCAAGTGGCTGGCCTTCTACTTATTTCAAAGGGTTGTCCAACACTATGACTTGTTAGTGACCAAGGGATTCCACAACAAGTACACAGCAGATACATCAAATCTTACTGCCTGCTACCCGGAATAAGTCAACAATAAGGTGCCTTCACAAGAGCCACATGACACTCCATATTCAAAAGGTTCAGCCCTACATGGATCTTTGAAGAGCAAGCCTTAACCTATTTGCATTTTTGCAAAAAACTTCACAATCATGGACAAAAAACTCGCTCGCTTTTTGGCCCATGGGGAGAGGGATAAGAAACTCGAATATATGCAACAAAATCCACTGTTCACTCATGCTCTTAAATCATAAAAACTAGTCAAAAAGCTATCCCAAATCCAATATGATGCCAGCCTTCTTACAGCATGTCTACATATTAAGGTCACCCATGTACTTGTTTTTGAACTCAGACAAGGGACTTGTGAAACTTACTGCTAAAGCTCACTTCATAGCATCCCTTATCACAAACTGCCATGTGTTAAGTATCTCAGATGCCATTGTATTCAACTTGTAGAACTGAAGTTATTCAGAATGAGCTCTTCTCAAGATATAAGACTAGATGCACACATTGTCAAATGTGCAAATGTTCTTTCACCTTATATTTTCCATGAAGATGCAAGCAAGCATGAGTGCAGAAGTATAGAGAAGATACCTGAAATTCTGCACATGCTTTCCCTATCCTCTCTCTGTCCAGTGAATCAACAACATAGATCTGCAACCACAGAGAGAGAGAGAGAGTGAGAGAGAGAGAGGAGAAGAAGATGACGAAAAAGAAGTGATACAAGATATGAGCAACACACACCGAGTCTATAGCCTGAAAACACAAGTCCTAAATGGTCACTTGTAAAAGTTTTGATAGTTACTATAGCTATTATACTTTAATATTCATTTTGCATTAACAAGTTAGCACCAAAAAGGAGAATGCCTTTACCAAGCCATCAGTATTGTTAAAATAGTGCCTCCAAAGTGGCCTTAGCTTTTCTTGCCCACCAACATCCCAGACTGTAAAGACAACATTCTTGTACTGCACCTTTTCAACATTGAAACCTGGAAACACAAGTGCTGAGTTAGTGAACTTATTCTCAAGTTCTCATACAAACTGTTCCATAGAGAAGAGTGCCAGCATAGGATAACCAATCACTGCAGCTTCCACAACTATAAGAGAGATACAAGGACGCGAAAGCTGTCAAAAAAAAATCTTCAAAACACATACTCCAATTATCACTAATTCAAGCATTGCAAGAATACTTGAAGCAGATAAAAGGCCAGTGCTTTCATGGCAATAGCCAGCTCCTGATTTAGTAAGACAAATCAATACACATCCCATTTTGGAGCAATCAAACTATTGATTAAGAGCCAAACATAAAATAAATGCAGAAAGGGGAAAAGATTTCTAAACTTAGTAACAAGGGATGTCCAATGAAGTATGCTTAGCCATGCTACTGTAACACTCATGTCCATCTTAGAATCCAGCAAATAATACCAGAATGCTGAGCTTTGAAGATAGAAAGACACTGGAAACCGAATTCATAAGCCAGACCATATGTATCCTGTGGATGGTAGGGAATAAACTATGCACAAGGCTGTCTGTCAAAACAGCAGCAATCTTGACTGCAAAGCTAAGAATACAAGAGGCTAGAGTATGCAGGTAATACTCATGTCCAACATTAGAATTCCGCAAAAACAATACCAGATGTTGGACAGAGAGAAATACTGGAAACTGAATCCAGAAACATGTGCATTGTGCACTGGTACAGTGATCCAGAAGCATATGCATCCACCAGATGGCGGGGGGGATCAAACTATGCACATGGCCTGTCAAAACAGCCGTGAATGACCTACCTCTTGGGTCAGCTATGAAAACCCTGTGACACAATAACTCAGACAGTACACAATAAATGCAAAACACAAATAGAGAAGAAAGAGGACTTTGAAGTAAATGAGTCAATGTTGTAAATGAATGATAGAATGTACAAAATGCTCAAGGGCAAAGCTGTCCAACAGTCAGTGGCTCTCATGGGAGTAGATTAAGGGAGGTGTTGATGTGTGTCGGATACCAAGTGCAATTGCCAGTAACCGCCAGCCGAAGCAGAGGCTAATGAAGAAAAGTGCTGAAAACACAAAAACGACCTGCTTTATAGGCAAACGCAAATCAGGCCAATGTTGGAAATGGAAGGGTAGCAGGCTGGAAACCAAAAAACAAGCAGTCTCTAGGGCCGGAGCTAGTAAACACAACAATGTAACCGCCTAAAGATGATGGAAATTGATCGATCGAAGTAGTGGGAAGCTAGGCGACCACTATAAACTATGTAGCAACAGTCATTGGGAGCTAGACAACTAGTAAAAGAGGGTTGATGGTTGAAACCTGCAAGACAAGGATAGAGTGAATGGTGGACAGCCTATCTATTTATAAATGCAAAAGGATCCTCCCAAATTAGGGTTTTGGTTATGGGATACAGAAACTATCTAGGATCGCACCACATTTGATGAAATTTTTGGTAATTTACATATTTTGGGACTGTTTTAAAGAGCTAATCAGTTTGTAATGCATTTTTAGCTCAACATCTTCGCCTTTGGACCATTTTATCCTTTGAGTTGTTCCTTCTAATCCAAGACCATCGGAACCAACTCCTCCCACTTAAGGGTATCTATCTGCCTTGAAGCAATCAAGGCAGAGTAGAATGCACTAAATCAGAGCGGTAACTGTGAGAGAGGAGTTATCACCATGTCCGCTGAGGTAATCGCCTTCCCTACATTTTGAACTTGCATCTACAATTGCTAAAGCTTATTAAAATGCTCCCCCATGGAACCAAACTTGGTCAAGTTCAACGTCCACATTTGTACCTCCAAAGACACCCGCTTCATAGCAGTCATCCGATGATCCAATTCTAACCATATATCTTGAGCAATAGTCGAATGCCCTATGTGGGCTATCACAACCAATATACATAAGAGACATAGGAACAATCAGATGCAAGCATTCAGCTTGACCCAATGTGCAGAAGAGGGAGAGAGAAAAGAGACAGAAGATGCAAAAATCCGCAGTCAATGAATGCTGAAATGAAGAAGGCAAATATACAAACGGGCTATCGAAGTATCTCCTCGAGCCGATCTCTCTCTCCATCAACTAAAGACACAAGTGATGAAGGCAAGTGGAAGAAAAGATGCAATAAAATAATAATGCAGGCAGCCAGCAAAACTAGCCAACCTGATCATAAATGTTGTCAACTCCTCCCATAATGACTCAAATACTCAGCAATTAGACCTCTTGCTACCACATGGCATAATCATCTTCCTGCTGTCTAATGTCCAACCTGCCCGAAGAAATGGTGACTCCATCCGATGACTGCTGAAAGTGCCCAAGACCAACAGGAAAAATGCATAACTCCACCCAAGAGAACTGTCTACACCCAACTATAGCCTGGATGAATAATCTCTAATAACCTTTGCCAACTCAACTTTCTCATTTCAAGATTTCAAGACTTATACTGGGCCCTAGCTATTGTGCCAAGTGGATCCAAGAGTTTCATGATAGGGATTCTTTTGTATTAGAGTCTGTACATACCTATGGGTGCTCAAGGTCATCGAATCTCAGTTCATGCACCTAGCGCACTGCCAATCTCAAAGATGGTCAATTTAGTCAATCACAACTTCCTAACATGCCTTTGGTATGCCACTTGTGCCTGTAGTCCCCCTCCCTCAGCCCTTTGTGTTAATACTCCCTAGAGCAAGTGTTCAACAAAAGTTTGGGGTTTCATCTCCCACTGGACTTGATATCTTCTACCCCTAAGGGGGCTTGCTTCCTCCATTACAAGTGCTCCTTCGGGTCTCCCAGGACATTCAAGTTATGTTTTCTCTCATCCTTTGGGGCTCCATGACCATATGGTTCTAATTATTCACCCACTTCTAGACCTACACACACTAGTATCTCCACTCCTTTGAGTTTCCCTAGAGCTTCTTTTTCCAATACCTCTCCTTCAGGACACCCAAGAGCTTCAGGATCTAACCTTCCTTCTTCTTTGGGGCTCACAAGCCACTCTACATATTCATTGAGCACACGTACTCCTATTGCTAGTGCTAAAAATGCTTTCACTAACAAGGCAAGGTTTAATGGATCAAATTACATCACTTGATCCTACCTCATGAAACATATTCATTGAGCATGCATACTCCTGTTGCTATTGCTAAAAATGCTTTCAGTAACAAGACAAGGTTTAATGGATCAAATTACACCACCTAGTTCAACCTCATGCAACATATGCTCGCTCAAGTCACATGCCTTCTTGAACTTTCAAGACTGGTCAATCTTCGAAACCAATCTGGGAGGAAGTTAAAAACAATCAGAGCTAATAAAGGTGGGGAGTTTACCTCAAATGAAATGGCTCACTTCTATATGGAGCATGGGATCAATTAGGAATTTACAAACACAAAATACCAGCTAAGAATGAGTCTTGGAGCAAAAGCAGCCAAGATGGCAAGGATGGTGCTCCAACATCAAGAGATGCCCTAGGTTTTATGGTTAGAAGTTGTAGCCATAGCTGTCCATATCCCTAACAAATCACCCACATTAATTGTTCAAGGAATGACCCCATTAGAGGCATGCTTTGGTGAAAAACCTATTGTGTCTTATTTCAAGGTCTTTGGGTATGACATAGATGCCCTAATCCCATGGAAAGAGCATGATAAGCTGGATCTGAAGTCCACGAGATAGGTGTTCATGGGCTATAATTCTCAAAGTCACTGGGATATTGCATTTATGATCCAAAGACCCAAGATGTCCACCCTGGCAGAGACATGCGAGCTTCCGATCGTAAAGTGGGGTGAGTAGCACCCCATGCTTGGAGATCCAGGCAATAGGTGGTCACCACCACCAATTCAAGTGCACATAAGAGCTTAAGGCTCCCGAGGAGGTTGCACTGCTACCGGACTCCCAACCAATAGTTGCTCTAGAGACAAAGTTCGAGATCGAAGAGCTAGGGAAGTTTCAGCCTCCTCCCCAATAAATTCATTAAATCCTCCATGACACAACCATTGACAGTATCCTCGAGAAGTGGGAGTAGCAAGAACAGCCACAACGTTCTCATCATAATCAAGCATATATAGAAGAGTTCTTTCACATCAATTATAGGCTGATGGCATGTTCCATAGAGGACAAGGAACCCACATCCATTGGAGAGGCATTACAAAATGCTCATTGGAGTAGGGCCATGGAACAGAAATCAAAGGTTATTGAAGGGAATGGCACATGGAGGTGGATGCCTAGGCCCGTCAAAAGCAAGGTGATTAGAGTGAAGTGGGACTTTAAGACCACAACGATGATACTTTGGACAAGAAAAGGCTTGCTTGGTGGCCAAAAGCTTTGCTCCTACTGCACATACACAATTCAAACAGTGCTTACCATTGCAAGCCATAGGAGATAGCCAATCTACCAATTGGATGTAAAGTTTGGGCTCTTGAACAGGGACTTAAAGAAGGAAATCTATGTGAAGCAATCTCCTGCATGTGGGCGGGCTGATCATCATGCAGGTCAAGTGGACAACATGGGTAGGCAAGCAACACCGCAGACAGTACCAGGCAATGGGCATGTGCAATCAGGAAATAGGCAACCGATAGACCAGAGCTGCCATGTCACCAGCAAGAAGTCGGCCAAACCTGCCATGCCATCAGCAGGCAGTCAGCCAGCATTTATGGCCAACCTACCCTCATTTAGTAACCCATGCGGCCCATTTATAGGTGTTCCCAGCACATGGTCTGATCATTCATTGTATCCCAAGAGAGTGAGGTTTCAGGCCGAGCGTATACCAACGCTACAGTCCTTTGAACACATTTATCCAAATAATTCGGCCTTCAACAGTCTCTTTTCTGAGTTTTTTGTTTTCTCTACAAACCCTAAGGTGTTCTCCTCACACTACTTTCCTGTCTCTCAAGGGTGTCTCCATGTAACGTAGCTCGAGCAAGAACAATCCTAGGTACCTAAAGTCCTCGTACTCAAGCAATGCTTATCTTCCTTTGATCTCACAATAGATTTTGCAATGGCATATGTAATGCTCATCTAAGTCTACCTCTATCCCACATAACTAGCAAATCCAATCCTCTAGCATGATAATCTCATATCACCCTGTCCCTATCCATGGCTAACATGATGAAGTATGAATCTGTGACCGATGGTGCATGGAAGGCTATGTTGGGCATGTGTATCCATGTATGATGGGCGTGTGACAAATCCGTCCTAGGAGAGGCGCAAAAATTGTGCCTAGTAGTGTCATCTTTGTCCCTAGCTATTGCACAAGGCTCATCCAAGTCTTCTCAACATCCAATATCACTATATCCATCCTCATCACTTGGTTCAGCTCTAGTGGGCTTAGTTCAAGTGTGGGATAGTCAAGGCTATAGTCAAAAGGTGGGAATACATCTATCCTCATCCCATGGAGCCAAACTACACATCTCGGCATACAAACAATGTGTATCTCCCTCTAGTACTTACTACTTCGATGAATGAGTGCTAAGCAACAGTATCTCACTTATGGAAGCTCCCACTGTCTCTGAAGAAATGTCACTACCTTAAAGAGGGCCTATGTGACTATAGGTGCAACGCCTAGCTTTGCTCTAATGATCTCTTGGCATACGGACAATTTACTCCGGATCGCATGTGCTATTACATCATAAATGCTCTCCATGGGCTGCCATCCATCATAGAAGTCAAATCTCCAATCAATCTTGCCCTATAAGCAAACCTTTCCTCATCCAATAGGAGCAAGATGTCTCCTTCACAGAGAGAGGTAATGCATCAAAGGGACTGAGTTTGATGCTGTCAAAGTGCAGCGGTGCGGAAACGTGGGACCAAGACTGAGAGAGTAGGGTGAACACGGAGAGAAGAGAGAGAGAGAGAGAGAGAGAGACAGAAGAACATGAAGATCTGTTGCATAAAGTATGCTGAATACAAAGGAATGCAGATATGTACACGGGAGCAGTCCGTATGTCTGCATATCTCGACCTCGACAATGTCTCCCTGCTGAAATCTCCTCTTCAGATGGTTCTTCACTCGGTCAATCCATCTTCACTACTTTGATACCATGTCAGAGTGCAGTGGTGCGGAAGCATGGGAGAGAGTAGGGTGAACACGGAGAGAGAGCGAGAGAGAGAGAGAGAAGAACATGAAGATCTGCTGTATAAAGTATGCTGAATACAAAGGAATGCAAATATGTACACGGGCGCAATCCGTATGCATGTGTATCTCGACCTCGACAATGTCTCCCCGCTGGACACCTCGAAGTCTGCTGCAATCTACCCAATCTCTGCCCTGAAATCTGCAACTGCAAGAATGAGTGTGCTGGTGGCAGGCTATTTATAGCCTGAAGAAAAAGTAAAAAAACTGTTAGGTCAGCTGCATTAAATGCAGCCGACTGTGCTGAAATCTGGCCGACTGGACTGCACAGTCAGACTAGACTGCCACGTGGCAGTCTGACTGCATCCTGCATGGCTATTGCTGATGTGGCACTGCTGACGTGGCAAACCTGCTCCACACACTGAAACTCTCTCAAATGACTGCCCGGCTGGAAAACTGCATATGTACACAGCCTAACTGGGAAAAATGCTGTCCACAGGATGACAATCTCTAACAAATGCATGGCTCCTAGAATTGTACGTGCACATTGTCTCTCAAGTGCCCCTACTGCTACTACCTTCCACATGGTAAACTATGGTCCCTTGAAGGTCACATCCAAGTATACATAAGATCTATCAATCTCAATAAGCTCTATACCAAAAGTAAAATGGTACTCTAAACAAGTCACCCAAGTCAAAGTGGTGTTATACACATAACTTTGGTTTTCCCAAGGTTCACTAAGAGGCCTCTATCTATGGAAAAGGTCTACGTTGCATTCAAATGCTAATATAGAACCTTGAGGGAATCAAAGATAAGCACAATATCATATGCATACCTTAGAATAAGTATATCATCACCTTCATGAGGGAGCAACTACGCTTTTTGATCTATCAATAGTCTCCTCTCTCATCACTATAAAAACTAGATAGAGTCAAATGGGCAACATCCCAACTTCACCACAATGGTGCTGATAACTATCTGACAACCCTCCTCGCGTGCAAACTCTACCTATCAGTAATTTGTACAAGGCATAGATCCCCCAGTATAACTCCTCTAGCACTCAATGTTCTATAGCCTCCACAATGTCAAGGACTATATAGAAGTCTACAAAGCAATAGTATACCCTCCTCCCCTATGCACATCCTTCCTCTACAAAGCCCTAATTGTAATTGCATGGGTGTCTCTGCCAACTGCTCAACTCATGCTCAAGGTACAGCCATAGATCTTGGCTAGATAGTAGCCATTCATTATGGTTCTATAGGGATAGGGAACATGGGATCTCCACTCCTAAAGAGTGGTAGCATGGAGTCACCTTTCCAACTGTCTAGAATCCCCTCACATAGGCACCTATTAAACATGTATATTAAGAGTGGGATTTGTATATCACGAGCATGCAAGAAGTGTTCAGCTACTAAACCATCATGATCCCAGGCTCTCCCTATCTGCAATCTATCAATGGCGTCCATGTCATGTAACCATTCTACATGTGAAGAGTTCTACTTGCCAGACTACATGTCATTGGGTGAGGTACTCATGGCTGTCTCATACATCGTAAAGAGCTCTAGCATGTCATGCCACGTCTTAGGTATAGTGATTGGGACAAGTGGTCCACTCTCCTAGAACATCCCCCCAATTCTCTTGTCTTATCCTAAGAACAGCTGATAAATTTCTGCCTCAAGCTAAAAAGTTACCCTTCTTTTCATATTTCACGACTGAAACATTTCAATCAAGCAGCATGAAATGCCCAAAGGAGGTATATATCTATCTTCCTTTTCAATTAGCCCATACGAAATTGTGCATTTAAAAGTGGGTAGTACCTTGTAGTTTGCTCTTCATTCAGAGCTTAAGGAAAATTTGTACTTGAAAAGTTCAGACAAAGGACCCACGCACACAACAAATCAGAACATTGTAAATCAAGTGTTCATCATAGTGTGCCACAGGAAGTGTTAGAGAAATGTGGAGCAACAAAAGCAAAGCAATTAAGCTGTTGTATGCACAAAGAACTGAACAAAAGAATAAGAATACATGAACTCAAAAATAATAAACTTGGGAAATGGAATCCATAAATAAAAGCACAAAGAGTGTGTACAGCCACATGGACTGTGGGTAACCAACAAAGTGCTCTCCAACTCCCCCTCTCCAGCAGAATGCACTGTGCATGTATGAATGATAATGGCATGGAGGAGAGGTGGCCTATAAATAGACAGAAATGGGGAAAAATAATAATCAGGTCAGCCATCCATCAATAAGGCCATAAATGCAGGTCAGCCAAAAAGCTGAAATATACCACCTATATTAAATACAAATGCCTAATGCTGAGCCAATAAACTGCCTGCACAACCCATGAAATGTACTATGCTAAGAGGATGCTACAGGATGTGGCTCCATCTAGAGATGGGTCTCATATTGAGCAGGCTTATGCCCACTTGCCCCATATGAAATTGTGCCAATTTCATACTTAATAGGTCAAAAAAATGTCCCACACACACAGCAAATACAAACATTGTAAATTAGGTGTTCATACAATAGACACTGCTATATGAGGTCATACATCTCTCCAATCACAAAGGCCAACATGCGATTGTTGCATTCAAACTATGTAGTCAGGGTTGTCAGAAGTGGAGCAGCGGTGAAAGCATAAACATATGTTGAAATAAACTGCTGAAACACAAGACAAAAAGAAAAGAAAAAACACGATACAGATGAGAACTCAGATGTATGCACGGGAAATGGAATCCATATATCTGAACACGAGACAGTCGCATACAACAGTGAGTCACTGGCTGTGTGGGCACTGGCACTGGCTCCTCTCTCTACAGAGTCTGCAGATGGTGAAGATGAAGTGACTGACTGAGGAGGAGCCACTGAGTATAAATAGGCTGAAAATGCTGGCCGACTAGTGCATAAAATGCTCCACTGGCATAAAATGCCACACCAGAAAAATACCTAAAATACCTAATAAAAATGCCCAGCCCAGATCAAGCTCAGACTCACACATGAGCTGACAAATACTCTGCTAACACCCTCTCTCAGATCATGAGTGATCTGATACAATACAATAGTACAATGAATAGGGATCAGAAACTATACAACATAGAACCACCAAGTAGAACCATGAATACCCAAGCAGTGGGTGATCAAGCCACCACCAAGGTGCCTCGGAGAGAACCTGATGTCGATGTCGATCGTACCAAACACCTGAAAATAGAGAAGAGCATAGCATGTCTCTGTGTCCATTACCAATATCTCGCAGTAGCATACAAGACCATCCTGTCAAAAATGCCTCTGAACATAGGTGACCATGGATTCCCCGCCTTTGGCCAGACCGCCAAAGTGTCCCCTCATGTGAGCTCTAGACGAAAGCCTCCCGCTCTCTGTCAGATAACCAGCTCAGCATGAACCTGGATGTCAATCCCAGCTCCAGGATTTGATTCCACCAGACTGAAGTCGATGCATCACGGATGTCCCTCTTTGGAACCTGTGCACCTGTATAAAAGTATAGATGAGGTGCGGCTGCCCCATCTGAACACCTGCTCACACTCCCTCTCTAGCACAAAAGAGTCGTGAGGGATGACCTCATCACCACCACTAGAAAGCAGCTGAGGAAGGGGCCACCAAGCCCTTCCCGCGATCCAAAGAAGAGGATCCCTTCCGCGCCTTGGACTTCACCTTGGTCGGAGGATAGGAGTCGGAGTCTGATGAAGGAGAGGACTCATCGGTAGAGTCAACATCCTGCTTCGTCTTCTGCTCCTTCTTCCTGGAAGCCGCTAACTTCTTGTAGTCCTTCCGCAAATGTCCCTTCTTGCCACAGTGGTAACACTGGGCCTTCGACTTCTTCTTCCTGTCACCCCTCTCTGAAGCTACATAAGCCTCACCTCCATAATGTGCTGGAAGCCGCCCCTGTAATCTCAAGGATGTCTCATGCAACTTATCATCAAGGGAAGTGCACGGAGGAGCCATATGGAGAGGAGAAGAAGAGAAGTAGAGAAGAGATGGAATTTAGAGAGGAAACACAGCCAAAACACAAGCACAGACTACAGAAAAAGAGAGTTCACATGCAATATAACCCAAAAGCTGATCAATAGAAGACAAAATCTGCTGCAGAAAGTCAAAAAATCAGTCAAAAACTGCCAAAAACAGAGAAAACGGCCTGAAGTAACAGTCACCCAGCCACGAGAGATGCTGAATCAGCAAAACGCAGGCTGTAAACTGGAGAAAAACAGGTAGAAAACTGTCGCCAGCAGCTGCAGATGAAAAACGTAGGCAGCAAAGGGTGCGTAGGCAGCAGAGGGTGCGGAGGCAGCAGGCGATGGCAAAACTGCAAAAAAACGCAGGCTGAAAACAGCCCCAAAACAGGTCGCCTGGCTGCGACAGCAGTCGTCTGATCAGCAGGGGTACAAAACAGTCCTGAAATCAGCAAGAAAACACAGCAGAAACACAAATCCTGAAAACTGATACCATGTCAGAAGTGGAGCAGCGGTGAAAGCATAAACATGTGCTGAAATAAACTGCTGAAACACAAGACAAAAAGAAAAGAAAGAACACGATACAGATGAGAACTCAGATATATGCACGGGAAATGGAATCCATATATCTGAACACGAGACAGTCGCATACAACAGTGAGTCACTGGCTGTGTGGGCACTGGCACTGGCTCCTCTCTCTACAGAGTCTGCAGATGGTGAAGATGAAGTGACTGACTGAGGAGGAGCCACTGAGTATAAATAGGCTGAAAATGCTGGCCGACTAGTGCATAAAATGCTCCACTGGCATAAAATGCCACACCAGAAAAATACCTAAAATACCTAATAAAAATGCCCAGCCCAGATCAAGCTCAGACTCACACATGAGCTGACAAATACTCTGCTAACAAGGGTTACTTTGCCCTTGCAGAGCACTCAAATATGTTTGCAATACTTGCTCCACCATCCAGTGTTTAGAGGTTTCTTAGAAATACGACAAGCTTGGATCCAAAAGAGAAGGTGGGGAACAGGGAGTACCTTTGCATAGGAGACCTAAATTGCAATCAAAAGAATGCTGAAACCTAGCAAGTTCTCTTTTGATACATGTAAATATGATTGTGTAGAATACATGTAGAATAGCTCTATAAATACAGAAAATGCTGAAGTAAATAGCTTTTACAAGACCACATACCGATAGTAGGAACTGTAGAAAGTATTTCTCCAATATGCAATTTGTAAAGTATAGTTGTCTTGCCTGCTGCATCCAACCCAAGCATCACCACCTGTAGCCTATAGAAGATTAGTATGACATTTTATATACAAATTACTATAAGAAACTCTTTGAATATGGATTTGATCACATCACAAGTAATCTTAATGTTTTAGCCTCAAAATAAGATGTCTTGCTTTTGAAATGAAAAAAGGAAGGGAAAAGAAGAAAAACAATCTTCATATCTATGTAAAGAGCCAGCAACATGAGAAAATAAAGGCTCTATCCTCAAAATAAATGTTTTAAACACACAAGAGAATTTTAAAACAATAACAAGAACAATAAGCACAAAAGAGTAATTAATGCTTTAAATGTTTAACAAATAAGATTTTTGAAAATAGTCCCATTACAATATTTTCAAAAATGGCCTTGCAAATTACTAAGTGTCACAACTCAATAAAAACAAACCTTGTATCCAGTTAAAAATTGCATATTTAATCAGCTCAATTGATTTTTGAGCTACACTGTTGTCGCCTATAGTGGGCGACCTGTCCTTGGCTGCGTTTTGCTTGTTCTATTGTCATTTGGCCTGATTGGAGCTCCCCAGTGCTGCCTTTTGCTGATTTTAGCCATCGCCAGCTGCCACATCATCAGTTTGTGATGTGTTTGCAATCTGATGTCCATCTTCACTAATCCGGCATCCTACTAATATGTTTGCTATTGCCAAACACATTCAGAGGCTGCCTTGCTGTGTTTCAAGATCCACTAGAGTATGACAAACTCTCCAATTCATACTCTTTGTCCCGATCCTCAAGACATAAGAGTTTAACGATCAGTATTCTTCACTGCATAGTGTGTTTGCTGCATTGAGCATTGTATTCTATTTAATATTCATTCATTATTATTCATAGTGTTCATGGTCTCTCTGTTACCCTAACCCTAATTGTGTTCTTTATCAATCTGTGCATTTGTCGTACGATTATTTTTGTGTTTTTTGTGATAGAGCATTTCTTTACATGGCGTCACAGCCATCCCATACCATCGAATTTGCTCTTGAGTGGGAGGCAATGTGGAAGGAAATGATGATTTGGCATTTCTAGTGCTTCATTTGATGTGACTCCACGCTTGGAGTGCTTTGCTACCTTTGATGCAAGTAGCTATGGCAAGGTTTACCTTGGTAATAATCATGCTTGCAGTATTGATGGGATTGGCACCATACATTTGTCTTTCAACAATGGTCAGAAGCTTGTGCTCAAAGATGTTAGATATGTACCTGGCATCAAGAAAAGTTTGCTATTTGTGGGCAGCTAGATTTGCATGGTTACACCACAATGTTTGGTGGTGGTTTATGGAAACTTAAAAAGGGCTCTATGCTTGTTGTAAAGGGCTGCAAAAAGGGCACGCTCTATTGCTTGCACTGCAAAGCCTTACTTGGAAAATTTCTTGCTATTGCTGAAATTGGCTCTCATTTAGAGCTTTGGCATAAGAGATTGGGTCACATGAGCCAAAAAGAACTTAAAGTTCTTTCCTCTTTGAAAAGGCTTGATGCTAAGGGCTCAAAGCTTGACTTTTGTAATTATTGTCAATTTGATAAGCAAGTGAGAAATTCTTATTATTCCAATGTCTCTCGCAAACAAAATGTTTTGGAGTTGGTGCATTCTGATGTGTGTAGTATGCCTATAAAATATATGGGAGGTGCTGCATATTTTGTTTCATTCATTGATGACTGTTCCAAAAAGATTTGGGTGTATTTGTTGAAAAAGAAAAGTAATGTATTCGCTACATTTAAGTCATTTCATGCATTTATGACCATTCAAACAGAGAAAAAGCTGAGATGTCTCAAAACAAAATTCAAATAATGGGAGTGAAATCACATCTACTGAATTTAAGTCCTTTTGTGATTTCCATGGTATCAAAAGGGAGCTTATAGCTCCATATAGCCCTTCTTCGAGTGGTGTGGCAGAAAGATATAACATGACATTGTGTATGAGAGTGTGGTGCATGCTGTCCACTGCTAATCTCCCTCATGAATTTTGGGAAGAGGCATTAAAAACCACGGTACACATTTGCAACCGTTCTCCTAACAAGTCCTCAAAGAATGGCATCCTTGAGGAGGTTTGATCTAGCAAACCAACCTCGCATGACCATCTACATGTCTTCGGTTGCGATGCATTCGTACATGTCAAGAATGAACTGAGAAGTAAGCTTGATGCTAAGTCCACCAAGTTTACCTTTATGGGCTATGGTCATAAAGGTGAAATGGGCTATAGGGTATGGTTACCTCAGTCCAAGAAAATTGTACGCAGCCGAGATGTAGTGTTTAATGAGGCAAAGTTGCTGAAAAATGCTTTGGCCTCTGATGAAGACTCTAAGAGAGTCGAATTTCAGCATGTACAGCCACCCACTATGTCAGAAAAGGAGCCTCATGATGCTTTACTGCAGGTTGAAATTGATGATCAGCCCGTTATCTTTGAGCCAGAAGAAATTGGACAGCAAAGAGATGCTCATGAAGGTGCTGGACAGCAAGATGTAGGTGCTGGTCCACAAGATGAAGGTGTTGAACAGCATGAACAGCATGCTGAACATGGTTTGCAGCAGCCAGAAAATGCTGAAATTTATTTACCTCTTGATGTAGAGCCAGTGCCAGAGAATGTGGATCATTGGGTACACAAGTCATAAAGGTGAAATGGGCTATAGGGTATGGTTACCTCAGTCCAAGAAAATTGTACGCAGCCCAGATGTGGTGTTTAATGAGGCAAAGTTGCTGAAAAATGCTTTGGCCTTTGATGAAAACTCTAAGAGTCAAATTTCAGCATGTACAGCCACCCACTATGTCAGAAAAGGAGCCTCATGATGCTTTACTGCGGGCTGAAATTTGATGATCAGCCCGCTATCTTTGAGCCAGAAGAAGTTGGACAGCAAAGAGATGCTCATGATGGTGCTGGACAGCAAGATGTAGGTGCTGGTCCACAAGATGAAGGTGTTGAACAGCATGAACAGCATGCTGAACATGGTTTGCAGCAGCCAGAAAATGCTGAAATTTATTTACCTCTTGAAGTAGAGCCAGTGCCAGAGAATGTGGATCATTGGGTACACAAGTCATGAAGGTGAAATGGGCTATAGGGTATGGTTACCTCAGTCCAAGAAAATTGTACGCAGCCGAGATATAGTGTTTAATGAGGCAAAGTTGAAAAATGCTTTGGCCTCTGATGAAGACTCTAAGAGAGTCAAATTTCACCATGTACAGCCACCCACTATGTCAGAAAAGGAGCCTCATGATGCTTTACTGCAGGCTGAAATTGATGATCAGCCTGTTATCTTTGAGCCAGAAGAAGTTGGGCAGCAAAGAGATGCTCATGAAGGTGCTGGACAGCAAGATGTAGGTGCTGGTCCACAAGATGAGGTGTTGAACAGCATGAACAGCATGCTGAACATGGTTTGCAACAGCCAGAAAATGCTGAAATTTATTTACCTCTTGATGTAGAGCCAATGCCAAAGAACACATGTGGATCATTGGGTACACAAGTCTACTCGCTTTAGAAGGCAGCCACTAAGATTTGACCCCTTTGTGCATTATGTTATGCCGTCAAATGAGAGTGAGCCTCTTACTTACAAAGAGGCAAAGTCATGTAAATTCAGCAATAAGTGGAAGCTTGCAATGCAGGAAGAAATAAAATCTTTGTATGCAAATGATACTTGGGATCTTGTGCCTCTACCCAAAGGAAGGAAAGCTCTTCCAAATAAGTGGGTGTATAAGGAAAACCCAAGTACAAGGCAAGATTAGTTGCCAAAGGTTATGCACAGAAGGAAGATATTGACTTCCAAGAGGTCTTCTCTCCAGTTGTGAAGACCACTCTACGTGTGCTATTTGCTCTCACTGCAGTGCTTGACTTGGAGCTGTACCAGATGGATGTGAAGATAGCTTTTCTGCATGGTGATATAGATGAAGAGATCTACATGAAACAGCCTGAGGGCTTTGTAGTTCCTGACAAAGAGCAATCGGTATGCAAACTGAAATGCAGCCTGTATGGATTGAAGCAAGCACCACGACAATGGTACGAGAAGTTTGTTGATACTTTTGTGCTCTCTCATGGGTTTAATCGCAGCCATGCAAACCACTATTTGTACACAAAGAAGGATATTGATGGCAGCCCTATTATACTTGTTCTCTATGTAGATGATTTGTTGCTAGCTGGGAAGACAAAAACTAGTCTTGATGATCTCAAGGATCAGCTGAAATCAGCTTTCTCTATGAAGGATTTGGGAAATGCAAAGCCTATTTTGGGCATGAGGATCAGCAAAGATAGAAAGCAGAAATTGTTGTTCTTATAACAAGAAAAGTATATTGAAAAGGTACTTGACAGGTTTAACATGGCTGAACCTAAGTCTTTTGGAGTCCCTTTGCCTCCATACATTAAACTTAGCAAAGCCAACAGCCCAAAGGATGAGATGGAAGCCAGTGCAATGAAGGGAGTTCCTTATGCATCAGCTTGTGGCTCTCTTATGTATGCTATGGTTGCTACTCATCTGGATATTGCTCATGCAGAGGGAGTTGTCCATCGCTATATGTCTAATCTTGGCAAAGCACATTGGGAGGCTGTCAAGTGTATCTTCAAATATCTTAAGGGTACACAAAGAAAGTGTATATGCAATGGACAAGGTGCATTGAGTTTGCAGGGATATTGTGATGCAGACATGGCAGGTGACTTGGATACTCGCAAGTCCACTAGCGGGTATGTCTTTACAATTGCCTAAGGAGCAGTTTCTTGGTGCTCCAAATTACAGATAATCGTAGCACTGAGTACTGTTGAAGCTGAATATATTTCAGCTACTGAAGCTTCCAAGGAAGCTATTTGGTTGAGCAGACTTGCCAAAGATTTCAACATGTTTATGAGTACTCCATCGTTGGGATGTGATAGCCAGAGTGTTGTGTATCTAGCTAAGAATGCCATGTTTCATTCGCGCACCAAACATATTGATGTGCGGTACCACTTTATCAAATAGGTTCTGGAAATGGTCTGGTCACACTAACCAAGATTAAAACGCAAGATAACCCTGCAAACGTTCTTACTAAAAGTCTTGGCAAGGCTCAGCATAAGCATTGCATGCGACTACTGGGAGTGGTTAAAGGTTCACTTTGGACCTTTAAGTGGGAGGTGGTTGGGGTGTAAAGGCCCTTTGTTCACTTCCCATGTATTACACATGTATTATTTATTTGTACATATGCATGCACACTTGTGGGTAAAACCCGTAAACCCCAAAGTATAAATATATCCTTTAATCTTTGTGTACCAACACATTGTGGGTACACACCAAATCGTGGAGTCTACACGCACACTCTCTCTCTCTCTCTCTCTCTCTCTCTCTCTCTCTCTCTTTCATGAAGAAAATTCAATTACATAGTGAATATTTACATCAGACCATCAGGTCAACATTCTCTCTGTAACTCTTACTTTCTATTACAACAGACCATCAGGTCAGCATACTATATCTCTCTCACTCTCTATGTAACTACTATGTACATGAGGCCTGCAGGCTCTCAGAACAACTTATTACATGAACAGTACTAATAGATCAGACAGAAGGAACAACTGGAATAGAGTGAACAATCGCCAACCCCCTAATCAACAATATCCGGAAGAACCAGGTCCGCTGACATCATAGAGGAGATTTGCCATAACACTATTCCACACACACGGGTCACATGCCCATGGATGCCCGATGCTGCATCAAAAATAAAGGCATTGCGAGTACGCCATATATGCCACAGGAATGTCCATCTAAGGAAATGAAATAGGCAAGAACAATCTGAACTCAAAGAGGGCATAGAGGACATATTTCCCATAATCCAGGAACGAACTAATAGGCGGTGTTGAGTCACCGAGAATCACACACGGGAAATGAAATTCCAGATCTGTCGCATCACAGAGCAAGAGACAAAGAGGTGAAGCAATGTCTCATCACACGTAGTGCAAAAAACACAATGCCCAGCAAAGATCTTTCGGGCACAGATCACTTCACCCATTGGAAGACCCCCAATGAGTAGCCGCCACATGAACACTTTTCCCTCATACGGGACCTTAGACTTCCAAAGCTGGATAAATCTTTCCCGCCACTTCATTTTACTGTCCCTACAATGCCATAACCTATTCACTTTCCCCATGACCCATTTCTTGGCTTCCACCATCTAATGATATATCTGATTAGCTGACCTTTTCCCAAAATCATCAAGAAGCACAAACATCCAATCACGCCAAGGATCCAATGGCTATAACACAGGCAAAGGAGAGAACCTCTGAAGACTGTCCTGGATGGACGACCAAATGTCCCTGTATCCACGAGGCACCCTAAAGTACTGACGAATACGCCTAAAAGAATAAAGGCAGGGCTGCCCAAGAATAACACCATCACAGACTGTCTTCAACCCCAACCTAGCCATCCGATTGAACTTGTCTCGCTGCAAATCTTTTAGTGGCCAATCCAATAACCTCGAAGAAGCCAGTATTTCTTCTTGCAACAAATTTTCCTCTTTTCGAATATCTGGGGGATGCCAAACTACAAAACAAAGCATCTTCTGCCAGGAAGCTATCAAATGAGAAAGGAGAAAAGACTGGGAAACCTTTAAAGGCCTTGTAGAATTAAGCGCATGCCACCAGGAAGCATGAATAACCGTGCTACCATGAGAGATGCCAGTCTTTTCTATGAAGAATTTGGCAATGTCTAACCAAGGATGACACTGACTCTGCAACAGGGATAGCCTCAAAGCGGCCATATGCAAATTGACATCTAGCAAAGCTACACCCCCCATCCTTTTCGAAGTGGTCACATGCTGCCAGGAGATCCATACCTGCCCCAAACTATTGCCTTTATTTTTCCAGAGCATAAATCTAATAGGCTGAACCAAATCCAAAATGGACTTCTTAGTCCAAGGAAGCAATAGCAAAAAGAATGAGATCATACTGATCATAATGCATTGAGCCACTTTTAGTCTCTAGGATTTCCAATACATGAGCCTGTCATGAATTCGGGAGGCCATCCAATCCACCAAGGCTCGGGGAGCAACCTCCACACCAATAGGATATCCCAAGTGCCTGGTTATATTACCCCTTGTGATCACAATGCCATTCCAGCCCAAGGTGTGCAAATCATTCTCCGTACAATAGAGAAGGGTGGATTTCTGAGTATTAATGTGAAGACCCAATGCCAAAGCAAAAAGATTCCAGGCCACCAATGCCCGGTTAACATTAATACGATCCGCCTTAAGGAACATAAAAGAATCATCTGCCAAAGATTGACCCACAAGCTAGTCACCGCCAAGAAGAGTCAAGCCAAATATCTGACCTTGAGCTGCCAACTTATCCAACAATGAGAGCATGGGGTGAGTTACCAAAGCAAACAGCAAAGGGCTGAGAGGACAGCCTTGCTGAAGGGACCGAGATAAGGCAATTTCCTCTGTAATCCCTCCATTAAGAGCAATACGGGCCGCAGCACCCTGACTAATAGTATCAACTAGAGAAATCATACGGGGTCCAAACCCCATTGTAGACATTAATTGCCGCAAGAAAGACCAGCTGACATGATCAAAAGCCTTCTCAATATCCAACTAAAGCATAACAACCTGCTGGCTAGAAGCTTTGGCATAGTCAATTCCGAGCTAAACATTCAAAATGTTGTGCATTATATTCCGACCTTTAATAAAACCATATTGACGTGGATGAATGAGGTGCGGAAAAACTTTCTGCAATCCGTTGGCAATAATTTTGGAGAAGAATTTATATAACGATCACATAACAGAAATGGGTCTCCATTGTTTCAAAGAGGTCGGAGAGGGAACCTTGGGCAACAACTTGATGACAGCAATCTTCCAATCCGTAGGCATCATACCAGAGTTCCACACCTGCTGGCATAAGCGAGTTAATGGGTCCTTAAGCAGTTGCACATGGGCTGAAAACAGCTCATTAGGAAGCCATCCCAGCCTGGACTTTTTCTTCGAGGCAAGTGAGACAACACTTCTGCCACTTCATCTTCAAAAATATCAGCCTCCATCAAATTCACCCATTCTAGTTTGACCTGATTACTGACCATGTCACAAATATATGTTCGAGTAGAGAGAACAGCATCGGAAAGAATCTCTTGCGGACCCAACAAGGCCCTATAAAAGTCAACAGTCATCCGAATAATAGAGGCAGGGTCGATCACCAAAACACCTTACCCATCCTTTAAGCGCACAATATTTTCCCTGGCATATTTCTAATGCAGACGAGCAAAAAAATGATGAGTTAGACAGTTGTTATCGTGTAAAGCTTCAGCTCTGGCCAGCATTTTGTATTTTGCATATTCCTCTTCCTGAAGAGATTGGACCCTGCCTTTCAACCATTCAATGCATGTGAGCAAGTCATCATTGGAATCCCCAGTCCGACACAGAGACAAGGAATAAGCTAATAAGGATTGAGCATGCTGCAATTCAGCTCGAAATGAGGAAGCATGCTGAATACCATATTGTCGGGATAACGCTCGCGCATTATCCCTAAAAACCGCCCATGCTTCCATCCCTGTAGATAGGACCATCAAGCTAAAAGAGGCTATCAGTTGTTGAACACCTTCCGTAAACTGATTTTGCTGCAAAAAATATTGATTAAACCGAAGAGGAAAATGGGCAAGGAGGGCCTTAAATGCATGAACAGGTCTATGGCTCATTTCCAGGATCAAAGGGTAATGATCTGACAAAACATGCTGTTTTTCCACTTGCATATCGATGACTGCAAGAAGAAATCACTTTGGCAGATATATATCCTATCCAGTCTGGCCCAAGTGTTTAGATGCTGAAAAGAACGATAAGTGTATCCAGCTTGTGACGGATACATCCAGGACGACATGTCCTGTTTCAAAGATGCCGCTACAAGAGCATCCCAAGCCTGTCTCTCAAGACCATCCATAACCGAATGCACAAAGGTCGCTTGATCCACAAAAACACAGGCATTAAAATCACCCATAACAAAGCCTTGACGAGCCATGGCAAGGCAGTGTAGGTCTTCCCAAAGCTGACGACGTTCCCTTGCATTAGAAGGAGCATACACGCCTACAATCCACAAAAACTCACCCTCATGAATTATTTCAAGAATCAAAAATTGGCCACGAGGGTCTTGAGAGACCAACGATGGATGTAGGGAGGATTTGACCGCCAACATAACTCCCGATCTGTGAGGAGGACGACCACTAAAGAAAACTGCATAATCCTTATATACATATGAAGATCCAGCCAAAGCATGCTGTTTATGCTCCACAGCACAAAAAACATCCTATTTTCCAGCTAGCACCACTTTCCACAACCGGTACTACTTTTTGCCCGAAGAAATACCTTTCACATTCCACAGAGCAATTTTCATAATGAATCACAAATGAAAAGAACTATTGAACCACCGCTTTCCCTTTCCCTTTTGCATCCATAGCCTTGGCAACCTAGAATCTCTCCATTTCACCTTGAATAACATCAACAAGATCTGCCCTCTGCAAGCCAGCAATGGAAGCACGGGAAGGGAAGTATTGTTGCTGGGAGCAAAACACATCCTGAGGAGGCACAAGCCTCCCATGCGCATTAAAGTGCAAAGTAGAATCAAAAGGCCTTTTATCTTCTACTGCTGGAGCACGCGAAGATTGGGGTTTCATATAAAACCCCTTTCCTCTACGTTGAAAGGTTTGAGTGATAGGGGGTGGCGGAGGATGAGCAGGAGTGGAGCGAGAATCCTATCTTGCATTACAACAAACAACTGTAACCCAGGAATCCTCCTGAAGAGGCAAGTTCCGCCCACCCGCAAGCAAAGCACGCTCCCCATCAACATGGGAAACGTCCTTCTTGCCTTCATTACGATCATGTTGAAAAAGCTGCTCAGGATCAACCACGGGCTTCTGAATCATCTGCTGAGGGAGGTGGTCTTGCATTCCATATCTAGGTCCATAGAGCATTGCCCTACCTCCATATTTTTGTCGCATTCCAAAATGAAATGGCCCAACTGGCCACATCTGAAACAATGTCTTGTAAAAGTACCCCATTTCAACTCATACACCAACGTTTGTAGCCCTTAAACCTCAAAACAAATCTTTGTCGAGCAAGGTTCCCCTGTATTCCAAAGCATACATGCCCTATTCCAATTGTAGGAAGCCAACCGAGGTTCCACCAAAACCTCCACAATGGTTCTCAAAACTAGAGGGAGGAGTCTCCAGAGATGCGCAGGGAAATCCACCACCTCTACCCAAATGGGGCATGCATGTCTTAGCACCTCCTGAAACTCAGCCATGGGCCTCCAAGGGACCACATGAACTAGTTGCCCATCCATAAACAAAGGAATGTGTTGCATAATAAGAGCCCGTACTTTTGCAGAACGAAAAAAAACCTCAAAGAACCCCTTCGGGCCATCATAAATCTCTTCCACCAGGGGAACCTACATACGCCCTGAAACTTCTTCAGAGCACTGTTCAAAACAGGCAAGCATAGACTGCAGCCAAGCACGAATTTTGGTGATCAAAGGGGTCCTTCCAGTAAAATAAAATATGGCTGCCCTCTCATGGAAAGCAGCTATCTGTTGTAGAACCAAGTCGGTTCCCGTGACTGCAACTACTTGATCCCCATCCGGTAGTGCGTTAGCTTTATCCTCATTATGATGGACATATTCTGACATAAGATGATTCGCAGTGGCCAACATGAATTGTAAAGATCCATCGGGCTGTGAACACGAAACATTTACCTCTGGCTGAGACAAATTTGGGCCCAAGACCGGTTCTTCAACCGACATTCTACGACGTTTAGCCATCCCTTCACTATCCTGCAATGGCCCGAGTTCATCAGCCGAGGAATCGCCACCCGGAGGCTATTTCGGATCAGCAAAGTCTTTGTCATTCCCTTGCCCAATCTGCTGATCGAGAAAGGCCTTGTCGATGCCATTAGATTGCAGAGCCAAAGTGTCGCTTTCTATTTTGTCGCTGAAAGGAGAAGTCATCAATAGAAGAATGTCCAGTCCGCACGCTCTGCTCGACAACAATCTTCAGCCAAGCGTAGATCAATTGCTACCATTACCTGACCTGTGAAGGGTCACAATTGTGTGCTCCCAGATCCTGGCGGTTTTGCGCTCCTCTCTCTCTCTCTCTCTCTCTCTCTCTCTCTCTCTCTCTCTCTCTCTCTTGTAAAAGGTAATTGTATTAATTACGAAAAAGTTTTCATGATTACAAGATATACGATGGCTTTACAAGAACCAGAGGGCCAAATAGTTACAAAATCATGGCAAAGACGCGGAGGAAATTGCCATGTGCCAGGGGCGTAAGTCCTCCCGAGAGAGGATGTCAGAGTGCCGAAGAAGATCTATCTGCCAATACAAGAAACCTTAAAGCCTAGCAATATGCCGCTGAACATTATAAGCAGAATCAAAAAGGAAAGCATTCCGAATGTGTTGGGAATAAAGGGCCATCGTGCCTTTTATATGTGCACGGGTGTGAACGCACCCTTAGCACACTTGTACTTTCATATATATCTATCTAAAAAACCTAAAGTGGTACACACTCCAATTGTACCCAAGAACATCTTGCATCTCTCGCTCTCACTCGCTGCTGTTGCTCACGTGTTTTGCTCTTTACCTGACATTTCATCGCCGGACATTGCATCTCCGCAGCGCATCACTCACTTCAAACTGGTATCAGAGCTTCGGCTAAGGTGTTCGCGCTTCTCGCAGTCCGTGCAGAGCTTCGGTTAAGGTGTTCGTGCTTCTCGCAGTCCATAGGTCACGTTTTTCAGCCAGGCGACATTTCCCAGGTTGCGCACAGGTCAGACAGTCATTTTCTGGTCAGCTCGTCACTGTTCTTGGACAGTGTGCAGTCAGGCGTGCAGTTCCAGGCAGCGTGCAGGTCAGGCGCAGGTCAGAAGTGACGTGTTTTGCACAGGCGCTAGTCAAGCAGGTCACGCCAGGTCAGTTCGTGACTTTCCAGGCCACGTGCAGCTAGCGGCAGGTCAAAACGCTGGCGGCAGGTCAAAACGCAGCAGTCGTCACGTTATGGGACAGTTTTCGTCAAATTTCTCTTGCAAATTTTTTTAATTTTCAAAGGTTTACTGCAAGCTGCCCCCTTTGCCCACTGACGGGAGTTCGCGCGTGTAAGCACAGTTCTGTTTTTTGGGCAGATTTGAGCCACAAATTTGGGGATTTGTCCGGATTTGACACGAGCAAGACACACAGTGAGATTCTGTCTCAGAAATTGCAGGAATTTGTGACATTTTGCCTCCGAAATTTGGGGCTTTTCATGTACATGTTAAAATTGGGCTGAAATTGACCCAATTTCTTGACATTGATGCACATTGGACCCCGTGCAATTTGGGGCTTTTGCTGTTTGAGCAAAATTTGTGCGCAAATTGGTCATTTTATGTACATGCGGGTTTAATTTCATGCAATTTGGACGCCCGACACTTGAAAAATTTGGGGGTTTTGCTGAAATTGCTTCATTTTGGCAAAATTGGTCTACTCTATGCATGTCAGAGACAGTGCAGATGTATGGTTGATGTTTTGAGCACAAAACTTTGGGGCTTTTGACCGTGCGGGTCAAATTTTATGCCCGTGGGTGCATGTACAGCAGAAATTGCAGCTAAAATTTGGGACTTCTCATGTAATGTGATGTATTTGTCCTTGGAACAGCTGTCATCAGTTGTGGAGTGCTGTAGCACAACATTTAGTGCTTCTGAAAATTGATTTGCAGATCTGAAATTTCTGCTTTTAACTGGTACTTATTGCTGGTTGGTACTTGTTTGTACCTTGGTCACTTGTTTGACAGTTTGGGTCTGCATTTGCTGAATTTGTGGTCATATTTTGGACTGAAAATCATGGCTGGCAGCAGCGATAGCAGCCATCTTATGCACATCAAGAAACTTGAGGGTGCACATAATTTTGCAGTGTGGCAAAAGCAATGCTACAATATCCTGTTGCAGAAGAAGCAGGCTAAGCCGATCAAGGCCAAAGGGGTAAAGCCCGCAGATGTGGAACAAGATGACTGGGATGAGTTGAACGAGCTTGCACGCTCGACCATTGAGCTATCTCTCTCTGATGCTCTGCTGTTTAACATAGAGGGTTTGGACACTGCCTATGCCATTTGGACTAGACTGGAGGAATTGTATGCTCAGAAGAGTGCAGCTAGTAAGGTGTATTGGCTAAAAAAGCTTATGGATTTGCGGATGAAAGAAGGAACTGCTATGTCAAATCATCTGAGTGAATTCAACTCAATTTTCAGCCAGCTGGTTGCTTTGAAGTTTGTCATTGATGACGAGTTTAAAGCTACCTTTCTGCTTTGCACTCTACCAGAGAGTTGGGATACATTCAAGACTGCCTTGAGTAACTCGAATGCTATGCTTATGTATTCTGACGTGGAAAGCTCTTTGCTTATGGAAGAGATGAATAGGCAAAATAATGCATCAAGTAAGTCGTCTAGTGCCTTGCATACCAGGGGCAGATCACAGCAGAAGGGAAAATCTGATGGCAAAGGTCGCAGCATGTCTCGCGGCAAGAATGTGGAATGCCACCACTGTGGCAAAAAGGGTCACTTCAAACGTGACTGTTACAAGTGGAAGAAAGAGAAAGGGAAAGGCAAGAAGACAGAGGACAGCAAGGAAGACAAGAAAGAGAGCCAGCCCAAGAAGAGCAGCGTCAAGATCGAAGAGGTGAATGTAGTCACTCAGGACAGTGACAGTGGGAACGATGTACTCTTCGTGTCTTCATGTTTTGATGCCCATGCATTGGTTGCCGATTCGGCTGATGACATGCATACCTGGATTTTAGATTTGGGTGCCTCC
This sequence comes from Lygodium microphyllum, assembly GCF_053477565.2. Classification (NCBI taxonomy): domain Eukaryota; kingdom Viridiplantae; phylum Streptophyta; class Polypodiopsida; order Schizaeales; family Lygodiaceae; genus Lygodium; species Lygodium microphyllum. Next base: position 24,948,977 of record NC_141161.1, on the reverse strand, counting down.
TTTCATGTCACCCCTTACAGAGATTGGTTTTCCGATTATACAGGCGGTCGACATGGTGTTGTCCATCTCGGGGACAACTCAGCATGTGATATTGCAGGCATTGGCAGTGTGCAGCTTCAGTTTCAGCATGGTTCTGTCTTTACTCTTCAGAATGTTCGTCATGTACCTGAGCTCAAGAAGATCTTAATCAGTACTGGGCAGCTAGATGATGATGGTTATCATACCACATTTGGCGATGGAAAATGGAAGATCAGTACAAGATCTAGAGTCATTGCCAGGGGTTCAAAGAGTGATACTCTGTATCCTCTTCATGTATCTAGTGTGCGTGACCATGTTGTCGCAGTAACCGAGCAGCCAAGTGTTTCTTTGTGGCATGGCCGGTTAGGACACATGAGTCAAACAGGAATGAAAGTTCTTTCTCGTTTGGGTTACTTGCCTTGTCTCCGTTATGCTGATTTTGAGCATTGTGATCATTGTGTCTATGGTAAGCATGCGCAGACATCTCATAAGAAATCTCTTTCTTTGAAATCTTCACCTCTAGAGTTAGTACATTCAGATATATGTCAGATGCCAGGATTGTCTTTGGGGGGGAAGAAGTACTTTGTCACCTTTGTCGATGATGCTACACGGAAGGTATGGGTTTACCCCATTCGTAGCAAGGATGAAGTACTTGACAAGTTTAAAAACTTCTTGGCATTGGTTGAAAATCAGACTGATAAGACACTTAAGTGTCTTCGCTCTGACAATGGTGGGGAATATGTGTCCAAGGCCTTTCAGGCATTTTGTGACAGCAAAGGGATAAAAAGGGAGCTCACTGCCCCTCATAATCCACCCCAGAATGGAGTTGCAGAGCGTATGAACAGGACTATACAGGATAAAGTCCGTACTATGCTGTCTCATGCTGCATTACCCCATGGTTTTTGGGCAGAGGCTGTTATGACAGCCGTTCACTTGATCAATCGGTCACCAAACAGGTCTTTGGGGGGGGAGTCCCTCAGGAAGCGTGGTCGGGCAAGCCACCTTCTTATGCTCATTTACGAGTGTTTGGCTGCGAGGCTTTTGTGCACATTCGTAAGGAAAACCGCAGCAAACTTGAGCCAAAGTCCTATAAATGCATATTCCTAGGATATGGTGACGAGGGTGAAATGGGGTATAGATTGTGGGATCCCGTGAAAAGGAAAACAGTGCGCAGCAATGATGTTATCTTCCAGGAAGGTCGCATGCATAAACAGCCCGAAAAGACTGAGGAGGTTCGTAGGGTAGTATTCCGGGAAGAAGTACCTTTTGGACAGCAAAATGTGCCCGCAGTACAGTAGCAAATACCTGCTGTAAATGAACCTGCGAATGCAGAAAATGATGCTGGAAATGATCAGCCAGCCATTGCCCATAATGATGAGCCACTAAATGTGCAGGAACAGCCAGGACAGCAAGCTGTTAATGTTGATTTGCAGGCTGAAATGCCAAGACAGCAAGCTGTAAATGATAATATGCAGGCTGAACAGCCAGCAAACAATGATCATTGGGTTAGGAGATCGTCTAGGGCTACTAGACAGCCTGACAGATTCGTTCCTGGTGTAAATAATGTGGCTGATTATGTCATGATCACTGACTGTGGTGAGCCGTCATGCTTCAAGGAAGCAATGGACAGACAGGACAGCAAGAAATGGTATAAAGCCATGCTGTCAGAGATGGAATCTCTTGAGAAAAACGGCACTTGGGACTTGGTGCAGTTGCCTAAAGGGCAGAAAACGCTTCCATGCAAATGGGTTTATAAGATGAAGGTCACTTCTGGTTCCTCGCCAAAGTACAAAGCCAGATTGGTTGCTAAGGGGTACAAGCAGGAACATGGAGTTGATTTTGATGAGATCTTCTCTCCTGTAGTCAAAATGACTACATTGAGAACCATTTTGGGCTTGGTTGCAGCTGAAGATATGGAGCTCATACAGATGGATGTAAAGACTGCATTTTTACATGGTGATCTGCATGAAGACATATATATGTAGCAGCCTGAAGGGTTTGTGGCTAAAGGCAAAGAGAAGATGGTATGTAAGCTCAAACGGAGTTTGTATGGGCTGAAGCAAGCACCAAGAGAATGGTATCATAAGTTTGATACATTTATGCAGTCTCAAGGTTTTCAAAGAAGTCAAGTGGATCACTGTTTGTACACCAAGAAGGCCGCAGATGGCAGCCTAATTATCTTGGTTCTGTATGTTGATGACATGCTGATTGCTGGCAGGGATACTCATGCCTTGGATTCGTTGAAGCAAAGTCTTCATGGCAGCTTTGACATGAAGGATCTTGGTGATGCAAATCACATTCTTGGCATGCGAATACTCAAAGATAGGTCCAAAGGATTACTCTTTCTATCTCAACAGGAGTATGTCTCTAAGGTTTTGCAGCGTTTCAATATGGAGGGGGGGAAACCAATTGGTGTTCCATTGCCTCCATATGTGAAACTCAGTGCAGAGGACAGCCCTACATCTGATGATGAGAAGGCTGAAATGGCCAAGATTCCATATGCTTCAGCTGTTGGCAGCTTGATGTATGCTATGGTTGCTACACGTCCTGACATTGCCTTTGCAGTGGAAGTGGTTAGCAGATATATGGCAAACCCTGGCAAAAAGCATTGGAAAGCAGTGAAAGGTATTATGAGATACCTCAAAGGCACAAGTGATTTGTGCATCTGCTTTGGAAAGCAGAAAGCATCTATCGTTGGCTTTACGGATGCAGACTATGCTGGTCATGCGGACTGTAGAAAGTCCACTTCTGGATATGTGTTTACCTTCATAGGAGGAGCAGTCTCTTGGATCTCCAGGCTACAGAAGTGTATTGCATTGTCTACTACAGAGGCAGAGTATGTGGCTGCTACTGAGGCATGCAAGGAGGCTTTATGGCTTTCACGTCTGGTGGGAGATCTTGGCATTACAGAGTTACCCGTTCTTCATTGTGATAGTCAAAGTGCTATCATGCTAGCACGGAATCCCGTCTTTCATGCAAAGACGAAGCACATACAGGTGAAGTATCACTTCATCAAAGATGTACTTGACAGCAAGAGCATTGAGCTTGTCAAAGTGCATACAGATGATAATCCTGCAGATCTTCTCACGAAGGGTCTTCCAGCAGAGCGGTTTGCTCATTGCCGACAGATGATGGGAGTTGGATAGATATATGTATTTCAGCTTTGTACATACTTAGACTTAGCTGATTCTTTTCTCCTCTTAAGGCACATTGCCTTTAGGTGGGAGGTTGTTGGGAATAAAGGGCCATCGTGCCTTTTATATGTGCACGGGTGTGAACGCACCCTTAGCACACTTGTACTTTCATATATATCTATCTAAAAAACCTAAAGTGGTACACACTCCAATTGTACCCAAGAACATCTTGCATCTCTCGCTCTCACTCGCTGTTGTTGCTCACGTGTTTTGCTCTTTACCTGACATTTCATCGCCGGACATTGCATCTCCGCAGCGCATCACTCACTTCAGAATGGTCCAGTTGTGCCAACAGCCCCAATATCGAAGAAAGTGAAACAAGATCTGCATATGTAGCTGTGTCGGTGTGGGATATTTGGGCTGTGCGAAAACCCAATCAAACGGGCAAAGCGAGAACCCAACCACCGCTCGCCAGACGGCTGACAAGAATGACCAGATTTTCTGAGCAAGGGGGCAAGAAATAAAACGATGACGGGCGGATTCCACAGTGATGATGCAAAAGAAACAGTTGCCATTGGAGATTCGGCGCTTTGAAAGAGCTGAAGCAAGCGGAAGACCACCAATCATCACCCTCCAAAGAAAGACCTTATATTTGAATGATGTCTTATTTGACCAGCCCTCCATCACAATTACCCTCTACCATGACCAGGATTTATGCAATCCCCATAGAATATTAGCTTTATTAACCAGCCATTGATGATCTTTAATCAGAAGATGATACACATGGTTAGCTGAAGCCTTTTCTAAATTCAGCCAGCCTGCAAAGTCCCAATCCTGCCAGGGACGATCCGTAGCAAGGGCGGGAAAGGGTTGTCTGCTCTGAAGCACCCTCAAAAGCTGTTCCCATAAATACCTGTATCCACGAGGGATCCTGAAAAGCCTCCTGGCTGTACGAAACGACATGAACACATTGCGACTGGGAAGAGTAGCATCCGTGACCGAAGTTAAGCCCAAACGTGCCATACGGTTGAATTGTGGTCGAAGCTCATGTTTACCGTCCCACGAAATTAACCACGAGACTGCCAACAATTCCAATTGAAACGAATTAGTGGCTAAACGATCCTCCGCTGGATGCCACTGAGACTTCCGGAGGACCAGTCTCCAGGAACACACCAAATGGGCAAGCAAAGATGAGGAAAAACTGGAGAACGGAGAATCTGCATTAAGAACATGCCACCACGAACTGCGGATGTGGGTATTACCATGCAGAAGCCCGTGATCCTCAAGAAAATAACGGGCTATGACGACCCAAGGATGACAATCCGAGCACATGGCGCGAAAAAGAGACCAGTGGAGTGCCAGCATATGAGTGTAGGCATCCAAAATAGCCCCTCCACCCATGCGTTTTGGGGTGCATGCATGCGACCAAGAAATCCAGGAAATACCCGCATGCAAGGAATCCTTCTTCCATAACATGAAACGAATAGACTTCGTAAGATCATTCAGTGTCGTAGTAGTCCAGGGTAGCAATGGCAAGAAATATGTAAGCATTGGCAACATTATTGTTTGGGCTACTTTGAGGCGAACATGGAAGGGCCAGGCTTGAGACTTCCAATACAGAAACTTAGCCGCCAGTTTCTGTGAAATCCACTGTAATAGCTGCTTTGGGGGAACATCAACCCCCAAAGGGTACCCAAGATGCCTGGCAATGGAGCCACGGGGGACAACCATGCCCTGCCAGTCCAGTGACTGCAAATCCGACTCCGTGCAGCTGAGAATGGCCGATTTCAAGGCGTTAATGCCAAGACCAAAAGCCTGACCAAAGAGAGCCCAAACATCTAATGCTTTGTGAAGGTTATCTTTATCCGCACGCAGAATCATAAAACTGTCATCAGCCAAGGATTGACCAATGAAGTGCTGTCCAGAGGGAAGCAACAATCCAGCCAACTGAGTAGAAGCTGCCATATGAGATACCATCGAAAGAACCAGATGAGTCGCAAGGGCAAAGAAGAGAGGACTCAAAGGGCACCCCTGTCTGACAGAGCGGGCAAGGACAATTGGCTTAGTAACGCCTCCATTCAACATGACCCGCGAAGATGCTGCAACACTAATAGTGTAGATCAGACGAGACATCCGGGCACCAAAGCCCATAGCAGACATAAGTTCTGCAATGAAAGACCAGTCCAGATAATCAAAAGCCTTTTCCAAGTCCAATTGAACCAGTACGACCTCCTGATTTGAATGCCTTGCATAATCAATTTCCAGTTGCGCATTTAAGACATTGTGCAAAATGTTTCTACCCTTAATAAAACCATATTGGAGAGGATGCACAATGGCAGGAAGATGCTTATGGAGGCGATTCGCCATAACTTTGGAAAAGATTTTATACATAGAACCCATCAAAGAAATTGGGCGCCATTGTTTCAACATGGATGGCGAAGGAACTTTTGTAAGCAGTTTAATAAGACCTTCTTTCCAAGAGGAAGGCATAATCCCCGTTTCCCATACCCGCTGAAACAAAGCCGTCAAAGGTTTCACGAGCTGGGTGGCAAAAAACTCAAAGAACTCATTTGTAAGACCATCCCAGCCAGGACTTTTATCCTTAGGCAAGTGTAACAGAACATCCATGACCTCCGACTCACAAATATCTGCCTCCAGAGTAGATTGCATGTCTTGAGGAACCTGATTGCGGACCAGATCATAAAAAACTGAACGAGCATGAGTAATTTGGCCTGAAGGCGGAGAAGTAGAACCAAGAAGGTCGAGGAAATAATTTCTACACATATTCACAATCATCTGCGGATCAAGAACCATTTGACCTTCTTCATCCTAGAGCCTCGTCATATTCTCTCGAGCAGGAGAGGCATGGAGAGCTCGAAAAAACTTATGGGTCTGACACGCACTGTCTTGTAGAGTGTCCGTCAGATGTTGCAATTTGACCTGCTGATAGGATTTCAACTGAAACTCTTTAATAAGATCAGCCAGACGCGTTGCCAGTGATAGCAGAAATGCGTCATCGGGAGTGTCCACTAGCAAAGAACGAACCAAAGCCAACAGTTCCTCGGCTGCTTGTCGGCGCCGCCGACAAAGAGAGGCATGATGGATCCCATACTGGCGAGCAACCCACTGCACATTGGAGAGCAATCGTTGAAAGGAAGCAGTGCCCTGAGATGAGAAATCCAATAAGAATCGATCAATCAATTGCTGCATATAGCCCTGGAAGATTGCATGCTTCAAATAAGACGAGTTGAAACGCAAAGAGAGTCTATCCAGAAATTGCTCGAAAGGTGCAATTGGTTGTGCAAGGAGCTCAAGCTACAGAGGGAAATGATCCGACAATGCATATTGTTGTAACACTTTCATTTCAAGCATCTCAGGAAGGAAATCATCATCCTGCATGATGTATACGCGGTCTAACCGCGACCATGTTGTGGCATACTGGGCAGAATGGAAGGTAAACCCTGTAGAAGAAGGATACAGCCAAGACCAGAGATCTTGCTTAAGAACGGCAAAAGCCAACTGCTGCCACGTACGTCTTTCCGGCGCATCCATTACCAAATGTTCTGATGTGGACTGTAAAGAATCAACACACATATTAAAATCCCCCATCAAAAAACCCAGTCTGCCAAGGGACAAGGAACTCTGCAAGGTATGCCAAAGCTCCCAGCGAGATAGAGGATCGTTCGGAGCATAGAGGCCAAGTAACCATAAGATCTCTCCTTCAAATAAAATTTCAATCACCACAAAGCGGCCATGTACATCATTCTTGATAAGAACCGGCTGATATTTTTGATGTACAATCATAAGCACACCAGAATACTGCCTAGCATGTGTCCCTGCATAGAACAAACGAAAACCATGGCAATCCACAACTTTACTGCTTCACTATGACTCTTGTGCTCAATAGCACACAAGATATCCCACTGATTCTCATGCAATATTGTCCACATGGCATGTTACTTGTGGCGAGAACAAATTCCTCGCACATTCCACGTAGCTATCTTCATGTGGTTTCAAAAGAGGATCGGGTACGAGGCACAGCTTGCCTCGATGAGACCTTTTCAGCGAGAATGTCTAGGACACCCTCATCCAAGAAATCAGCTAACACGGCAAAAGAGTTCTGACGACCAGATTTGGAAGTGGATGGCATATCCGCTGACTTGGAGATGGAGCGGAGATAACGACAATCCCATGGGGTAATGACTTTACCTCGAGTATCAAAAGCCAGCTTAGCGGGTGGACCCTTAGGACCATCTGAAGACACTCTCCTAGCTGTCTGTTGACGGGGAGCATAGGAAACCATAGCAGGAGCATAGTGCTCTGAAGACATCATTTCTTTCCTGTGCATATACGTACGCATGGAATCTGGTGAGGCAACAAGCACAGTATCCATCATGCCAGCAGCATGCCTGTTGCCTTTTTTCGCGCGTACATCTACCCAGTCATTGCCACCAGAATCCAAACCCGAGACCTGTTGTTTACCTTTATTCAAAACTTTAGGTGGCTGGGTGGCATCTTGCGACGGCGCATCACACACCATATCTTCCATGGGCTGCGCAACATGCTCGGCATCTGAAGTGTGGTGCTTCTCTGGGCATTCAGCCATAAAATGCCCCAATTTTCCACATGAAAAGCAATGACCTGCAAAGTTGCCCCATTTCAAACGAAAATGTAAAGGATGCATGCCAGAGCAGTTGATGCGTAACCAAGCAGGCCTTTTTCAAGCAGTGTCCCATAACATACACAGGCGGTTGCGATTCATGGCCCTTAGGCTTGGGGGGACCAGAACAGTGCCCACAGCGGCCATGGTGTCTTTTAGCAGTGGCCAATAAACAGCCGGACAGTTTTCCACTTCAACCCACACAGGGCATTCACGTTGCAGCAGACGCTCAAAATCTGCCATGGGGCGCCATGGCACCACATGGACTAGACGGCGATCAACGAACAATGGCAGTTTAGACAGGAGAGCAGTGCGCACAGCTGATGAAAGCGAAGCTTTACTTGTCAGCCTCAGCCGTGGCCTGTCCCAAGAACCCTGGTGGCAAAGCACAACCCTAACAGTGAAGGGGCAGGAGGGCAGAGCAACAGCCGGGCAGTCGACGGCAGAGCAGGACGGTCTGGGGCATAGGGCAGGGTCCGTTATCAGCCGAAACCCTAACGGGCAGGGCGAAGGGGCGAGAAGCAGGCGCAAAGGGCAGAGTACAGGCGGGTGGGGGACGCAGGCAAGGGGCCGTCCGACAGCAGGGGGGAGGACTCAACGGCCGTGGAGGGCGTCAGGGGCAGGCGAGGGGACTGCAGGCGGCGAGCAGAAGGCGTCAGACGGCGTCTGCAGGTGACGCAGGTCAGGCGACGTCGACGGGATAGCGGGCAACGCCAACGATGGCCAGGCGACGACAACGCGGATCAAACTCCCAACGCGCACGCAGCAACGCCATCCATTCCGTGTGTGTCTGAAATTTCAGACTGCATCTCTCTCTCCGACCAAATCTCTCTCTCCGACCAAATCTCTCTCTCTCTCTCTCTCTCTCTCTCTCTCTCTCTCTCTCTCTCTCTCTCTCTCTCTCTCTCTCGTTCATTTGTAACACAGTTGCCAAACAGAGCTCTGTCTGTTCTCATAAGCTCGGTCGCTTAGTTCGTTTGATTACGATATCCCCGCTTGGTATTGGTAATCCATTGCTCTCTGTCAGTCACACACACACACACACACACACACACACACAGATTCCGTGTAGAAAATGATCGTAAACTTCACAAATCGCCAATAAATCCTACACGTAAAAGAAAGAGGAACCTATAGAGAGAGAGAGAGTCTCTCTCTCTCTCTCTCTCTCTCTCTCTCTCTCTCTCTCTCTCTCTCTCTCTCTCTCTCTCTCTCTCTCTCTCTCTCTCTCTCTCTCTCTCTGTGTGCGCGCGCGTCGCTTTCACTCCTGCACTTCATACCTACACATTGCTTCACGTTTTGCTACTACCATTCTCTCTTCCACCTTCAGATCTGATGTCTTGAAGCCAATCTTGGCGGTAAGTAATGTGGAAACAAGCCCTACTATCCATGACCTAAGGCTTCTTCTCAGAAGAAGAAGCAAGTGCCGTATCCTCCACATCAAACAAGTGTACGATGACAGACTCTGTGGTAGCGGGTGTGGCCTTCGAATCCTTGGACCCCTCCTTGGGCTTCAAATGGGGATACTTCTACCAATACTCCTCAAAATGAGTGCCCTTGCCACAATAGGGGCACTTAAGGCTTCTTATTGGAATCCTTTGAACCGCCATTCTTGCCCTCTTGTTTCTTAGCCCGGGGCTTTCCCTTCTCCCCTCCCCCCAAGCCTCTTGTAAAAGCCTTTGTGGAGTCGGATCCACTGGTACCTATATCTCTAAGCCACTCCTCGTGCTCCAAGACTAGCGGGCCAAGGTCTTCCCAAAGAAGTATATCTTAGGTCCTCAAAGTCAAAAGACTGGTGTAGAACACATCGACTTTGGAGATGGCAGCTAAGTCAATAGAATCATGGCCATGTCCTTGGAAGATATAGTCCATCCAAGAGATGCAAGCTCATCTCTCATGTCCTCCAAAATGTGGTCCTACTGCATGGAAGGAGAATCATCAACATTGAACATCCGAAGCTTCTTCTCAAGAGATATGTGGTGAGCAAACATCTTCTAATGGTAAAGAGATGCTACCTTCTTCCAAACCTCCACAATAGCCTTCAATTTGCAAACATGCACTAGGATAGAATCCTATAAGCTCATAAAAAGAAAGGATTTAGCTCAAGAGTTGAGCCGATCCCATAAGGCAACACGACCCATCATAGATCCCACTATGGGATCCTCCACGGGACAGGGAACGGGATGGGAAACAAACTCCCAAAGGTCGAAGGTGTCGATGATACACACCACCTTACATGACCACAATGAATAGTTGGAACCATCCAAACGGTCCTCCTTGGGCAAAGAAGGAAGTACGAGCACGTGCACTGAGGGTGCCATCGGAGGCATCTTAAGACCATGGCGTCGCATCTTGTGGGAAACATGGAAGGAAGGAAGAGGAGAAGGCTGCCATAAAAACAGACTTGGTGATCTCTATTTTTCTCGTTCTTCGCGAGAGCTAGCGCAATAATCTCTCTGCCTTTCAAAGCAATGATGAGAGCCCTCATGCTATGAGTCATCAAAGCCTTTCAGAGGAATGATGAGAGACCTCATCCTTTGAGTCATCAAAGCCTTCAAATTGGTGATAAAACATCTTCAAGGACCTGTAAAAGAACCAGAAAACTTGCATTTGCTGTAGACAACACATCAAACAGTGAAATCAGCTACAGGTTTGCACAAGAAACAATGTAGATGGTCCACCCAAAGCAAACACTGATTTGGAGAAACTATGTCAACAATGTGCAATGTCGCCTCAACAATAAAATGGTCGTCTTAGCTCCACACAGCTCTGTGTCCTCTCGTTTGGCTATGATACCAAGTGAGAGTGCGCAATGGAAGGAGGACACGAATACACACACACACACACACAACCCCCCCCCTAACACCCCAAAAAGAAGGAAGAAATTTTCATTGACTGAAAATGAATGCTGAATACAATAGTGTGGACTGAACAGTCCTTGCATGCAGCCCGAGGCATCACTGAGGGCATCAAATTAGGCTGAGAATGATGATGGAAACAGCAGTACCAACGACGGAGGAGAATGCCGGAGTCAGAGGAGCAACCTGCAAAAGATGTGTGCCAAGTAGGGAGGATCAGCTATAAATAGCTGAATGTCTCCATATTTGGCTGACCTGCCAAAATGGCCTGTACATTTGGCCAACCTACTGAAAATATCCTATGAGTCACGACTGCAATAAATGCAATCCAACTACACAAAAAAATCCGAAAAATGATGACATGGCATCCTAGGCAGTCTAGAGGCAAGTAGGCACTGGCAAGGGTGAAAGCCAACTAACAGACTGAAAAAGCGTCAAAAACAAAAGAAATGCACACTAAAAAAGCTAGAGCTCCAATGTGTCTATCTGACTTTGACAAGAGTTTAAAACCAGGAGATGACACACTAGCAACCCTAAAATAGGCAAGCTGACAGATGTGAACCATAGTAGAGATGATCCAATTCGCATACTCCACCACACCATTCTCAGATGGGAGTGCTCCATCTAAGTCCCATGCTCCTTGCAAAACCTATCACGCTTTTGAACAAAACTCAACATTGTGGTCAACTCAAACACCTCAAACTTTGAAAGTAGTTTACTTTTCATCAGCAATGCCTCCCACTCATAGAAGCTGGAATGTGCCTCGCTTTTGTTTTTCGGAAAGTAGAGCCACACATAATAGCTACAAAAATCAACGGCCACCAACATTAGATACTTGGCCTTCCCAAGGGAGGCCGTGTGCATTAGGACCACACAAGTTGGTGTGAACCAACTCAAGTCAAGTAGATGCCCTCCTAGAAGCAAGCTTCAGATGAGACTACCAATGCTACTTGCCCCCACAGTAGCTAGGGTGCAACTTATTCCAAGACACCTATCGAATGACATCAAAATTCAAGTGTCCATAACCAACATGACAAAGTAGCCCAAGCTTATGTGAAGACCAAATTGCAAGGGCTATAAGCTTCTAGAGCTCACTTGCTTTGAGTACCTTTCCATAGCAGAGTACCCTTAAATGTATCTTCAATAGTGATCGTATCTTGGGTGAAGACTAGATGAGTCCCTAATTGCGTTAAACCATGAACAAATAAGAGATTAATTCAATGGTAGTCGCTAGTGTAGCCTTCAAGTCCTTAGTACCATCCTTGGTGCTTAGCTTCAGATGTGGGTACTTTTGACAATACTTCTCCTAAAGATGAATACCCTTGTAGTGTGGACATGGCACTTCATCTTTCACTCTTCTCATCCTTCTTGTCTTCTTGCTTCTTTTTGTTCTTTGTTTTCTTGTTGTCCCCTCTCAAATTTGTAGTAAAAACTTTAGTAGAGTTGGATCCACTGGTTCCAATCTCCTTGAGTCACTCTTGATGCTCCAAAACAAGCCAAACTAGTTCCTCTCCCACAAAATGATCTCCCAAGTCTGAAGGTGAGTAAGCTCATACAAAAGGCATCATACTTCAGAGATGGAAGATGAGTTATAAGAATCATTGCCATATATTCATATGAAATTCTCTTGCCAAGGGATGCAAGCTCATCTCACAACTCCATCTTGTTGATGTGGTCCTCCATGGAAGGAGATGTATCAATAGATAGCATTCAAAGTTTCTTTTCTATGGTAACTCAATGGGCAAAGGTTTTCAACAGTAGAGAGAAGAAAGCTTTGTCCAAACCTCTATTGCAGTTCAGAGTCTATGAACATGGAAAATGGCATGATCCTGTGAACTCATGAAAAGAAAAGATCAAACTCGAGAATTAAGCCGATCCCAAAGAGTAGCTTTGATCTACAATGGAACCAATACAGGAATCCTCTACTAGACGAGGTATCGAGGTAGTACTAAATCCCCATAGATAAAAGTTATTCAATATATACTCCACTTTACAAAACCAAAGGCGTTACTTGGTGTCATCAAGGCAATCCTCCTCCATAATGATGGAAGAATAGACACTTGGTGTCTAAATGGCCAAACGGGGTATTTCAATAGCTTGTGTAGAAACAAGGAGAGGAGTCGAACAAGGCTACTCCAATCTTCCAAACCAATCAAAATGTCAATCTCTATGCGATCAGGGAAATGATAATTTGGTCATCTTCACAACAATCGTGACAATTGTTGTAACGATTAGACCAATGCGAGTGTTAGTCTTCAAAGTTGTTGTCCTCTTCATCATCAAACCAAAAAAACTGGTGATTCATCTTTCGTCAAAGAATATGCAAAACACACAACAAACTACTATGCTTTGATGCCGAATGTCACAAGGATGTGAAATTTTAATGTTGTGCTTGGCATTTTGACTAAGACATGAATAAAATGTGCACACGTGAGGTTCACATGTGATGTGATAGTCAATTAAGTCACAATGATAGACCAATGATCCCAAGATATCAATGGGTGTCAAAGGCAAAAGTTGTATTAAGTTATATTGGTCAAATACTAGGTGGTGCGTGGTGTCCATTTTGGCTTAAGGTATTTAATTGGCCAATAAGTATCAACAGTCAAAATATGTTCAAGAGTCAAAGATGCACAAGACCACTTGGGAGTCAAAATGGCCTAGCCAATTTAATTGTGGATGGGCACATTAAATTTTCTGCACAAGGACAAGGGCTGAAAAATATTTTCAAAATTATTACTTTTGAAATTTTCAAAATTACCAATTCTGAAAATTAATTAAACGGATGAAATTTTCAATTAAAACGCTATGACTTGGCAAAATTTACCCACACAAGTAAAGGGAAGACTAGTAGAGGCTTGTAAGGTTCATTCTAGCAAAGTGGAAGGCTGAGAGAGAGAGAGAGAGAGAGAGAGACTGTAGACACCTGTTTGGAGCAGATTTCAAACATCTACTTGGTTAAATTGTCTTGCAGCAGCTAATAGAGAGCACAAGACTAGTAGGCAACTGCATTTATGACCCTCCAAATGCTGGTGACAGCAAGTACAGCATGGCGGCAGGATTTATGGTGCTCTTAGGCATCAAGTGGCAGCATATATTGCTGTTTGGAACATATACCAACTATTCAGGCCCTACTTTCGTGACAAAAGTTAGAAATTTCTCTCTCCTCAACTTTCTCTCTCATTCTCCAGCCATTTCTCAAAGGTCCTCAACAAATCTCAGCCATTATAGCCATTGGAGGTGCCGGATTCAAGAGTTTAGCAGTCACCTTGAGCCCCATGCCAGGAAATTAAAGGGTCAAAACTTGGAATCAATAGCTGGAATTTGAGGAATTGCCAGAATTTCAAGAAGCCAACCATCCCAATTGGATTTGGGGTTCATTTTGATTAGCCAAGGGTCAATTAGAGGCCAATTCACTATTAGATCAAGGGGCAAATCCAATTGAAGGCTTGCTAGTTATTTTTTATAGCAACATGCATTGCAAAGTGAAGGAGGTTGGAGCCAAATCTCACTTTACTTCATCCAAATTTTAAGAGAAGCTAAAGAAACACCACAATGGGCACTAGTTTTGGGGCCAACTGGGAGTCTATTGTCCAAGATTAAGAGGTAACATCTGTATTCTCAGTTTATGTGAATTTTAAGCTTGCTGTAATTAGTGCTTGATCAGGTCATTTACCACCCTATTTGAGAAGGCCCGCTAGTTTTACTGAGAAGCCTGAATGGAGAAGAAATCAGCTATACTCCTGCAAAACAAATTGTACATGCCCCCCACACTTTGTAGAAAGCCTGAACAATGCAAAAAAATCAGCATTCTTTGCGACAAATCTGCACCAAACAGCAAGTATGTATAGCCTCCTCTTCATAGAACTTTTTGGCGATGATACCATGTGCAACAAAGGACACCAACATGGAGAGATTATGGAAGACAGAGACTAAAGAGAAAGCAAAGAATGGAAGAAGAAATCTGCACTAAACTCAAAAGAATGCTGAATACAAAGTGGAGTGATCTATTCTTGCACACAACCCAAAGCATCAATGAGGGTACCACATTAGACTGAAAAGATGAGCATTGGCTAATGGCGAAATGCCACTGGGTGATGGAGAGTGCTGAAGTCTTCAAGACAAGGTGGCTGTCAATGAGCTGGAGCAGCTATAAATAGCTGATCATGATCAGAACTCACTGACTGCTACAAAAGGATGGCCTAAATCTGGCTGACTAGCATCTAGCGATAAGTTTACTGCAAGAAATGCTTTTTGCCAACAAATAAATGATCACCCGAAGTGTGAATACAGCCTCCAACCACACTAAAAGGAAATGCACTAAGCTGGATGTCTCAAACAGCCAGTGTGAACACATTAAAACTAACTAAAAAGTATAGTGCACTAAAATGCACACTCTAGGAAGGGTGGAAAACTGTCAAAGCTCCAATGTCTCAGTCAATGTCACAAGGATGTGAGATATTGAGATGCTTTTATCTTGCTAATAACATTTGATTAAGTTATTAATAAAATGTCCAAGGTTGTTTAGCACGTGATGCACATGGCAATTATTTCATGGTAACAGGACAAGGACCCCAAGGATGCAGTGGATGTCAAAGGCAAAAGTTGTGATAAGTTATGCTAGTTGGGCTTGGGGTTCAATTGGTGTCAATTTTGATCCTAGGACAGTTATTTGGCCAATAAGTATCGGTAGTAACACTAGGGACTAGCATTAATTAATTAATTAATGTCAATCTAAGGGTCAACAGAGGTTGGGGACCAATCCAAGTTGCAAATGGCCTAGCCAATTTAATTGTGGACGAGCACATTTAATTTTAGGCAAGGTCAAAAGGGTTGAAATTAATTCTAGCCATTTAATTCTAAAAATTAATTAAATGGCTAAATAATGTTGAAAATGGGTTTAGAAGGCTACCACTTGGCAAAAATGCCCATGCAAACTAAGAAAACGTTTTTGGGGATTCGAACTCAGCCATCCAGTTAGTTTACAACTTGGGAGAGAGAGAGAGAGAGAGAGAGAGAGAGAGTTGTGGTCCATTTTCTAATTAAAAAACAACAATTTGTTACAAAAGACAGCCATCTGCTGGGGACCTCAACAAGCAAGGGACAACAAGAAGTCGCCTTCTAGGGGTTGGCAGTAGCATTTCTAATCAAGTGATAGTATTTTGGAGGTGTCTGGCAGTAGGCGACAGCATTAGATGCAAGCTGGAGCAGGTAACATGCAGAATTTAGAGCTTTCTCATGAAGAAAATCTTGGCTTTCTCTCACCTTCTCCAACCCATTCTCAAGAGATCTCAGCATTTCTCAGCCATTTTGAGTAGATCTTGGGCAAATTTGATGGATAGCAGAAGATCTCTATTGTAAACCCTAAATTTCTACAAAAATTAGGGTTTAGCAACCACCTTGGGACCCGTCTCAACAAGAGAAGGCATCGTACACTAAAATCAGCACCTGAAATTCGTGGAATTGACAAGGATTTCAGATGCCAAGCTATCCATTGTGAATTGGGGTAACATTTGGCCAATAGGTGGTTCCATTTGTGCAATTCTTGAGTGAAAATCAAGGGGCAATTGGCCCAAATTGCTTGATTGTATATACAACAAGGGGCTTTTGGATCAACAAAGGAGATTGTGAAATCTCAACTTGTACTCAATCCATTAGCAATTAAAGTTAAAGAAGTACCAAAAGGAGCGTCAGTTTTATGGCCAATTGGATGTCTATTGTCCAAGATTATTGAGGTAAATTGTGCATTTTAATTTATGTTTATTTACTGATTGTTATAATTAATTGCTTAATCAAGGAATTACCACCCTCTCTAAGAAGAAGGGCTGGTTTCATGATTCCATTGCCGAGATACCATCAGTTCCCTCAAATTGGTAGGCCAAAGACACTTGATTGATGGTGAGAAGCTTTGCTCTTGAAACCAACCTTCCTTGCGTGGATAAGTGATAATTTCGTGATTACAACTTAGTTACAACAGCAACATTTATTACAAAACTGAGAAATGCAAATTAACTCACAATGTTAGACAATGGACACCCTATTGGCCCCAAAACTAGCACCCCTTAGCAAGTCTTCCGTCTAATTTGCCCCTTGATTTGGGTAGTCAATTGGCCTTCACCCACTTTGATGGAGATGGAAAATGCCCCAAATTCATAAATTTGCTGGTCCCTCCACTTGAATTTGACTCAAAAACAGCTTCAGCCCTGTTGAATCCAAGTCCTGGAGCTTCCAAATTCTAGCACACTTCCCAAGCTGTAGAGAAATCTTCAGAGAGAAATCTAAAAATTAGGGTTTACAGTAGAGAAATCTAAAAATTTCTCAGCCTTGATGATCTCAATGCTATAATCTTCAGAGCAAGGTTGTAGAAAGGATGGGAGATGAGAGAGAATGCTGAAGAGAGAGAAAATTCAGACTTTTTTCGCAAACTGAAGAAAATCAGTCATTTACTGCTACTGCCCTATCTTAACAACTTGTAGATGTTGTCACCTACTACATTGGTCTTCTCCTGCCCCTTGTTGCCTCAGAAGGTCCTCCAATGACTACAGATCAGACCAGCAACATCTCTTCCCTCTCTCTTGCAAGCTAAATGCACTAAAATGCCTCTCTCCAGTCTCTAAAGAAGTTTTGCAATCTTGCATGGGCATTTTGGACAAATGGCAACCTTCCCAAATGGTTTTTCTAGCATTATCCATAATTAAATGTTAATTTTCAGTCTTCAAATACTAAAAATTAATCTAATAATTATTTCAATGCCTAGAAAAATAATCTGACTAGCCAATAATTAGATTGGCTAGTCAACTTCCATTTCCAAGTATCCTTGCGTCATCTTTGACCATCAGATTGACATTAGGTACCATTAAACACCACTTCTCTGGTGTCACCAACAATTGACACTTATGGCCAAATGAATGACCTAGACCAACGATTGACACCAGATATTACCAAGTACCTGTGCAGCATAACTTATAACAACTTTTGTCTTTGATATCTCGTGATTTCCTTGCGTCTTGGGCTCATAAATTTACCCTAACCTCAATTAAACCTCACATGTGAAACATTTACTTAACCATGTGATTAAAAATTAATCCACATGTTAAGTGAGGTTTCAAAAATACATGTCCTCATGACAACTCTAGTGCTGAATTTATATTCAATTGAGCATTACAGCAAGAATGTTTTCAGGTAGTGAGATGGAATCAAGCAAGGATCATGCCTCTCAAATTTAAAATTCGCAAAGTATTGGGAAAAATGCATTGCCTAATCTTGGACAAGGCACGCAAGATGGACAGCAAGTTGAGAATGATGGGACAAGAGGTGGGTCCTTCTAGGTCTCTTGAAGTTGATGACCAGTAAGAGCAAGAGGAATTTTATGACCATTTTAAAGATCAGCTAATGACAGCAACTAAAATGTTTATGCAATTGGCAAATGATCATCGATTTATGTGCTTTTTGAAACCCTTAAAGAAGGATAGCAAAGGCAAGAAGAGAAAATCATCTTCGAGAGCTTCGGGACAGCAAGATACACCAAAGGAAGAGCCAATACAATAGCATGATGTTTCAAATGTGGGTAGTGAGCATAAGCAAATGATGCCAGTAGGGCAATTGATACATATGCAAGACCAACTTGGAAGTGCCAATCCAATGCTTTTTGGACAGCAGGGCATACATGCAATTATGGAACAGCTAAGTTACTTTGGTAGTGGCACTAGTTTTCATACTATGGTGGGTCAAGGACCGCATATGGAGATGTATGACACAACTCCTTATGGTATGCAGCAACCAATGCGTGGTGTGCAAGGCCCAATGTATCCAGGTATGGCTAGTAATATGCATAACCCCATGTATAGCAATGTTGGCATGATGTTGGGGCACAAAGTGGCAAGTCTAACACTGCATATATGCAGCCCACTGTGTTTAGGACTCATGGTATTAATGTTGGTCATGCAAATGCTCCGTATAGTGTTGCTCATAAGGAAAACTGCTGCTCGTAACGCATGTAATGTATGGGAAACTATATCTTGGTATGGCTGATAATATGTAAATTCCTATGCAAAGTCACATTGCAATGATCTAAAGTATGCCCAAAAAAAAAAAAAAAAACTAATGCATCCGATGCTCCTAGCATGTCAGGTACACATGAAGAGCTAGTCAACTAAATGCAATGCTGCATATTAGTTAAATTGGCATCGTAGCAGTGTGAAAGTATAAAGCATCGCAATGCATAAGGGGAAAAAAGCCCTACAACCTAGTGGAGGTTTCGAGGCAAGTAAAGTTAGAAGTAAAGTATCTATATGCTTCTTGGTAAAACTTCAACATTGTTTCACCACCAACAGATACAAAGTGGATTGAAGAGGATGACTTGACATACCATCCTCAATTGTTGCACTTTTACCTAGATGCCATTCAGTTAGAGCCAACTTTAGTTCAGTCTCAGTCAGATCCAGTAGAGCAAGGGTCCAGAGTATTGCCTAATGCTCAAGGGGGAGGACCGGAGGTAGCACTTCCACTCCACTAGTTGTGGACAGCTCTCGTATGTAGTGGATCTCGGATGTATTTAGCATGCATTCAAGGTACTGTGCTAACAGTATGTTTGCCATGAGGTCACTGTTGAGAAACCCTTCGCCACCCTTCACCCTTCACCCACAGTTTACGTTTTTGCATTTCTGCGTTTTGCATTTAGGATTTGCAGCCCCAAAAAAGGGGCGCCATCCTAGACTGATTGTGCCTATTTATAGGCCACCCTCTCATTCATTCCTTACGGCTTATTCATTCAGTCTTATCACCTCTTCTCTCCAGCCTCTCCACTACCCTCACACCCCTTCAGGAGGACATTGTGGTTCGTGGTTCATGGCTGTCTTTATCATCTTCCTTGTGCTACGGCACCCTTATTCCCTTGTATCACATTCACTCCATGATTCAAAACTTCATCATTCCATTCATCAGAGTTTCTTCTCTCTTCTCTTCTCTTCTCCATGTTTACCTAGTTCATTCCGTGTTCCTCCCCGCCAACCCTACTGTCTCACTGGTACGTCATCTTTTGACATGGTATCAGAGCAAGATCTGCTCAAACAGCGGCAAAGATCCTCCACTCTAGTGAAGGCAAAGACTGGTGGCGGGTTCGACTTCCACTTCTCTTCTTTTGCTGCATCAAAATCTCGTTTTTGCAGATTTCAGGTGTTTCAGCTTACTGCCCACACCCCGTTCACTGAGGACATCTCAGTCGAAGTTGTCCATTGCTGTCTCCATCATTTGGCACCTGATTTTCAACCCTCTTCACGCAGTTTGGAGCTGATTTCAGTCAGGCGATTGCCGTTCCTATGCAGACTTGCTGTCGTACAGCCTGTCACATCATCACAGTCTTGCTGCCTACGTTTTTAGTCTTTCTCTCTCCTCAGGCTGTCCTGCCTACGTTTTTAGTCTCTCTCACCTGCTATCTACGTTTTTAGTCTTTCTCCCTCCTGCACGCTGTTCTGCCTGCGTTTTTAGTCTCTCTCTCTCTCTCTCTCTCTCCTAACCTGCGTTTTTCTACTGGTTGCAACCTCTTACTGCTGGTCACATCCTCCTCCCACTGGTAGCTCACTTCCAACCCTTCCATTACCCTCCCACACCTTGCGACGACGGACATTGTGGTTCGTGCTTCACACTGCCCTCAAACCCCTTGAGACGAACATTGCGGTTCGTGGTTCATAGTGGCTGACCTCTTCCTTCTTCAGCAAGGCACGCTGGTATCCATGGCTTGTTTACCAACAGATATCCAAACTACTGGGTGCTCCTATTGTAGCATCACCAGACACACCACCGATGCTTGCCGACTTCAACCTTTGCTCCCCACCCCCCCAAAGTATATGCATCTTCCACCAAGCACTCCTTGTGCCACCTCTCCTTTATGGGCCACAGAGATCGTTCTACATCAGCTATCAGAGTACTATGCTCAAGGCAATAAGACGCATCCGATGCGCACTAAGTCCTTTCGAGCACATGGAGGATCGATTGGCACAACGATCTCCTAGAGATCGTCGCAATGCCAGCGGCAGTCTTCTCCCACTTATTTTTAGGTGCAGTGGCTTCCACGACCTATGGATCTGCAGTCCGCTCCATCGAGAGACAATGATTATTTGATACCATCTCCTCATCAGTCTGCTCCTTCGAGAGACAGTGGCTGCTCGACTCCTTCCTCTTCTTCGGCTACCCAGTCTGCTCCACTAAGAGATAGAGACTATTGCCCACCTCTTGCTCATTCTGAGCCCCACCCTTTTCCACCCTCGTCACTCAAGTTCGAGAGGCTACCTCTGGAGCTCTTCAGCATCCCAGTACCTTCTTCAGCACGACTGGCGGCACTTCATCATCAAACATTTCAGAGTCCATGATCCATGAGTTTTTGAATTTCCTATCTACTTTAGAAGGGGATTCAGAGGGGGATGTTATTTCCTTGCTCTCAGAGGAGCCATCTACTTCTTTGACTTCAGCGAGATCTCCTCTATCTCCCACCTCAGAGGGGGAACCTACTCCACATGAAGTTCTTCACCCATCCTCTACTTTCTTGGGGTGGCTGTCTTCGACTAGTCATCTCTTCTACTGATACCCAAGATCTTCAAGTACCACCTACATCTGGACCTCTGAGGTTCAACCGTGACTTGGTGACGTGGCCTTTGTTTCCTTCCAACATGGATGCACAGAGCTAGTGGCTTCTCTCCTGAGGTTGAGTTTCGGGTTCTCCAATTCACTCTATCTACTGTTCTTTACTACAAGTTTCCTTTGCGGTGGAAATCTTGGATCTTAGGGGTTCTCTACATCTTCTTGCCTTGGTCACTTGGTCAGCATGGAGCCACCTCCCGAGATTGAGTACGGGCATATCCTTATGGTTCTCGGCACCACACAAAGTCCGACATTCCTTATATGCATTGCATGTTTTCATGATCTTTGTACTAGGGCGCTTGGGCAAGTAAACAATTTCCCCACGAGGGACACTATCCAAGTGGCACCTATTGCACGAGCATTCTTCAGCATGTAGCATTGCATCTCCACCTCACTCTTCTCTTGTTCCCCTTTTTGGGCCTGAGAGGGGGTATTGAGAAACCCTTCACCACCCTTCACCCACAATTTGCGTTTTTGCGTTTCTACGTTTTGCGTTTAGGGTTTGCAGCCCCAAAAAGGGGCGCCATCCTAGACTGACTGTGCCTATTTATAGGCCACTCTCTCATTCATTCCTTACGACTGATTCATTCAGTCCGTCACCTCTTCTCTCCAGTCTCTCCACTACCCTCACACCCCTTCAGGAGGACATTGCGGTTCGTGGTTTGTGGCTATCTTCGTCATCTTCCTTGTGCTACAGCACCCTTGTTCCCTTGTATCACATTCACTCCATGATTCAGAACTTCATCATTCCATTCATCAGAGTTTCTTCTCTCTTCTCTTCTCTTCTCCATGTTTGCTGAGTTCATTCCATGTTCCTTCCCGCCAACCCTACTATCTCACTGGTACGTCATCTTTTGACAGCCACTACTTAGTGTATGCAGATGAGTACGAGTTTCACCCAAGCACTGGAACTATACTTTTGCATCAGCTTATGATCACTTTGAGAACCATTCATGGTCACTTTTGGATCAATCTTTGCATTGATTGCTGGTCAATTTTTGCAATGAGTTTATGATCAGTTTGGGGTCAGTTTTTGCAATGAGTTTGTGATCAGTTTGAGAATTAGACACCCTCTACAAAAAACACTCAAGGTTCCCTTAACATGATCTCAATGTAGAGCAACCACAAGCAACAAAAAATGAGTAGACCATTAAAAAAACTTTCCATAAAAAGCCAGCAAATCACCATACGAGTAGCTTATAGGTTCAACACTTTGGTTGTCTAGGCTACTCATTGTTGAAGAATGGCCTAACATAATGGTGAAGAAACTAAGGAAAATTTGGCACCCTCTATATCACACACTATGGGGTTCCCTAGCCATAAAAGAAGAGTCTACATACTTTTGAGGTTGAGTCAGATTTCATTGTGGAGCAACCATAAGCAGCACAAAACAGTGCCCCGATTGCAACCAAATGAAGATAAGCTTTACGATGATCGACTTAAGACTATCAAAAAAGAACTTTTCATGTAAAGCAAACAAATCACCACTTGAATACTTTTAGAGTGATCACTTTGGTTGTCTTGCCCACTCATTGTTGAAGATTGCACGGGCTAACATTATGGTGAGGAGATTCCTGAATAATAGCTCTCAAAGCTCATCTAAACAAATATCCTTTGCCAACAAACATCCTATTTGATCTTTTGCATTCCAGCCTGCATGAATAGAGTATGTAACCACCTTTGTTGACAATTTTCAGTATGACCTACAAATGCTTAATGATCTCCCATTCATATAATGGATATATCTCAAATGAATTACCAACATAGCACAACCTCATGACCTGCAACATCACAAGCAAAGCAATGGCACAATGGCAAGTCCTTCAATGATGAAATCAACAAGGCAAGCAATCCTAGTGAGTTTCAGTCCAAATTGTCTAGGCAAACATTTGATAGACTACCCTGATCCTTATCCAACTTCTCTACATTCAGTCTACTTTCAGCCCTTCCAATGTCACATTTTTGTCCCATTTCAAGAGCAATATAATGTGTACTGCACACTGTGCTATATGCCAAACGAAGCAATTTGTCATGGCATCCTGCATGTGCTTGAAATAAAAGGGAGAACTGTTCTGCCAAATTTAATTATTCATGATTGAAGCGTGGGGGAAATCATGTGGCCATTTGAAACCAGTTCACTTTCAGAGTCTCATGAATTGTTCAACTGCTGGTTTTATTGTTTCAAGGAATGATCCAATGTGTCTGCCAAACTGTGTTGCAAGAGATAACTAGCTGCTGTCATATACATTCAACAAGTAATGGTAATTCCATCAGATGGACAGTCCAGTGCCAAAGAATTTGAGTCAGGACCCATAACAAACATATTAGCTTCTATTTGACAACTGTGATGCAGTTCTTTTACTGATGTGATGGACAGATAGGCTTGATCTTGTGAGCTCCAAATGAGTCATTCGTGTCACTGCACTTAAATCCACCTGCTGATATGATAATCAGTGTAACTTACCTGCTGCTTCCGTAAAAAAGCAAGCTCACAGTAAGATATGATCGGACTCCACCCTACATGGGAATGTTCAGTCACCGGCAAACACCATATTTCTCTTAATGCGAGTGTTTATGCAGGATTTTCATAGTTTGAATGCAATTGAAGCCAAGCGTGTAAGTCCCAATCATAAATGGTGACAGATCCCACTACTCTGCTACAAATCCCAATGAAGATGGCAGGAAAAGGGACACATACCCGCATTTCTTTGTTCCCAAACAAGTTATCGAAGAGCTTCCGGAAAGTCTGTCCCATAACGGCGTTTTTCCCCCCTTTCTTTCCTTTTTTTTGGTGTGTTATGCGTCAATGAGTGAGATAGGGAAAGCTAAGGTACGCCGAGCATTCAGCGGCGATCGATAGAACCGATGGGGAGTGGACACAATGAGAAGAGCAAGGGTTTCACTCTGTTTTTGCTTTGGATTTTGTTCTGTGGCGATGGCGAGGAGCTGCGGGATAGGGTTTCCGGGGATGGCAAAGCTCCGAATCTCTCTCTTATATTCCTCTCTCTCTCTCTCTCTCTCTCTCTCTCTCTCTCTCTCTCTCTCTGTCTACGTCTCTGTGCAGGGCCTTCTTGTCTGTCTGCGTGATGATCAGACGATGATGATGGTGATGCGGGGACCAGCCGGCATATAAAAAGGAGGAAGAATCGGCAAGTTGCAACTACAGGGCAGAAGACAACACTGACCAGCTCTCCTCCTTTCCTTCTTTTCCGACCTATGAACAGTTTCATAAAAACACTGGCCAAGTTTGGGACTCTTCAGCCAATGGAACCATAGTCTAGTGGTTTGAGTATGGGTTGAGTATTGTGGATATCTGAGTTTACACCCCACCTATCATTTCGCCTGTAGCACAAATCATTACACATCTAAAGTTCCAACTATTCCTTGATCTATGATCTTCGTCAGTATTGTGGATATGTGAGTTTACACCCCATGTTTCATTTCGTCGGTAGCACAAATCATTATGTATTCAAAGTTCCAACTATTCCTTGATCTATAATCTTACCTCTAACAATCTCCACGAAGGAGCCATGAGAATGGTGGTAGCAAGATTTTCTTACCCCTAATCAAGCCCTCACAAAATCTCACAAAAAAGCTGGTTTTAGTGAAGCCCTAACAGGATTAGCAATTTTTTTTTACCCACGGAGCAATAAAGTCAATCATCCGGCAGCCAATCACTCTCTTGCTCTAGCATTCTGACAACAACTCTTTTGCATGAAGATCTTCTATAAGCTCATTAGTGTGATCACCTTGCTTGCACAATCATACTAGACCTTGCAATCATCCCATTATTCCTAAGGCAGGAGAACTCTACTATTATGTTCTCTATATCCTTCCAATTCTACCAGATATCTCAAGAGAGACCGCATATTGACAACTAGCTAATCATCAACCATGCCCGTTAATGAGTGCATCACGTAATTTACGAGCTTACTAACCTCACTTCTCATTTTCTAAGAGCAAAAGCAAGCTTTTTGTGAGTAAAGTGAAGTATTCATGGGATAGAGTAAGGAGAAGCAAAACATGCTACCCAAAAAATAAAAAGAGCATATATTTGCATGATGAAATTATGAGTGTTCTCAAACATGTAATGAGAAGGTTAGACTCTTGCACAAATATGAATGTGGGAGACAAAGGTAGTGTTATCATCCTAATATCTTAACTTATTTCAATGTAAGTATTGTTGAACATGGTTCTTAGATAGTATAGACTAATCTCCACTTGTTTATTCATTCTTTTTTGACATGGAACTATGGCCAGCTTCAACTCATTGTCTAAGGGTCTAGATCCCAAGAAAAATGAAAGCTTGTGCCCAATGCTATGGATAGCTATGTTAGATACACATACCTAGATACATGTGCACCTCTCTCTCTCTCTCTCTCTCTCTCTCTCTCTCTCTCTCTCTCTCTCTCTCTCTCTCTCTCTCTCTCTCTCTCTCTCTCTCTCTCTCTCTCTCTCTCTCTCTCTCTCTCTCTCTCTCTCTCTCTCTCTCTCTCTCTCTCTCTGTGTGTGTGTGTGTGTGTGTGTGTGTGTGTGTGTGTGTGTGTGTGTGTGTGTGTGTGTGTGTGTGTGTGTGTGTGTGTGTGTGTGTGTGTGTGTGTGTGTGTGTGTGTGTGTGTGTGTGTGTGTGTGTGTGTGTGTGTGTGATGGACTATCTAAATTAGAGATGCCTTGGTCCTTTTGTACGAGTGATATCACAACAAAGAGAGACCATCCTCTAAGGTAGAACACCAATTTGTCATACCGTCTAGATATCTCTCACAGATTTCTTTATGAGAAGCACACAAATAGCCTAAGACTAGTCTCAATCTACATTGGAGAGGAATACCAAGGAGTCCCCTACACAACTTTAGCTCACACCTACCTAAGGGAATTGATTGATTGAGCGGTTCAACTAGCAAATCCAAGAGTCTTAGATCCTGATAGACACATGATACATGCACAAGGGGATGTAGCAAAGCATTGCTCGAGGGCCAAAGCCAAGCCCCCTAAGTTCTTCTCTACATGGATTAGATTGAGGATGTACATCAATGACCAATTAGGGATTTCTTATGATGATACGTACCCTCACGGTCCTCCTAGGTCCTTTTTTCCTTTTGTAGGCATTAATAAATAATTTCATATATATATATATATATATATATACATACATGCGTGCGTGTGTGTGTGTGTGTGTATGTATGTACGTCTCTCTCTCTCTCTCTCTCTCTCTCTCTCTCTCTCTCTCTCTCTCTCTCTCTCTCTCTCTCTCTCTCTCTCTCTCTCTCTCTCTCTCTCTCTCTCTCTCTCTGTGTGTGTAATGTGTTTATGTATGTGTGTATTCTTGTGTGTATGAGCACACACAATAAAGTATGTAGTTTGGAGAGATGTTAGGTTTAGTTTTAGGGTTTAGGTTGGTTATGAGATGATACATCAATAAGGAGTGGAGTCAATAGTGAGGGTTTTGCATTGATTATAGAGGATATTGAAGTATTTGTCTCCCAAGTGTTTTTCTTTGTATATTTTAGCATTAAGTCATTTAGAACTTTGCATCTATGTGTATAAAAGATGATGCTTATTGAAAGAATATTATCTAAATAAATAATGTGTTGTGGTTATTGCAAGTATGTATAGTCTTTTATGATTACTAAAGGAATTGCCTTGGTACTTCAAAGTTTACATTTAAGCTCTTCTAACTATGTACAATGAATCTTACCATGTTGTCTCACTAACTATCATACAAAGTGACTAAAGAGATGGCAGTGTGTCAAGGAGCTAGATCATCCCTAGTCAAAAGATTTGCATGCTTGAATGCCACTAAAGGAGACCTCTAAAAAGACCCATATGGCTATGCACGCTAAAGGAGAATAAAAAGTAATGGCATTACGAATAGTCCAATTATGCAAACATTCCCAAAAGTGCAAAAAGTGAATAATCACTAGTACATGTGGTTGAGTTGATCCTAAAATTTTGGGGTTTCCAAAAACCCAATCCTTGTAGATGCATGGAGTTTCCGACAACATCTAAATTCCAAATTCGAGACAAGAGAGACCATATGCACTAAGTGAGTGGAGAACCCAGAGACATATGACAAGATATCTTTTGGGTTATAATGCAAAAGAAAAACATGAGAAATTTGAAATGGCCTATCTTTGAGAGCCACAACAAATGAGAAACCACCCACCAACATTCTCTCTCTCTCTCTCTCTCTCTCTCTCTCTCTCTCTCTCTCTCTCTCTCTCTCTCTCTCTCTCTCTCTCTCTCTCTCTCTCTCTCTCTCTCTCTCTCTCTCTCTCTCTCTCTCTCTCTCTCTCTCTCTCTCTCTCTCTCTCTCTCTCTCTCTCTCTCTCTCTCTCTCTCTCTCTCTCTCGCATGCACACACACATAAAATACTTAACTAGTAGTATCAACTTCACAAGCGACCCTTTAAATAACCAAGATCAATTCACACCTTGCCTACACCCACCTAAAAAGGACAACTCACCTCAAGCTCTTTTTCTCTCATTGCTCACATCCTCCAAGTTGAGTTGTCATTCTCAATCGTCTTCTCATGATCTCAAGCTACCCCATGCTACTTGAACTTATCTCACCAAATTGAGGTTGCCCTCTATAATGTCTTAAATAGCCATGAATGATTGTCCCTTGCCTATCGAAGCAATCTCAAATTTTGAAGCATCACTGATCAAGTTCCTACTTGATGGTGCCCAAATTAGAGCTTCTAAATAGCCAACCTATGTTCCCCACACATGACCTCTTTGCCATTTGAGCCCTTTTCCAACTTTGTAATGATTGTTTCCCCTGACAACTACAGCCAAGAATGTTATTCCACAATCATGGTGTTGCCCAAGTGCCCTAGATGCACGAAGAAGTGTTGGTTGTGGGCCACAATGTCCATAATGGCCACATTTAGGCAAAGCACGCATGGATCTCCTTCTCCCTTGCAAAGTATAAGAAGCTTTGTTAATCTTTTCTCACAATTCTTGAAGCTTTCATTTCATCTTTTTTTCGTGAGATGTAAGTAAGGGTCATCAACAAGAGAGCAGGGTATGTACAAGGAAGGAGGAGGAGGGGGAGGAGGAGAGAGAGAGAGAGAGAGAGAGAGAGAGAGAGAGAAGGGGGGTTGAGGCAAGGAGGTTGGGAAAAGTATCATATGAACCATTTAAGAGATGCGCTTTCTTTTTGTGGCACATTGCCAACCTCTGGCATGAAGGGGAGTGCAGTTTGTAGTATCATATTCTTTTATATTAATAATGGTTTCAAATTTTCAAGCTATGGAAGTTATACAATATGTACCTAAAATTGGCCTTAGGTTGCTTAAATCCTAAAATTACAATAGAGCATTGATGTTTGGAGCCATAAGGTAACATGGTCATTATTTGTTGGATGATGTTAGCCAAGGTTGAAAATTTTGCTTTTACCACTTGTGATGGAGGTAAGCAATGGATAAGATCTATTTGTCACACAAAAGGATCAAAGGAAGAGCACAATCCCCAATTCAAGTGACAAATGATGTTCTTTCTTTTTCTTTGTTGTAACCTAGATGTTCTAGATTCTAGCCTCATCTAGGGCCCCATCTAGGGGTTGGGAGCTACCATGAAACTACCATATTGACCCCTTATCTTGGTTTTTAATAGCTTCTACACTTGCCCTCAGATCCATGCATGAATAAGATTGTTAGACCCTACTAGTGCTACTCTAAACTAATGCCATATTAACAACCCCACCACAATGAGGGACATCGAAATCTTCATTAGCAAAACAAATGAAACTCTCTTCACTAGCCAAGAATATGAAACTCTCTTCAAAGTTAGAAGGATGAAGGGGCCATGTGAACCCTACAAAAAGTGTAGGCTTTAGCCAGGGTGTGTGCTGATTTTCAAATTTAGTGCACTAGGGAATCATCCGATTGTGCTACTTTCAAATCATCTATAACTTTCATACCTCTACAACCAAGATAGATAACTAAATAGATACGATTATGCAACCACCCAAAGTAGAAGGCAATATTAACATGAATTCTATTTCCTTGACATACCATTAGCATGTGTGCCATAGGGCTATAATTAGCATGGTCATTTAGAAATAGAAGTGTAAGGATGCCCCCACAAAACATATATACCATTCATGTATTTTAAGAACCATCAAAGTGTTATGGCTGATTGCATAAGCTCATTTTGTTGGGCTAATTTATGTACTCAATTTTGGCTATTAGAGCATTGTTGAGCTATATAAAGACAATTTCTAGGGGTTCTTTATATATCTCCTTTTGACATGTTTTGAGGTTGTTTTTGGATGCAAATTGTGCCACATTTTTAGCACAAAAACTTGGATGCTCCATTATCTATTCATAGCGGAAGTGTGATGGCATTGTGCTCTTACAATTGAAACCATGCTGTTGGAAAATGCTTGGATCACTTAGATTATGGGTGAGAAATTAACAATGGACATCTATAGTTTTTGGTTAGATCAAATGGATAATGTTTTGATAGGGGGCACGCATAGGTCTGTTAGATCTCATTAGAGGAGAGGATACGTGCCCTTGAGCTACCAAAAGAAAACCCTATGGAGGAGCAAAAGAAAACATTCAAAGATTGGATTGGGAAGACTAGAACAATCTTCCATTTGATATTGATATGCATAGTTAAGATTTTGATTTCACACAAAGAAAATAAACATATGTAAGGAGGCATGGCAGATAATAGGGATTAATGTTTGGTATGTGCTTGTAATTATGAAATAATTGAGCTTAACCAGAGATTTCATAGAGCTCAGAGAGAGAACATGAGTTTACCAGATAGTTGAGACTTTAACATCAATTGATGCTCCATTAGATGTGATGATCTTGCTTTACTAACCTTGAATGGCTTAGGTCTTGATTATGAGTCTTTGGACACATTTCAATTTATGGTGGCTCCATGCTAGAATTTGAAGAGTTGATATCTCTCTCACTAATAGAAGAAATAAAGCTTGGTTCGAATACATTTGTTAGTAAGTAGTCGAAAGATGTAGCTTTTTATCCCATCGATGTGGGAATCCCTCTAGAGGTAAGGCTCACATACGTATGGCAAAGGCAATTCTTATAATTGCAATCATGGATCTATTGGAGGTGGTGATTATGTGCCTAGAAGTAGGGAGAAAGCACAAATTTGTGGCTACGGACTTGTTACCCACCCATAGATAGTGCTTATTGCTACTATGGAGTTTGGCCATTTTAAAGAGAGTGCTTGCATAAGCAAGGTAATGCTTTTAAAGGATGAGGAATAATAGAATATGGTCATTATGAAATTGGATATAATTGTGTGTTTGTGTACCATAATATAAACATTGATGCAGTGTAACAAAACAATCCAAAGCCTTGAACCCATACTTAAACTAATGCCTCGGTATCTTATTAGTGTGAGAGCATCGAAACCTCTTCCCGTGGTCAACCTCGTACATATGCACCCCAAAACATTGCATATATCCACAATGTACAACTTCAATAAAAATTGGGAGCTTAATGTCTATGTTGACATTATCATGTAAATGCTCAACAACTCTTGCAAGCGTCCTTCTTATGATATCATCACTCGTCACTACATGCAACGTGCACTGTGCTCCTTTTGATAGTCAAAAGGCAAGTAATAGCCCCACTCTAGGGTATGCATTTGCAAAAGTTGAATAAATACTAAAACATGAAACATATCCACTTCCAAAAGAGTGTATGCTAATCAAACATGGCATGAAGAGCAATTCACATATATGCCAAACCAGTGACCCTGCATGGTCGATATAATAGCAATGCACATCACTACACCATTCAAAGTACATCCTTGTACACAATGTTTGTGGTCATGTCCCCATCCTTGTCACCCAATAGGACTTTCACACCATGCAAAGATCTCACCCTTGAAAATGCAACATACAACTGACCATGCATAAATACTGGGGCTTTTAGATAAAGCCCAACAATAGATAGAGTCAGTCCTTGTGACTTGTTGATCGTCATAGAGCGAATGCTAATCGGATGGGAAACTACCTCCATTTCATAGTAAATGGTAGTTGTGCAACATTGAAAATAAAAGTAATCCTAGGAATAAAAACCCATTCATCCACATTTACCCCCGTTAGTATCTCAACATCTATCACCTTTCTATTGAAGGTCTTATAGATCAACCACATACCATTACACAAATCCTCTCCTAGGTTTAGGATTCTAAGAAGAATAACACATGCATTTACCTTTAGCAATAATAAACGAGGAGGAAATCCACCTCCAAGATCCAATGTCTTTAAATACTCAACAGAGTAAAAAAATAAGTCATCTATCTTTGCAATCGATTCTACATTGTAATACTGCCTAACCTCCCCTGGCATCAATTGCAATGCACACTCATTTCAGTAGCCACATATGTATTCCGCGATGCAAGTATAGCTCACTCTCACTGAAATACGTTGTATAGTCACCCACACTAGACATGTCACTATAGATACTGTCGATCAAGGTTTCAATAGAGTGTCCATTTAACACCATGCTACGTGGAACACACAACTTATCATAATCTTCAGTAAGGCCCAGTCCATCTCCTATCCCTTGAATCCAACAAATGAACCCATTGTCCACCACATTACCAGTTTTTGACACTCGCATTGTGGGAGCTTTCGCTCAACCGCCAAGACCCACGGACCGCTTATTGCTTCAAGCGTTCCAAGTCGAGCACTAATGGCTACCTCTCACATAGCTGACGTGCCATCGATATCTATGGGTGTAGTGAGCTTACCTCCATGCCGTTCGAGTTACCTCCTCTCCCGCACACTCCGGTAGCTCCACGATCCAAGTGCAAGCTTCAAGCAAGCTCCATCCTCAAGCTCCACGCTCCAAGCTCCATCACCGCGAGCAAGAGAAGAGAAGAGAAGAGAAAAGAAGAAGAGAGGAGAAGATGGAGAGCTTCTCCACCCCACAGTCCCTCACCCTCACACACTCACTCCCTCACACTCTCACACTCCCTCTCTCAAGCACAAGCTCAAGCAAGCAAGAAGAAGAAGAAGAAGAAGAAGAAGAAGAAGAAGAAGAGAGCCACTTTTTGCCACACACAAGAATGAGCTTCTCATTCACTTTTCAACTTTATATACAAAACCCTAAATCCCTTTTGGGCGGTCATCCCCTTTTCCCTTTTTTACATGGCCGATTGTAGTCTAGGCCCTTTTTCCCATTGTCCTTCTATCTTCCTAGCTTCCTTTCCGCCGCCCATCTATATTTACAAATTGCACTGGTACAGCTCTCCTTGAATTAAACCGCGGTGTGCTTGCGCTCTTTTATACAAGTTTTGTCTTGTGCTTTTCTTGGTGCGCCTTTGTCTTCGATTTCTCTTGCCTTGGCCTTTGTTTTTGTCTTTGTCTTTTATTTTAGCTTTCCGGATTTTCCACTGCCTGGCACTCTTTTACAAGATTTCAGGGTGCGCCTTTGTATTTTAAAATGCACATTTCCCCTTTTGCAGCTACCTTGGACTTTTAAGGTTGCCCTTGTGCTTTTGGCCTTTTCTCCTCTTCTTTCTTCAGTTGAGCTACCTTTTTTTCGCCTTTGCCCTGCATCTTTTTTATTTCCTTTTGCTTTCTTTGTGTTGGGGTTAACATTACCCCCCTCCTAGACGAGTGCCAGTCCCATGGCACTCACCGTCGTAGGTAGCAAAGCGGTAGCATGCACCAAAGACGTGGGTGGCAAGGACGGTTGTGGTTTGCCTTGGGGGAGTTCTGAGGTTGGTGCAAATGAAGGTCATTGGGGGCACGGGCTATTCCGATTGGCTTGGTGATATGCTTGTTGTAGGTGGCGCTAGGGTGACTCTTTGTTGGAAATGGCCATTCATAGCTGGCACGAGGGTTGGTGTGCGTGGGATGCTCCTGGTGGAGTTTGCACGTGATGATTCTCTGGTGATTGTGATGATGGAGTGAAGGACAAGAGTTTAGAGTTGAGCATTGATGGAGAGTTGAAGGCGCTACCGTTGGAGTCTTGAATACCTGCAAGTGGAAAACCTCTCAGGTGATCTCTCCCTAAGGGGTAGTGCTAGTCGTCTTAGCATGCACAAGACATATTTTGATGAGTTTGGGAGACAGGTCAAACTCTAAGCAAGCTTGGAGTATTGCCTTGCACTTGAGGACCCAAACTGTGTATAGACTTTTATGCAGATATTATGTGAGTGCTTGTGCATACTTAGACATTATGTAGGCAGAAGATTGCGGCCTGGTGGCTCATAACGTCGTGTGGATGAAGCAGAGTGGTCCATGGTGAAAAGAAGTACATGTGAAGGTGGGTGTGACATCCTGTGCATTGTGATTGTAGATGTAGCAGGATAGGGCATGGGGATAGTGTACGAGCCATAGGTGGGAGACATTGGGCCTGTGGATGGGGATGGTGTACTGTTCATGGCCGTTCGTGCAGGGCGTGCCCCAAGTGATTGCCATGGGTTTAAGGCAGAGTGGAAGTGGAAATTGTGTGAATGCTTCGGGGTAACAGGTCTAACTACAGGAGAGACAAGCTCCCTAGGGCTTTTTTGCCCTTGATGTGCCCTGAACTATTGTGGGTGATGCTAGGGGGACTAGGGGACTAGGGACGGAGCCAGTCGACCAAGGTCACTGGACGCACCTAATTCGAGGACCCGTAGGTGCGTTTTTTTTTGTGTACCACAGTACAACCATTGCAATATGCGGAGGCTATGAGCCTTTCAATGTGTCGGAACATGTCAAGCCTCGGAGGCTCAGGAAATGGATATGGTCGTGATGATTTGGCCCTAGCCTCGTTGTTAGGGGAGCCGTTGTTGCGATATCGGTACGGTTGCAGCGTCCCCCATCGTGAGTGTAGAGCTTGACCCAAGAAGAGAATGTAGCCCATGACTATGCGTTGGTTTATGTGATGTGGGCACTCGCAAGGGTGATTGTTCGCGTTCAGCAGCGTGACTTTGTTGCGATTAGTGCAATGTTGTGGTTCTTTGGTGACCCATGCATTGAGCATGTTTGCACGAAGGCCTGTGTTATCCTGCATCCACTTGTCACACTGTGAGAGCACATGCTTGATTTCGTTAAGGAATTGAACAGGTGTAGTTACGTTAAAACATGACTTTTCGAAATGCTATGATGTTAATTGCAATGCCCATGCAATCACTTGTCAAAGATGCGGCATACATTAGCGATAGGCAGAAGAAGTTGTACAAGTGGGAGTTGCTCTTTTACTCATCAAAAGACAAAAAGTTAGGTCCTGATAACTTGTCAAACTGCTTGTACATCATAGGGGCTTAGTCGATTTCTACTAGGCGGGACGAGTCCGATTGGTTAGGCAACTGGGCTGGTGCTCGTGCGGGATTGTTGTGAGGTCGGGCAGGGCACATGTCGGTCGGGACATGGATGGTATAGTCCCAGGCCACCATCATTTCCAAAATGCCTTTAAACAATTCGTTGAACTCTTCCATGTCCCTGGTTGCCTTTCCTTCGCTTGGGCATCTGGTGCTTGAGCGCTTGTGGGGGATTTGTGCAACTGGTGTTGCCACAGCTTGCACACTTTGCTGAGCTTCAACTTTCCTGGTCCAAGGATTTTCAGGCCTTAGTCCGGGACGGTGCCGTTTAGGTCCGCGTTTCTTTGCATATCTCTTGAGAGTGGGCACATAGCGCACCACGGAGGGGCGTGTGCAGCATGTTCCCGTCGTTCGCAAAGAGTGTCTCTGTCTGCCAGCTGCCCGTTGGTTCTCCATGTTTTCCTTCTGGGGGCTTGCAAGATGCAATCCAAGGGTTAGGCCTTGATACGGAATAAGATTGTTAACATAGGAGGGATTTCAGTGTGGGTTGTCAAACGCATATGACTAGAAGAGAAGGTGCGGAACATGTTATACTCGTTGTAGAGGGATGGCCCCCGTAATGGTGTCCATTTAGCCTCTAGCTACTACCAGATCTTGACTCACGCCGAGTTACATCGGTTAGTGGTCCTGCGTTTGGGAGGGCTCATCCTCGGAAGGATAGGCCGGAAAGGGAAAAGTATATAGAGAGGGACTGCTCCCTGCTTTCATCATCAGAGATGTTGGTCAGTGCTTTCCATGGTGGCAATGCGGGGTGCATGCCCCTTGCCCGGAGGCGGACATGATCATGTGAAAGGGGGACCGGCCTAGCCTAGCCTGTTGGCCCCGATTCTTCAGTCTGCGCTTGACTTTTTATTGCTTGTGTGTGTTGATAGTGTCTATACAAGGTGACACAAAAATCATTGTTTAAATATATACATTTTTACGAATCCCTGTCACTTCACGAGGATAGAAACCAATTGTAGAACTCGGGATTGTACTGAAGCGTGGCACACGCATCTAGTACACGTGGCAGCTTACTCAATACTGATAGATATTTTGCCACACTGAGTAGCATGGAACCTTGTCCGAGTCTACTGGTGACATGTAACTCCTCCTCAGTGAGAACCTTATCAAGCAGAGGGTTTTCTTGGCTTGGTTCATCCAAGCCCGTGCCCCGAATGGCAGTCAGCACTCGAAGGGAAGTTGGTGCCACATAGGTTGGGTCTCTTTGGGATTACCATTTGGCCAATCGCTCCTCAAAGACTGTCATGATCTTAGCTCCTAGTTTGGCCATTACAACGCGGTTTTCACACCAATGCTGTTCAAATCGACTTCGGCCTTCTGACAGTTACTTTAGTTGCTCTATCTCTAAGAGATTCGGTTGGTAGAGCGCTTCATTGAATGTGACAGTTAAGCGCAGTTCATCAGCTTCCTCGCCCGAGATGAGTAGCAAGCGTTCGTGCAGGAGCCTGCTATAGTGCTCGTCAATATGTTCTTGCTCTTCCCAAGATAAAGGAAAGGGCAAGTATTCTCCAAGCTACTCTTTAGGGAATGCACGCATGTCCGCCAGGACATAGACATGTGCAAACACCTTGAGCTTGGCATCCAACTCAACTAGGCATTCTGCGACACTTCTATGTTCAACGAGGCCTTGCTCGGTTGCCATCTCACGCAAGGTTCTAGGAGTTTGCCTGGGCTTTAGTGGAGCTAGGGGCTCAAGCCTAGATGAGCAAGATTGGTCAACGCTAGGAGTGCTCATGCGCTTAGGGTTTCCCTGTTTCTCTTGAGGCTTCGTCATTGTGTCATGGTTCTCCTTGGACGTGACTGGTATGAATTTTTTGCCCTGTTGTGACAGCGTTATCTCCACTCTTGATTGGTCAATGAGAGTTCTATTGTCGGTGGATTGAGTGTTGAAAGCAAATGTTGATGGCAACGGTGTGCTTGAGGTTTCACTGCTATTAGGAGAGACATCAATGGGTTCATTGGTGGATGGACTTGATGCTTTATTCCCCAGCTCTACAGCGCTCTTGGTTTCAATGCTCTTGGGGTCCACGACCATCTGTAGCTGCTGTTGTTTGTGTTGTTTTCTCCTCTTTCTCTTGGTCAGTGAAGGCATATCTCTCAATGGTTCAGGACCTTGGATTAGGTCAACTGTTTGCTGTGCCTGGTTGGGCCTTAGCATTTCCTTTCTCTAGTGTGTCCTCATGGAACATAGCCGCGGCCCGCTGAATAGCCTTGCTAGGTTGAGTGGTTTGATGCGTCATCTCCTTGGCCACATCTTTGAGGGGTTTCTCCTCGAGCCTAGGATTTAGGTGCTTGGGATGGATTGGAGTTGTCAAGGATATTGGCTGCGGCACCTCCTCCACAGATGAATTGTTAGGGACACGTTCTGCAAGGGGTGTAGTCACAGCTGAGGGCTGTGACTGCTGCGATCCCTGATTGGAAGTAGTGGCGTTTAGTCCAGTGGGCTAGTTACTCTTGGTGGATCGCAGTGTCGAGTCCCTGGGCCGGACGTGGTCGTGTCTTTTGTTGTCCTCTGAGCATTCACCTGTGTAGATCGATCCTGAGTTGATCCAGTCACATGGGGTTGCACGGGTATATCCTTGGGCCGAGAGCTACGGCTAGTGTCATGTTTCCCCTCTTGGGTGTTTGGAAGCTTTGATGGAGACAAAGATTGGGAGTGAGCCCCTGCCATAGACAACTGTCGTTGTGCTTCCTGGGTCCATTTGGGAAGAGAGGACGTAGGAGACCTAGGACTCTTAGGTAGACTTGGCGCCGGCTGAATGATTTGCTCGTGATTGTTGGAGGATTCCGTCATTAGCTTTGGTGAGCAATCAGCCCTATCATGAGTGACGTTGTGCTTGTGGTGCTCATTATCCTCTTGGGAAGTCAAAGGCTCCTTGGGCACTAGTGGACCTTGTGCACACTCGATGGATCCCTCTGATATCTGCTCGCTAAGCACGCTAGGCTGAGGATCTAGTTTTTGATGGATCATGTTCGGTTTCTTGATTTCAACCGTGAGGGGCACAATCACTCCAATATTTTTGGTTCGAGACTCGGATTTTTGTTTAGGGTTCCTCCCATGCCTTGTTGCTTTTGACCTAATTTGGGCTTCTGACCGAGGTGGTTTAGCAGGGGGTTTTGGTACCCAAATCCATCGGTTGCCTGCATAATACCCTTGAGCATGAAGCAATGCCTTGGATATCCATCATGGCGTCGTGCTAGCTCTCCATTGATACCTTCGTCTATAAGGCTTGGGCTTCTTTCGTGATCTTCTACGATATTTGTAAGTCCAAACCCTATCCTTGGGCTTGTCTCCTAACCTCTTTGTTTCAAGTATGGCCTCACTCACTGGTTCTCTCCGTTCAACCTGCGCTTGTATCAACTCTTTCAACAACTCCTTGCTCTCATTACTAGGCTTGCTTGGTATGTCAGAATGCTCCTTGCCCTTCCCTTGAGGTTTGGTGAGGTCACCCTTGCTAAAAGTCGTGATTATCCTCACACCTGGTAGTGCTAGGTGTATCCTCTGTGCTATATAGTCGGCTTCACACTTCGTTGCCTTTTTGAAGGGCCTTCCTAGGAGGATTTCCTTTCCACAATTCTTGCTATTTGGAGGAACATAGAACAGGACTGGCAAGCTTTCTATTTCAATAGTTGCAAGGATTCTGCAGTTCCCTAGAAGTGTTTGTGGGTGTTCCCCGTAAGAATTAAGAGTTGCATCTGTCGGTTTGAGACCTAGTAGAGTCCATGCTTCGTAAGTCAAGATATTGAAATCTACTCCTTCATCAATGAGAGCATCAACACTATGCTCTCTTTTTGCGGTGAGTTTGACCCTAAGATAAGCAGGTGGCACTATGTCTTCATCGTCCGGGTCTTGGTTTATAGCTTTAAGCCTTTTGATACATGCCTTTGAGTCCCTAGCTGCATAGTCGACGTGGATTCTCTACGGAGATCTTGGGTTGTCTATGCAGCGCTGCTCAGGGTGCATCTATCGTCAGGACTGTCATGTCTAGTCATCCCCGCATTGGTAGCTTGATGATGTTGCATTCTGCTTTGACTAGACGTAGTTTGAACACAATGTACATGTGTCCTTGTAGTGTGCCTTTTTGCCCTTGATGGCTAGATAGACCCGTTGAGGTTCTAGGGTCTCTGTTTGCTTCTATTCGGCTGCAGGCTTCTGGTTGCTCCTTTTCAAGTGAGAATCCATGCTCGTGTAGAGCCATTACTACCCGAGGGTCTAAGTTGGAGGGCCTGTCCCACGGCATGCGTTTTCTCTCCAACCTACTTGGGGAAGGTGCAGAGGGGGCAGAGTTCCCTCTGCTGGGGTCTGGGGGGAAATCCCCTTCCCGGTCCACAGGGCCATTACGGTAAACACCATGTGTAGTTTGGGGGATCGTTCAGCCAAATCTTAAACCACTTGCTCGAAGTTTTGGCCCTGTGGTGGATCTATGATGCGCCTTTCGCTCTATGTAGCATGTGGGGCCAATTTTGGGGATTAGAGTTTTTCTAATTTGTTGCATCGTTCGTTTTTGGGTCCAATCAGGATTTTCCACTCAGCGGTTTGCGTCCAAGTCCATGGTCTCGCAACTGCCTACTTCTAGCTACTAAGCGGCTGCGCCCTACGATTTTGCCTATTTCATGTGCCAAAATCAAGTTCTGAGCATTCTAAGGGCTTTCGACAGTTTGCGTTGCTGAGTTTTAGCTGGGTCAGGTTAAGTTTTCTGAGAATTTGGTGAAACTGCACACTCGGCCCAACTGGTCCGAATTGTAGGGTACGAGTGCCCGATTCGGCACGTTTGAGGGCTGAGTGGGAAGGGCCGTATGTAACTATCCGAATGCCAAATTCGGCCGGTTCGAACCCGGGTGTCTGCAAGTCGAGTAGGCTGAGGCCAGGTCAGGTGGGCCGAATGGGCCAAGGCCGAATTCTGAGGTAGTCCGAGTGCTCGATTCGAACGGGCTGAGTTTGGGCGTTCGAGTGGTAATGGCCGAGTGGGTCGAGTCGAGCGGTCCGAGGGCCGATTCTGGGCCTCGGACCAGAGTAGCCGTCACTCAGACATGCCGGGCGCTGCACGTTTCTTCGTCGAACCTCATGAAATTCGCCGTGTCGGGTGCTGGAGGCCTTCCCCCTAGTCAGGCAGCTCCAGATCCATCCTACTTATGTAGGGGAAGGTGTAGAATTACCTGGGCTGGCCAAATATCTCTTTGATGCCAAGATCAAAGCGGATCCCCTCACCAAGCTTTCCTCTTCTCTCTTGCTCTCCTGAAACCATGCAGTGCACAATGTGGCCTTTCTTGCCACTTTTAGCCCTTATACCCCTTCCCGGGTATGGTATTGATGCCCCCAATAGCTCACTTGCCGATCTTAGGCATCACAAGCGAGTTTTTTACCAGTTTTGCACGATTTTTACCCTGTTTTTGCCCTGTTTTGCAACAATAAACCCTAGTGTTTATTTTATTTGTTTTCTTGTTTTCTCCTACTCTAATGCATCCAAATCACAAAAGTAAATACCTACACTACTCCATCTCACAACATCAATCTCAAAAAGCAAAAATCCTATTTCCCAAGGAGATCGAATACCATCTTCAACCCCCTCTCTTCCTACCTATCTCAAGCACCGGTTCGGGGTTAAACCCTTACTTCGATGCTCGATTCGAAGTGCGCAAGCGCTCAAGGCTTGAATCCATTGGTCCCAGCAACGGAACCAAAATTTGGGAGCTTTCGCTCAACCACCAAGACCCATGGACCGCTTATTGCTTCAAGCGTTCCAAGCCGAGCACTAATGGCTACCTCTCACATAGTCGACACGCCATCCATATCTACGGGTGTAGTGAGCTTACCTCCATGTTGTTCGAGTTACCTCCTCTCCCACACACTTCGGTAGCTCCATGATCCAAGTGCAAGCTTCAAGCAAGCTCCATCCTCAAGCTCCACGCTCCAAGCTCCATCACCGCGAGCAAGAGAAGAGAAGAGAAGATAAGAGAAGAAGAGAGGAGAAGATGGAGAGCTTCTCCACCCCACGGTCCCTCACCCTCACACACTCACTCCCTCGCACTCTCACACTTCCTCTCTCAAGCACAAGCTCAAGCAAGCAAGCAAGAAGAAGAAGAAGAAGAATAAGAGAGCCACTTTTTTCCACACACAAGAATGAGCTTCTCATTCACTTTTCAACTTTATATACAAAACCCTAAATCCCTTTTGGGCAGTCATCCCTTTTTCCCTTTTTTACATGGTCGGCCCGTAGCCTAGGCCCTTTTTCCCATTGTCCTTCTATCTTCCTAGCTTCCTTTCCGCTATCCATCTATATTTACAAATTGCACGAGTGAGAGCCCGACGCTCCTTGAATTAAACCGCAGTGCGCTTGTGCTCTTTTATACAAGTTTTATCTTACGCTTTTCTTGGTGCGCCTTTGCCTTCCATTTCTCTTGCTTTGGCCTTTGTCTTTGTCTTTGTCTTTTATTTTAGCTTTCTGGATTTTCCACTGCCTGGCACTCTTTTACAAGATTTCAGGGTGTGCCTTTGTATTTTAAAATGCATCTTTCCCCTTTTGCAGCTGCCTTGGACTTTTAAGGTTGCCCTTGCACTTTTGGCCTTTTCTCATCTTCTTTCTTAAGTCGAGCTACCTTTTTTCCGCCTTTGCCCTGCATCTTTTTTATTTCCTTTTTCTTTCTTCATGTTGGGGTTAACACGCATATTCCGGATAGCCTTAACACCCTCACATAATGCCACAAATCAGAGTAACACAATGCAACATTAACAATATCCTCGCATGTTTCCTTCACCACAATTGGCAAGAACTACCTAAAATCTCCTCCAAATAAAACAAATTTTCCATCAAATTGCATATCACAGCTCATAACGTCTCTCAGAGTTCTATCAACTACTTCAAAGGCATATCAATGGGCCATAGGAGCCTCATCCCACAAAATAAGGCGACCACCTAGTATAATGCTGCACAATGCTATAGCCAACGCTATATGACCACCAATGTGCACCTTTGCAAGCAAGCACTTATATGACCCCTAACATGTGCATCAATAGCATCCATAATTGCACCAAAGGCAATTCTCTATACATCATTCAACATTGTCTCTATAGATTCAAAAACCATATGTTGTTTAGATGTGATGCATGCATACTCATCTTGCAGAAGGGGTTAGCATGCAATTGAGAGTATGGTTGATGAGGTTTTGGCAATCCATCAAATCAGAGAGTCTTCATTCTATATGACATAAAAAGTCCTAGAGATGTAACAAAGCCATGTTAGATGCCTCATATTATAGAACACTGGGAGAGTCGTGACACGTTGTAGTTGCAATCTATGTAGGATATCCTCGACCATTGGCACAAAAAATCTTTCCCATGAGTAGATATGCCGAGTTGGCTCACAAAAGACCAAAATTGCAACAAACAAAGTATGAAGTTGAGCACTGGTTTGCATGGAGGCAACTTTTTCCAAAAGCACATAGCATATGTGTATTGCAAAGCGAAGGAAGCAGAAAATGAGGTAGCTTCTTCCAAAAGCACATAGCATATGTGTACTACAAAGCGAAGGAAGCAAAAAACAAGGCATCAATAGGAAAAGCACACGGCAAAAAAAAGGAAAAGGCTCTCTACAAGAGAGTGGGCTTGAAAGAAATCTGAAAGTATGGGAACAACCATCAGGAGTACAAGGCGCAACCAGGGAAGCCACAAAGCAAGAAGGCGCACCTTTAACTATAAAGACATTGCCAAAACCTTTGTAAAAGAGCGCCGGCGTGCAATTTATAAAGGTAGATGGGCGATAGGAAGGAAACTAGGAATATAGGAGAACAATAGAGAAAAGGGCCTAGGCTATGGCCGGCCATGTAAAAAGGGGAAGACTGCCCAAGGGAAATAGGGTTTTTGTATATAAGGTCCAAAAAGTGAATGGGAGAGCATTCTGGGTGGGTGGTAGAAAGCTTCTTCTTCTTCTTCTTCTCTTCTCTAGTCTCCTAGCTTGCACTTGAGTGAGGGAGTGAGGTAGTGTGAGAGAGTGAAGGAGCGAGTGCGTGAAAGTGAGGGATTGCAGAGAAGAAGCTTCCTATCTCCTCCCTTCATCTTCTCCCTTCTCTCCTCTTCTCTTGTCTCATGCAGCTATGGGGGATGGAGCTTGGTGGAGATGGATTGAGGTTGCTTGAGCTTGCCTCAAGGATCATGGGGCTACCAGAGTGCTCGAGAGAGGAAGGTACTCAATCGGGCATCAAGGTGAGCTGACTACACTTGTAGAGAGGGATAGCGCATTGGCTATGTGAGAGTAGCCATTAATGCTTGCTTGAAACGCTTGAACAATAAGCGGCCCATGGGTCTTGGTGGTTGATCGCCTCTAGATTTTGGTTCCGTTTCTAGGATCAGTGGATTCAAGCTTGAGTGCTTGCACACTTCAAATCGAGCATCAAAGTAAGGGTTTCATCCCCGAACTGGAGCTTGAGGTAGATAGGAGATTTAGGTATTTTAATCATTAGTGCAAGTAAGTATTTTGGGTTTTTGATGTGTAGATGAGTAGGCTGGAGAAGTAGGAATATTGTCTTATAAGTTTTGTTTGCATTTAGGTAGGATATGATCAAAACAATGTGAGCACAAAGTAGGGTTTTTTTTTTTGTTGATGCATAACCGGTTTGAAAGAGGGAAAAGAAGGGCAAAAGAATGAAATCTTGGGTTAAATGCTGGTAAGAGGAGTAAGACTAAGGTAAATCTAGACCTGGGCAGGGCAATAAGAGGCCATGAGTGGCAAGGGAGACCTCATTTTCATTTGAGAGATTAAGGAGAGTTTGAGAGAGAGAGACTTGCTGAGCAAAAGAGATTGGGGCACTAGATTTAGTGAAAACTCTCCCTTGTATGTCATTGTTGCTATCTAGAAAGTCCTGTAGGGGACCGTGAGATGTGCTTGAAGAAATCAATCAGAATTGTCATGTGGTGCTTCGTCACTTCGTAGGACCATCTGACCATAAGAGCCGGACCACTAGACTGTCTAGTTGGACACATTGTGACAGCCAGACACATTTTAACAGTCGGACCAACCTCTTCGGTCCGACTAAAGCAATAGTTCGATCAGACACCCAACCATCCAATTGGACGACCTCCCCAATCGGACATCTCATTTGTCCAATATGAATACCACTCAATTGGACCTAGTAGGAATTTGACCAAGCTGTCCGATCGTACCATTTTTGAGAGTTGGACTACCCAGAATCGGACAGTAGTCCAACTCTGGGAATCGGACCAACACAAACCAGAATAAGAATATACAGACCCAGGACCAGTTCTATAGCTCAGAGCTAGCCAGGATTGAAACCAAGACATCCCTAGAAACCCACCATGGCTCGCCAAAGCCAGTAACTAAAGGGAGCAATATAGACCCTAATCAATCCTTAGGAACGACCAGAGACCGCACTTAGAGCCATATTAGGTCGTAAAGAAGAAGGGGGGATAACTAAAATTGCATAATCATTTTGCAGATTCACCCCACACAGTGATTTCTTCCACATAAGTGCACTAGAAAATGATAGAAAGCCTGATTTTGCACCATGCACAACAGAGCACCCAACATTTCATGTACATAAGTTGAGGACTGTTTTTGATAACAAGGAATATACGTAGAATTAATAACTCAAGGGAACCCACTAGTAGGAAGAGGCCCCAACACATAGTCAAGTGCCCCATAACCCCATTAACAAGGTCCGCGAAGACTGCAGGGGGATTGAAAGGACAACAAGATTGAGGGCAAAGTGCTACTAGAGCTGCTCGGATTAATCGACAACCTTATACAGCAGGAAGCAGGAACAATGTTAGGAGCAAACACAGACTAGGGAGATGACTAGCTGGACTTGGGTGAATTCCTAGTCGTGGTCCAAGACATGGTCAACGAGTACGACGCACTGATCAGGATGGTGGTCTACGGAAGGCCAGTAGAGGAGGTAGTGGCAAGCCTAGAGGAAGAGAGGAAAGCAGTTAGGAGAGCATTGCAGGGCATAGCTACCTACAACCATGAGTAGAGAACTAGGAAGCTGCAACAAGATATAGATGTCCACGAGGCTCGACACATGCTAGCCTTATCGTGGAGAGAGAGAGAGAGAGAGAGCAGTAGAGGCAAACCTCATGCTAAGTGAGCTTGTGACCAAGCGTCTCATCTACAACACGACTATTGAGGCAACACTAGCGACCTCACTAC
Source organism: Lygodium microphyllum (assembly GCF_053477565.2). Classification (NCBI taxonomy): domain Eukaryota; kingdom Viridiplantae; phylum Streptophyta; class Polypodiopsida; order Schizaeales; family Lygodiaceae; genus Lygodium; species Lygodium microphyllum. The sequence goes on along the minus strand of NC_141161.1, from coordinate 24,904,205 downwards.
TCTCAGGCCTAGGAATTTCTCAGGGGGCAAAGAGCCAATAAAAAATCCCTACAGTAGCTAAGTATTTAGACACGTACTAGCCTAGTAGCGATCCATATAGTTTCTAGAGTAGTTCGAGCAAGTTTGCAAGGCCAATAGTCTCACGGCCCTTGCACAATGCTCCCAAGCTTTTGGACTTTGCTTAGGCGATAAGGGTAGGACATGGTATACCAGCTTAGACATGGTAGAGCGGGCAAACTTTGCTTGACTAAAAGAGCTCTTCATTAGGAGATTCTCAAAAGCAAGACACTCTGATAACCTCATAGTCCAACTGATGAATGTCAACCAAAAGAACGAGGACATAAGAGACTACGTCACTCATGTGCACAACCTCTTCAAGAGGATCCCCATAAATGAGTGACCAAATGAAAGAGCAGTCTCCACCGTGCTCATGAATGGAATTCATAGCAAGGAAATGTACAAGGCTTTGGCAAGTAACTCTCATTTAGAGCGAGACATGTTAGCTAGAGTCTTTGATGAAGCAATTAGGGTGGATGACCAGTTGAGAGAGAGAAACTCTCGAAGTTTGAACCACGACAACTCCAGTGAGAGGGCCTTAGAGAGGACCACCACCTCGAGCGAGGAATCAACTCTTAGCATGTAGGACAAGGGGAAGAGTATAGATCAAGGCCAGGAGCTAGCTGAGGTGAGAAAGGAGCTAGCATGATTGCAGGAATCGGTAAGGAAACCAACATGACCGCACGTCTAATGAGTACATTGTGGTGACCACCATCTCCCAGTCGAGTACCAGGACCCTAGGTCGAGGCCTTGCGTGAACTGTGGTAGATTTGGCCACGATGCCATGCACTGTAGGTTGCCTAGGAGATTTTCCTATGTCCAGCAGTACAACCCGCCGTACTTGGGGAACGGGCCGATGAATTTCCTTGGAAGAGGAGCCCAGCTGGCACTTCTTGAAAGGAAAGTGGAACCCAGGAGGAAGAAGCTGGGCAGTGAGAGCTAGGGCGGATGGAGAGCAAGAGCCAAGAGAGAGAGAGAGACTCAAAAGTGGGAACTCCAACAACCACAATGTGTGGCCGGGCCTTTCTTTATTCAAACTGTCACTAAAAGAATAAAGAATAAGTGACCTGTGACGAGCACCCACCACATGTAGTGTGCAGTGGTAGGTATTGTCAGTGTAGTAATACACGGGCGGTTAGGCGGAGGGGCCTTTACCCCCAACAACCTCCCACTTAAAGGCGAATCTGCCTGAGTGAGAGAAAAAAAGGAAAGACAGTACAACATGTACACATGTACAACAGGATGAGGAAAAAGATGTCATCTCATCCAATGCCCATTAATCTCCTAAGGAAGGCAAAGCGCTTGGTAGTGAGACTTTTCGTGAGCAAGTCTGCAAGATTCAGCTCAGTCGGAATCTTAACAAGGTCAACAGACCTGTCCTCAACGACCTCGCGAATGAAGTGATACCTCACCTCAATATGTTTCGTCTTCGCATGGAAGATCGGATTCTTGGCCAACTGAATGGAACTCATAGAATCCAAATGCAGTGTAGGCATAGTATCTGTCATACCAAGGTCTGCAATCAAATGGCCTAGCTAGATAGCCTCCTTGTAAGCCTCTGTGGCTGCAATATACTCGGCCTTTGTAGTAGAAAGGGCCGTACACTTCTGTGCCCTGGACATCCAAGAGATAGCCCCTCTAGCATAGGTGAACACATAGCCAGAAGTGGACTTCATACTATCTGCATGTCCTGCATAATCAGAGTCAGTGTATCCCACGACTCTTGTATCCTGGCTGCCATAACAAAGACACATATCTACTATGCCCTTCAAGTACCTCATGATACCCTTCACGACATCTCAATGTTTCTTGCCAGGTGTAGCCATATAATGTGCCACAACCCCAACTGCAAAAGCAGTATATAGATGGGTGGCTATCTTGGCATACATAAGATTGCCCACGGTTGATGCATAGGGAATCTTGGCTATCTCGGCCCTCTGCTCATTTGTTTGCGGACAATCAGCCTATGAAACCTTCACATGAGAAGGTAATGGATAGCCAATAGGCTTAACATCCTACATGTGTAGAAGCACTCAAGGACTTTATGAATGTACTCCCTCTGTGATAGATATAGTAGTCCCTGAGATCTATCCGCGTAATGCGCATACCAAGTATATGAGAGGCCTGTCCCAGATCTTTCATCTCAAAGCTCTTTTTGAGCTGAGCTTTAAGAGCATCTAGCTCCTCATGAACTATCCCTGCTAAAAGCATGTCATCCACATAGAGTACCAAAATCAGTAAAGAATTGTCACGGGCTTTCTTCATGTACAAGCACGGATCCATAGCGCTGTGGCTGTAGCCCTGTAACTGCATGAATGCATCAAACTTATGGTACCATTCCCTAGGTGCTTGCTTCAAGCTATATAGACTCTTCTTTAGCTTGCACACTAGGTGTTCCCTGCTAGGGTCTGCAAAGCCCTTAGGCTGCTCCATGTAAATCTCATCATGCAAGTCTCCATGTAGAAAAGCCGTCTTGACATCCATTTGGTACAAGTCCACGTCAAGCTATGCAACCAAGGCCAAGACTAAGCATAGGGTGGTCATCTTGACCACAGGAGAAAAAATTTCATCAAAGTCAATACCATGCTCCTACTTAAAACCCTTAGCAACCAATCAAGCCTTACATGCCGGCTTGGGGTGTCCAGGGGTACTTTTCAGCTTGTATACCCACTTGCATGGAAAAGCCTTCTTACCCTGAGGCAAAGAAACCAAATCCCAAGTCTTATTCTTATGTAATGAGTCAAGCTCAGACTGCATAGCCCTTTCCCAAGAGTGATAACCACCCTTGCGCATAGCCTCATCATAAGTAAGAGGCTCTCTTGCATCTGTAACCAATAAATAATCCATAGAGGGCACAAAATGGTTAGGAGGTCGTCTATCTCTAGTAGAATGCCTCAATCCAGACTCTGCTACCTGAGTGATGTCCTGTCTAACATCAGCATGTCTAACATCTGGACCATGAGCATCAGGTGATGCTGCACGTTGTCTAGTTGGTCGTGGAGCGGCGGGCTGAACGGGAGCAGGTGGCTCCTCCTGAAAGATAACTATGCGTACCTCAACCACTTTCTCCGGCTGCATATGCATTTTGTCCTCATGAAAGATGACATCATGGTTGCAGATCACTTTTCGCGACTGCGGATCCCATAGACGATAACCCATCTCTCCTGCATCTCCATAGCTAATGAAAATGCATTTAACACTTTTAGGATCCGGCTTATTGTGTTTGCCCGTGGACTCACAAACTAGATACATCATCATCGCAATTGACTATCTTACAAAATGGGCAGAGGCATGAGCCACCAGGAAGAACGATGCCAGGACCACAACGAAGTTCGTGTGGGAGCAAGTTATCTCATGATTTGGTTGCCCTATTGAACTAGTAAGCGACCAAGGCACACACTTCATCAAGGAGGTCGTTGCCCACCTGTTCTCAACTTTCTTAGTCATCCATAGGAAATCCTCACCCTACTACCCTCAAGCTAATGGCCAAGCAGAATCCATGAACAAGATCTTAGTCAACGTCCTTACGAAGGTAGTTTCTACCTCGCGAACTCAGACAACAAACTTATGGTAGCATTATGGGCTCATTAGACGGCCCATAAAACGGTTGTGGGACAAATGCCCTTCAGGATGACCTATGGGAATGAGGAAATTTTGCCTTTAGAATCCTTTGTCCCTAGCCTGAGGACAGCAGTGTAGGAGAGATGGGAAGGGAAGGAAGCCTGGACCAATTGCCTCATGGAATTGGAACGACTCACTGAGATTCGGCTCCTAGCCACCCATGCCCTAATTTGTGAGAAAGCACGATGGAAGATGTGGTTCAAAAAACATGTCAAACAACATGACTTTGAGCAGGAGGATCTTGTTTTGCTCTACTCTGTAAAGGGCCACAAGCAGAAAATGAAATTCGGAGGGTTGGGACCTTTTCGAGTGCGCACCATTAGTAGGACATGCAACGTAGAACTTGAAACCCTTGAAGGCGAGGGCATAGGCTTCTTTAATGGCAGTTGCATAAAGAAGTACTACCCTCCCACACACCCGATGCATGAGCCGCCTATGCTGGAAGTCCCTATCAATGTCCACGTAGCCACCATCACTGAACTAGAGGATGAGGATGAAGTGGTTGTAGCACCGACATGCCTATGCATCACGGCCACCGCTTGGCGCACGCACACTTTTGATATCTTGATTGACGAGGGAGCTGACTGCAATGTCTTGACTCACGCTCATTGAACCCTCATTGGTCAACCATAGTTATAGCCCACCAATGCTAAGCTTAGCCCATTCGGGGGCAAGTCATATACACTTCTAGGAAAGTGTAAGATCACAGTCTCTATCGAGTCTGAGAGCCTATCAGTCATCTTCTATGTGTTGCCAAATACAAAAAATGCAGGCCAATAATTGTTATTAGGACGCACTTTTAAGAAGCAAGCACATTGCAACACCGATTATGATTTGCAGCGTATTCACCTTGCCATCGGCAACGTTCGAATCATGACAGCTTTCAACAAGGATAGCGAGGCTCCACCCAAACTTGCCATGCCACCAATAGAGCTACTTTGGACCAAGCCTAAGGATGGGGATCCTGAGTCATCACAACCCGCCCAGACTACAAAACCACCAAATAAGGCCATCCCCAATGCCACTGTGCCTAAACTTAAATGGGTGCAAAACCACAAAAAATGACCTACTTGTAGCCAACAAGCACAGCCCTGCAAGACTAACAACTATCATTCAAAACCTAAGCGATTGATCTGGCACTATCAACATAGGCACACAATCAAGGCGCAATGGATCCCCAAAGATCAGCTGCAAGCCTAAGGATACTACGAAGGCAACACCTGGATATGGGTGCCTAAGAAGAAATACCCTAGAAGCATAGTCCAACCATGATCATCACTTGCCACCACACCCCCAGGAAGCTACACTCTTGTTAAGGCAGTGAACACCCAAAAAACCTGAGCAACCAAGAATACAGAACTAGCGACGATTGCGGTAAAAAAACCCCAACCAATCTATCAACCCAAACAGCTGCGTGATATCCCAGAATCATCTAGGTCCGGAGAGCTTGGCACCTCAGTGGTTGTGCGTAAGAAGAGGGCAATGCACCATTTGTGCCAGTGGAGTCACCCTTAGTACCCCAAAGCAGCACTAGATGCACGTATCAGACTACGGAGCTACCCTTAGAAACACCACTATCAAGTCTATTGTCCCTCGAACCATTAGTGTCTTGCTAAATTTCACCCTAGCCGCCAACAGGTCTTAGGCCCTCCTATGAGCGACGATCATTTCTATTAGTCACCAAGGACCTTGTTGAGAATACGGGAGATGACTTAATGACTTGCATCAAGCTCTTGGATAACACCTTTACCACATTCGCAAGGAGCTACGAAAGACTTGACCTTAACTTGCTTGACGAACCCCTTGTTGTTGCTGCTGAGGTTCGTTCCTTATCCTGCACTTGGGAAGAATACGAATTTATGACTATAATAGCCTCCAAAGTCTCAAAGGTGTTGATCGATAGTGGTGAAATCTCAAAAGAGCAAATGCTCATCAGATGACTAATAGCATTATATTGCAAGCCCCAACGGCCTGCGTCAACTGTTGAGCTTGAGGAACTCACTCGCCTGGCTAACTCTGACTCCTCATTCCTACAAAAATGGTGTAACTTACATATCTAGTGGGAGAAACGGGGTTTCTAAATAATGACTAATGTTGAGCAGCAACGAGCCATCAAAACAATCGAGTATGACCCGACTTATATAGCATCAACCTCTTTCAAGGTCTTGACCATCACTTGAAACAAACACCTAGATGACCAGGTTATCTTTACATTGATTGCATCCTTACATGGAAGAGGAGCTACATGTGGCTAACCACATCAATTCGGGAAATTTTCTAACCGATGTCCTAAGTTACATTACCCAAGTATGCATTAGTCCTTATAATCTCCATCATCATGCCCACTTGGAATACAATCCTAATTTCTACGATTGGCTTATGACAAAGTAGATAGTGCCATACTGTGCTCCAATGTCTAATCATAGGAAGGGTTCTTCTCATTCCCAAGGGGGGAGGATGTAAGGTAAAATCAAGGGAAAGTATCATAAAATCCTATAAATGAATAGAACTGCTTGACGGAAAATTAACTTTTTATGCTTAAAGCATGCTCTTCTTTCCATAAAAGCATGACCAATCCCTATTTGTCCTCCAGCAAGAAAATGTCTTAAGATTACTAATGGTGAACCATGATATATGACAGAAACCTAAAATGGTAGGGCAAGATAAAGGTAGCAAGCTTCCGTTCACAGAGGAGGAGCAAGCTAAGTATGACTTGACGGTAGAAACGAGAGGCTACAATAGTTCACATCCAAGCATGCCTTAAACCTAGAAGACGCCATCATGGAGGAGCAGCTTATAAAACAACTCGCGGACTAGTGCAGCCTACAGAAGTACATAGAAAGGGTCGGTCAACTACAAAAAGTGCAAATAATTTTTGAGGAGCTTCAATACCAAAAGGAAATGTGGCATGGTGACAATCAAGAAAGGGGAAGAATCCCACCAAGCGGAGGTGGAATTGAACCTTGCAGTGGTGGAGAAGGCCCTAGGTTTGACTAGTAGAATAGAGGGATGCCCAAAGGGGGATGTGTATAGCATGCTGGGGATGAACAAAGATGCCGTGCGCACAGTGGATGGGATAAGCTTAGCAGATATCCCAAATCCTGAGATCAAACTATAGGAAAAGATGGTCTATGCTCTCTTTTCCAGTCAAAGGTACAATGCCCTTATGAATAGAATCGGGGTGCGATGTTGGAGAGAATCGCAACAAAATCCCCAGATGAAATAGATTGGAATGCCTTCGTGCGAAAAACTATTGAAACCTCAGCAAAATCTTTGACCATGGGTAGAGCAGTGGAAGGAGGAGAATCCCCGGCCTCCACAACAAGATTAGCTCAAAAGAAGTCCTCCTCCAATGTATCCACCATCGGGTTTGGTGGAATCCTAGCGGCCATCATCTAGGAGGCCTTGAATAACACAGAGGAAGGTGGAGAGGGAGTAGGGGAAACCCCTGACCGATTGCCTCACCATAAACAGGTGGTGCCATCAAATGAAAGGACTATAAGCGATAACAAAGAGCAGGAGATGTAGTCTCGGCCAAGGAGAGCTAAAGGCACAAATGAAGGAAACTCCATCAAAGCTACACAAGGAGACAAAGGAAACAACGACAAGGGATGAATGGGCCGAGTTGAGGAAGGCCCAAAAAGAGTCCAAGAGGGCCGAAGATGAGAGAAAGAGAAGGGCTAAGAAGGAGGTAGAAGAGTTAAGGAGAAAGGAAGATGAAGACATGGCAAAGGCCATGCATAGGTCTATAGAGGAGACCCACCGCTTCAGAGGAATGGCCACCTTGAGCCCACAGCACAAAGGCGAACCAAGCGGCAGCGCTGAAGTAGCCCTAGTCATCGCGGGGAAGGGCAAGGCCCCGTTGCATCCCCTACCTTCGACTCTCACATCTCAGACTGCCACCACCACCTCCACCACATAGGAGCTAGCGTCTGTCATGGACACCACTCAGCTCATGTCCATGGTACAATTCTTGGTCACTAAAGTGCAAGAAATGATGCCAGGGCCAGGATCCAAAAGGTTGGCTACGGCGGACACCGAGTCTAGGCAAGACCCAAAGTGGCAACAGTTGGAAGTATCTAGCACAACACTGACAACGATGCCCCCGGTTGCGGACTATGATGCCTATGTGGCTGAACTCCTAGCCCAACTAGAGAGGGCTAAGAAAAAGAAGAAGGCCGTTGCTATGGAACTAGAGGATGAAAGAGAAGTTGCCGCGGCCCTATGGCTAGAGAAGACACAACAAGCCGTTGAGCATCAAAAAGAAATTCGAAACTTGAAAGAGCAACTCAGTGCCAAAGAAAAGGAGGTTCAAGAGAGCGAAGATCGCCTAAGGCAAAGACTAGAGGATGAAGCCCAAGACCTAGTGGCGGAGCATCGAGACCACAAGTTGCTCATCCAACAATATGTTGAGCTCCAACAATGAATGGCATGGGTGGAAGCTATGCATGTAGAACTATGGGAGAGCCCACAACAAGAAGGAGACCAAGCATTGGGAGAATGATGCCAAGGGTAGGAGGATGCCTTGGTATTCTAGCTATGGTCAGCGATGGAAGAGCAAGGAAGGTTGGAGAGAGAAATAGGAGCCGTTTTGGAAATGAAGGAAGAGGCCATCGACAAAGCCACAAGGAGCCTACAAGACGACTTGGAGAATGCTCAGGAGGAGATGGAGGCACTAATGGCCATGGCCATGATCGAAAGGAAGCTACACCAGGCGGAACTAGAAAGATGCATGCAAACTACTGAAGATCTGTCAGAAAGGATCGTAGAAGCCTACTAGTAGTGCTCCGTGGCTGAGCAAGGTAGGAGGATAGTAGAGGAGCAGCTGAACCGCCGGGATAGAGAGAAGACTCAAATGATGGAAGTGTGGAATGAGCAAGAATAGGTGGTAATGATGTTGTCTCAAGAGATAGAGAGGGGTAGGGAAAACTTGGAAGAAAAGGCACATCAATGGGAGAGGCAGAACTTTGAAAGAGTGTGAGGACTAACAGAGCGCCTAGCAATATTGGAGTGTGAGAGGGTGCTCACAGAATCCAGATGCTCCAACACGTAGAGGTAAGCCTTTTTGAGCACTATTCTTCATGTCACACAAGTTGAAGGCGAGGATTCAGTGGAGAGAATGAAGAGAAAGTTGGAATTGACAACCAAAGCTTTGAGGTATGGCCCGCAAGAGTGCACAATCCCTCTCAGCACGGGCATAACCAAGGAGCAGCAATGTAGCTACTTGCGATAAGCTGGCCTCTCCATCGATGAGCTTAGGGAACTTGGATCCGAGAAACAAGAGCAGCTCCATCCACCCCCAATCCAACTCACTATGGAACAAGACATCGAGGAAGGGCCGGACTTCGAGCAGGCATTCGAAGAAGAACCACAAATCAGAGAGGCCAGTCCACCCTTATTTGATCTACCCCCAGAAGAGCCAAAGAGTGCCCAAGTTCCCGAGCATGTTATTGCTGCAAGAAGAAGAAGACAAGAACTTGTGGAGCAAGCCCAACAGAGGGCACAAGCACGGCCACAGTAGCTTCTTGATGAGCCCATGCCACCTAATGAGGATCACCACCTCATCAATTGGCAATAAGAGCTAACTATATGGCAACAACAGGAGCTCCAATCCCAACCCTTTGAGTTCTCCTTCCTCTACCCATGAGCCTTGGACCGAGTCTTACCCCTGGAGGTAGTGGAAAGAATCATTCTTTTGGGCAATACTCTAGTGAACCGATGGGTAGAGTAGCGAAGCAGTACAATTAGACAATGGAGTTGGGAGCCCATGAACTACTGGCAAGACAAGGTCTATTAGGTTCCCAAAACCGTCCAAGGCTATGAGGTGCAGCCAAACGGAGGAGGATTTGGGACACCAATTTTGTGCATGGATGGCCTTTTGCAGCATGCTGCGGGAAGAATGGAATGCTCCCGTCTACATGCCCTACCCTCGTAGACATAGAGTGGATTATGATAGGGGGTGCATGGGAGGTATGACTTTTCGAAGGTCTACAATGTTAATGCAACAACTCCCAAAGAATGCATGACCTTTAGAGTAGGGGACTTGCACCCTTCCATCAACCGCTTCCTCAAGGATTTCTCTTCCTACCCAGACCCAGCCTTCATAACCACTTGCAACTACCTTAGCATCATTAGGTTTTTGCTTAAACAAAAGCTAGTAACCAAGGAAGCCCACCTTCTTCCACTCTTTCTTTATATTAACCTAGGAATAGATAGCTGCACTATGGCTAGGCTCATGATGAGGGCAACCCTACTTCCCTCATTTTGTATGAGAATCCTTGAAGACATGAATGATAGCAACTTTACGAGATGCAACCATCCTTTCTTATCAACCACACCTCTCAATGCAAAGGCTAACATCAAGGAATATCTACAAAGACACACCTTTTTAACTAAATCCCTAGGACCACCTCGTTGTCCAAGGGAGGTTAGGATAGGGCCTGAAAGTATCCCTTGCATTCAAAGCTGGATATAGTCATCTACATCCTGAAGAAAAAAAAACACCTTATGCACCACAATCACTGAACCTAGGATTCCCATACTTAGCCCCGTCCCCCACGACACATGCTTGGAGCACATCAAGGGTAGGACATACCTAGCAAGGTAATTCTTGCCAATGGTTCGACTTGTCACCCCAAGCCCCTTGCACCACACCTCCCTTATGCACAAACTGGGTCCTCAAGTGCAGGACATACCCAAGGCTTCCCAGGTTAGACCCATCTCCTAGTTCCACAAGCACGAGCACCATCCTCTCCATGGTAAGGCAGAACCACCCCCAGATAGTGCATCTTCTTTTCTTTTCAAGTACGTACAAGGGTCCCAACCACCAGCTTCAGAGACCCCATCATCCATGCAATGCATTTCCCATCTTATACGATGATACCACCATGCAGGTAAAACAAAGTAGGGGCACACTGAGGCTGACCCAATCAGAAAGTGAATGAAGAAGCTCATTTGGAACAGCACCAAGGAAGGCAACCGCATCGGGCCAGGACATAGATCCATCTAACACCATATTCAATTTTAAAGAGGGATCCACCCATCAACCTCTCTCCATGCAAGGCCTTCGAGATCCCTACATCCCTCCAATACACCTTCCAAACTCGGCTTGTATTCAGACTCAAAACCCCACCTTGTTGCCCCCGTAGCGATGTCCAACTCACCACCAATAGTGCCATGGGACTGGCACTCAACTAGGAGGGGGGTAATGTGTACTGCAAAGAGAAGGAAGCGAAAAATGAGACATCGACAGGAAAAGAGCACAACGAAAAAAAGGAAAAGGCGCCCTACAAGAGAGTGGGCTTGGAAGAAATTTGAAAGTATGGGAACAACCACCAGGAGTACAAGACGCAACAAGGGAAGCCACAAAGCAAGAAGGTGAACCTTTAACTATAAAGGTGTTGCCAAAACCTCTGTAAAAGAGCGTCGGCATGCAATTTGTAAAGGTAGATGGACAGTATGAAGGAAACTAGGAATATAGGAGAACAATGGAGAAAAGGGCCTAGGCTATGGCTGGCCATGTAAAAAGGGGAAGACTGCCCAAGGGAAAGAGGGTTTTTGTATATAAGGTTCAAAAAGTGAATGGGAGAGCATTTTGGGCAGGTGACAGAAAGCTTCTTCTTCTTCTTCTTCTTCTTCTCTTCTCTAGTCTCCTAGCTTGCGCTTGAGTGAGGGAGTGAGGCAGTGTGAGAGAGTGAAGGAGTGAGTGTGTGAGAGTGAGGGATCGAAGAGAAGAAGCTCCCCATCTCCTCCCTTCATCTTCTTCCCTTCTCTCCTCTTCTCTTGTCTCGTGCGGCTATGGGGGATGGAGCTTGGTGGAGATGGATTGAGGTTGCTTGAGCTTGCCTCGAGGATCATGGGGCTACCAGAGTGCTCGAGAGAGGAAGGTACTCAATCGGGCATCAAGGTGAGCTCAATACACTTGTAGAGAGGGACATCGCATCAACTATGTGAGAGGTAGCCATTAGTGCTTGCTTGAATGCTTGAACAATAAGTAGTTCGTGGGTCTTGGCGGTTGATTGCCTTTACAATAGCATCATCGTTAGCACTCTTCAACATACCCGTTGCAATGCAAGCATCCTTAAAAGTGTCATAGACCACATTATCAATAGTACACAGATTTTCAAAAGAAGTACACCCCCGATGCCCCGTTAAAAGCATATGTAAATAATAAAGCTCACCACGAGTAGGTGCCACAAAATACATCCAACCACATGTATTCCCATGCTTTCCCTTTGTCCACATCTTATGTCATGCATTCCACACCTGGTACATTGGGAAGTCTTGATAGCAAGGATATTTCTAGCCTTTGAATGAATGCAATTGCACACAAACCATTTAGTAAGGGTAGTCTTTTGGAGATCTTCATTTTGCACAACATCTGATATATTATTTGCATCTTGGAACACCACATAGTTCTCACTAGGCAAGTGCACCTGCAACCGTTGTATGTCACGATTTTCATTGTGCAATGAGTAATCAAAGATTCGCCAACATGTCAAAGGTAGAAACATATTGTGCATCCAAATAACTTAGGATCTCTTCCACCTCACGAAAATTGCCACCATTTTGCGCTAAATCAATACTGGTAGAAAATTTTATGGTTGCACAGTCATGTCCCTTGTACATGTACTTATACAAATACTTAATAGTCGCCATTGTCGAGCACACCTCTACATTGATGTGTGCATTATACTTCTTACTTAAGAAAGGATTATATGGAACAACCCATTGATTACCAATAACATTAATTTTTATGGTCACCGTGTTTGCATCCTCTCACCTTCGATAGATGGGATAGCCGAAACTATCAATTGTTATCATGTCACTAATTTTTTAAGGTAGCCTTTAGCACATTTACCCTTTTCCATGCAAAGACCCTTGGGGTTCAATTGTTCGCAAGTGCCATGAATGTTGCATTTTGAAATTATCTCAAATAAGGCTCGAAACTTAACTCTATCATGCAACTCAACACAAACCATTCTATCATCGTGGCATGCTTAAGAAGGTTTGAAAGACTGCTCTAAAATTAGCAAAGTATGAGAATGTGGTAGTCCCCTCTTTTGGAACTCAATCATAATAACGTAGCCTTCAACCTTTCCAAAGAGCTCTCTTCACAACAACATGTACATCAAATCAATAGGTTTTTTGTGAAATACGCGAGCAGTCGAATTCTTTTTCCCTCCTTTGGAAGGCCAAAATAGTTGGCCAATTTGAGAAAGATACAATTCGTAAATGATGATTTGGGTAAGGCAAGAGATAGACCATTTCGTGATGATACTGAGAGAAAATTGGAAGAGAGAATAGTTGCGATTGTTGATGAGGTTGTTGCCATATAACGTAGAATAATGATTGAGATTTGGGTATACAATTAGAGCAAGATGATTGCAAGAGGAAGGTAGGATAGGATAGGATAGAAAGAAATGATGATTTGATAGATTGGGATTTATGGGACATAAATAAATATAGTGTGGATGGAACGTGATGGTAGGATAACATCATGTGTAGGGATTCAGGATTGCACATTGAGAAATAGTGATTGCATATAACAAATAATCTAAGGATTAATTGAGTAGACAAAAGCTAGAAAACTAATAATCTAGGCCCTCAAGAGATTGGTGTGCTCTAGAAGATATTGTTAACCTTTTCTAGAGAGGGGGAATGTTGGAATATTAGAATGTACTCATATGAACATGTACTTAGAGAATATCTAGGAAGACAATATCTAGATATTTAGGGGAACTAGATAAGATTGATCTAGAATATGTGAATGATACTTCACTAAGAGAACCTACCATATCCACACCTTCATTGTATAAATATGTGTACTCTCACCTATTCCAATGTAAGTGTGTAAGCAAGTGTGCATTACAAGTGTGTGGTTCATTCTCTATCTCATTGTCTCATTATCTCTCTCTCTTTCTCTCACTAAATTTGGAGAATATAAAGTAGATGAGAATAGCAAAGTTGGCAAGGAGAGATAGGTGAGAATTAAAGAGGGGAGAGAGAAAACAAAAAGAAAAAGAGAGTAGGTGAGGAAATCAAGGAGAGATGCTCAAAATGCCAAATATTGCTAGTAGGTAGAGAGAGGAGATAAGATGAGATAAGGATAATAATGATAAAGAGAACAAATATCTTTCTCTCTCTTAAGAAGAGGTGATAATGAAGAAGATAAGAGTAGGTGAAGATGATAAGAATACACAAGAAGTAGGTGGATAGGATAAGATGAGATCAAGATAATGAGGATAAGGTGCATGTGGATAAGGTTAGTTTACCTTAACATGGATTCAAATCCTACTAATCGTCATACAAGGCAATTGATTTTGATTGCATATAACAAATAATATAAGGATTAATTGAGTAGACAAAAGCTAGAAAGCTAATAACCTAGGCCCTCAGGAGCTTGGTGTGCTCTAATACCATGTAGTGAAAGTGATTGTGAGAGAAAGAGAGAGAGAGATAATGAGACAATGAGATAGATAATGAACCACACACTTGTAATGCACACTTGCTTACACACTTACATTGGAATAGCTGAGAGTACACATATATATACAATGAAGGTATGGATATGGTAGGCTCTCTTAGTGAAGTATCATCCACATCTTCTAGATTAATCTTATCTAGCTCCCCTAAATATCTAGATATTGTCTTCCTAGATATTCTCTAAGTACATGTTTATATGAGTACATTGTAATATTCCAACACTAGTCTCTCCTAAGTAGGTCGCTCAAACCTCCGCCTAGCTCTGCCCTTGCAGGAGAATAGGATGCAACTTAGCATCCATCCTTGTAATTTATTTATATTATATATTAAAAGAAAAAAAGCAGAAGAAGAAGAGAGAAGAATGAAGAAAAAGGGAGTGAGGGAGAAAAAGAAAAGAAAAAACATACATTGTTTCATTTGTGATATATGAGTGCCATGAACACTACGTCTAGGGATCATTGAACCCCTAGCCCCTCCCCACTTCATGTACTTAGGGCACATCAAGGGCAAGACATTATGATAGACATGTCTTCCTAAGTCATATGAAGCACCTCCCCTTTCCATGGATTGGGTCCTCAAGTGTGGGACAACACCCTTTGCATGGGGTTCGTCCAATTCCACCACCACTTGCATAATGCACTCAGGGTAAGGTCGTCACCCCCCAGGTAGTGCACCTACTCTTCCTTTACAGGTACATTTTGTAGCCATGCAACTAGCCAACAACTTCGAAGGCTCTCTTTGATCAATCAACATGTCCTTAGCACTAACAATCTCTAAGCTCATGTTGCATGCTTATTCTACATGATCAGTTTCCCAAAAGCCCCAAGTACCATTTCCCAGACAACCCTCAACACTCCACCCATACCATCTAGTACCATGGGAGTGGCACTTAGCTCTATAAGAGGGGGGTAATGTTAACCCTCGAAACAAAACAAGGTGTAAAGGTGCAAAACAACACAGAGTGCAAAGAGACTTATGAAGGAGCATGAAAAGATAGTTTGTTGGAAAAAGAAGACAAAGAAGCATGGGAAAAATATTAAAAATCAAGAATAAGACACATAAGAAATACTATTGGGGGCGGAGAGAGAGAGAGAGAGAGAGAGAGAGAGAGAGAGAGAGAGAGAGAGAGAGAAGAGAAAAAAGGAAAAAAGAGGAGAGAGAGAGAGATGAAGAAAGAGGAAAAGAGGGAGACAGGGAAGAAAAGAGGAAAGAGAATAGTTTTTTTAAATTTAAATCTTTTTTGACTGTGAGACATAGAGAGAAAATAGGGGGAGAGAAAGGGGAAGAGAGGAAAGGGAAAAATAGAGAGAAAATAAAAAATAAAAAGAGAGCAAGATAAAAAACTTGAAAAAGAAAGAGAGAGGAAAAGAAAAATAAGGAGAGAGAATAAAAAACCGAGAGAAAGATACAAAAAGAGAAGAAAAGAAAGAAGAGGAGAGAGTGGGAGAACAAAGAGAGAGAATTATAGAGAGAGGAAAGATAAACTTTGAGAGAGAGAGAGAGAGAGAGAGAGAGAGAGAGAGAGAGAGAGAGAGAGAGAGAGAGAGGGGAGAGAAGAAGAAGAAGAGATAATATGAATATAGAGAAAGAAAAGATAAAATTAAAGAGAGAGAGAAAAAAAGGAGAGAGAGAGATGAAAATCGGGGAGAGAAGAAAAGAAGAGAGAGATAGGAATAAAAAGAAGAAGAAGAAAGAGAAAAAGAGGGAGCGAGAGGAAAAAAAGAGGAAATAGAATATTATTTTTTAAATTAAACCTTTTTTGATATAGTTTTTGACTTAAAGAGAGAGATAGAGAGGCAATATATAATTTGAGAGAGAGAGAAAATAGGAGGAGAGAAAGGGGAAGAGAAGAAATAGAAAAATAGAGAGAGAAAAGAGAGAGAAAAAAACTTAGAAGAGAAAGAGAGAGGAAAAAAGAGGAGAGAGAGAGAACAAAAAATTGAGAGAAAGATACAAAGAGAGCAAAAAAGAAAGAAGATGAGAGAGAGACGTCAGAAGATGTGGATCTAGAGCATGGCATGAGCTATGGAGGATGGAAGATGTAGACAGGACTCACGTAGACATAGACACAGACAAGATCAACTGTCAAGTGAATTAGGTTCCAAGATTGAGACTTGGACTTATAAACACAATCTTGTGTGTTTGACAATGACACTCACACTTGATTGAAGGACAAAAAGTACTATGACATTGCATTGAAAAGTGAACCAAGTACATCATTATATAGTCTCTGACCTTTCTCCACTCTCCTCATTATGCATGTGGGATTCAAGGTATCTCTTTCTGGAGCATACACAAATTGTCATTTCTCAACAAGAGGGGGGAACAGAGGGAGAATTATAGAGAGAGAAAACATAAAATTTAAGAGATAAGAAAAAAAGAAAAACGAGGAGAGAGAGAGAAGAGAAATAGAGCAGAGAGGGGGAAGAAGAAAAGGGGGAGAGAGACACAGAGAAGAAACACAGGGAGAAAAGAAAATGAGAGAGAGAGAGAAAAGAAGAAGAAGAAGAGATATAATTTGAACATAGAGAGAGAGAGAATTATAGAGAGAGAAAATATAAAATTTAAAAGAAAGAGAGAAGAGAAAAAAATTAAAGAGAGAATGAAGAGAGAAGAAAAAGGAAAAAAAGGAAAAAAGAGGAGAGGGAGAGAGAAGGAAAAGAGAGGAGAGAGAGAGGGGAGACAGAGAGGAAATATATAATTTGAGAGAGAGTAAATAGGGGGAGAGAAAGGGGAGGAGAGGAAATAGAAAAATTGAGAGAGAAAAGAGAGCGAGAGAAAAAAACTAAAAGAGAGAGAGAAAATAAATTTTTTTAAAGAGAATGAAGAGAGAGAGAGAGAAGAAGAAGAAAGAAAGAAAAAAGGAAAAAAGAGGAGAGGGAGAGAGAAGGAAAAGAGAGGAGAGAGGGGGAGAGAGAAGAAAAGCAAGGAGAGAAGAAAAGGGGGAGAGAGAGAGAAGAAGAAGAAGAAGTAGAAAGAGGAAAAGAGGGAGAGAGAAGGGGAAAAAGAGAAAATAATTTTTTAAATTTAAATGTTTTTTGAGAGAGGAAAAAGGGAGAGAGAAGAAAAAGGAGAGAGAGAGAAGATAAAATTTAAAAGAGAGAGAGGGAGAGAAGAAAATAAGGAAAAAGAGGAGAAAGGGAGAGAGAAGAAAAGGGGGAGGGGAGAGAGAATATAAGGAGAGAGGAAGAGAAGAAGAAGATAAGAGAGAATATGAACATAAAAAGAGAGAATTATAGACAGGAAAAATATAAAATTTACATACTTTAAGAGAGACTGAGGGGGGAAAGGAAGAGAGAGAAGAAGAAGAGAGAGAGAGCATGGAGAAAGAAATATAGAGAGAGAAAATATAAAATTTAAAAGAGAGAGAAGAAAAACTAGAGAGAGAGAGAGAGAAGAAAACTATGGAGAAAAAAAAGGAGAGAGAGAAGAAGAAGAAGAGAGAATATAGACACAGAGAGAGAGAATAATAAAGAGAGGAAAGATAAAATTTGATAGAGAGAGAGAGAGAGAGAACGAGAGAAGGAAACATTTTCAAGAGAGAATGAAGAGAGAGAGAAAAAAAAGAAAAAAGAGGAGAGGAAGAGAGAGGAGAGAGGGGAGTAAGAAAACATAGAGAGAGAGAGAGAGAGGAGAGAAAATAAACTAAAATAGAAGGCAGAGAGAGAAAGAGAGAAAAAATTAGACATAGAAAATTGGGGGGGGGGAGAGAGAGAGAGAAAGGAGAAAAAAATTGGAAATAGAGAGGGAAAAGAGAAGAGAGAAAGAGGAGAAATGGATTGTTGAGCGAAGTTGCTGTGCAATAGCATGGCAACTTTGCTTGCCACTTCATGGTGGTGAAGTCGCCGCAAAGCGGCCTAGCATTCCATATGTGCGAAATGCGCACTAAACAATCATACGTACTATAATTTGCCCAAGAATACCGTGTTTCATGTCAACAAACATATATTAGCTAAAGTAGGAACATGTTTGGATTGGAATATAAGAAAGAAGGCCTAAAGAGGGTAAGGATAATTCAACTATTAAGCTCACCCTTGAATTTCACTTTTCAAGGTAGTTAAAAAGATCAATGATGCTTATCAGCTTGATCTTCTTGCTCATTGGATCATTCGTAGTAGCTTTCACAATTGGTCTATTGCAATCTTGTAGGGGCCAATTATTTGCTAGGTTATCATATGTGTGATTCTCATCCCTTAATGCTTTATTGCAACCTTTTAAGGGCCAGTTATTTACTAGCACATTGTATATATGATTCACCTCCATTATTGGTCTATTGAAACCTTTAAGGAGTAATTATTTATCAGCACATCTCACGCATTATTCACCTCCCATGTTAGAAGATACCATTGAAATGCCTAACAATGGATGTACTTTTTATCATGAACAAGGTATCACTTTCAATAATAGATTTACCACTATATTCGGGGAAAAGTGAGTGAACACATAAATGTTTGAGACGACTTATTTCAAGTCCTAAAACTTTTCCTACTCATTAGTAGGGCTTTCTATAAGATTCCATATATTCGAATTTAGATTTCTCAAACTTGAATTGCAAACAATTGATTTTGAAATAGTGAACTTTTAATAATTAACATTGGTAACTTAGTGCAAAAAAGAGCAATAAATTGGTTTGTTACAATGGGTGCTCCAAGGGTTTACATGCATTCTTTTCAGCCATGTATTTGGAACATATATTATTTTTGGGCATGGTGGATTACATGACTAACATACAGTCCATTTGCACCTCACTTTTCTATGTGAATTTCATTAGTTCCATGCCAATATGATTCATGTAATGTTATGAGAATATATCGGAATGTTACTCATATGCTCAACATCTTATGCGACTAAAATAATTATTTTGGACCAGATGTGATGCAAATGTGGACCAATGCATTAATACATAGAAATACATTTTTGAGTTGGTTATTGCAAATGTTAACTACTCCAAACATAATCATAGAGATGCAATTATATGTGTTAAATTTGGTTCATTACAAGCAAATGAACCTCAAGAGTAATCCAATGACTATGGTATGTGTCAAATACATATTAGTAAATGTGCTCCATCCATGTTCAATACCACCATTGAGCAATATTTAATTAGATCATTTCAAGGAGTTGGTTTTGAATGTTATATCCACATTGCAACATGTAAACTTTAAAAATTTTATGTGCTTATTGGAAATATTTGAGCACATGGTAAAATGCGAGTAAGTGTAAAACATCATTGCAAAATCTATAATTAAGAATGCATGACTGATGGCTTTGGCAAAGT
Organism: Lygodium microphyllum; assembly: GCF_053477565.2. Taxonomy (NCBI): domain Eukaryota; kingdom Viridiplantae; phylum Streptophyta; class Polypodiopsida; order Schizaeales; family Lygodiaceae; genus Lygodium; species Lygodium microphyllum. The sequence goes on along the minus strand of NC_141161.1, from coordinate 24,884,764 downwards.
GGGTTGCATTTAGCTTCGCCAAAGCCAAAGCCATGCTAGTCAATACAAATTTATTCGAAAGGCTTCTTCATGGACTTGGTTGGGTCTTAGAGTGAGAGAGATTTGATTCATAGGTGCAAGTGCTATTGATTAGAAACTTGTCTTAGTTTATGCTTTAACTTAGAGCTCAATCTTTTCTTCCAATGTTGTGCTACAATGCAAATGCCCTATATGGGCCATGTTTTTAGACCTTTCCATTTGGATGGATGGAGAGATTGTTGGATTCATAGAGTGCTTCAACAAGGTCTTATATATTTCATCAATTGCTTCATAACACAAAGTTCTCAAAATTGAGAGAAATGCTTAAATACTTTGGAGTCATTGAAATGATCCACTAAGTTTCATGGATGCTTCCAATGCTAGAATAAGGAACATAATCACATAATATAAGGAAAGTTGGAATGATCTTATGATGAGTCATCAATTGTAGGACTTTGGCTTGGTGTTAAAAAAGTGAAAATCTATTTCTATACATGGCATAATAATCATATTGGGATTCATTGGTGAACAACAAGATTAGATAAGATGTATGTTAATAAGGGAGGATGGTGGCTAGATCCTAACTACAAATTAATTTGCTTTTGGATGTTATTGTGTTGGATCACTATCCTCTACATTGTATATTTAGGATGTTCATATGTGAGAGATCTAATGAAGGATTGCCCCCCCAAACTCAATATGTACATCTTGATTGATTAGGCCCTTCTAAAAGGAGATCAAGGAAGGGTGGAGAAAAGCTAGAAGTATAACTCATGGAAGCCTTTTAAATAGTGCTTGTAGTTTATCAAAGTAATCACTGTGGCTTCCAAAATATGATGGCAAATTTAGAGCTTTGAATAAGAAGAAGACATTGGATCTTTGTAACCTAGTTCACAGTTCTATTCTTTCTATTCCTTTTCTTCATCCTCATGATTGGTTTTTATGCATACTCTTACCAAAAGCTAAGTCTTTCCCTAAGAAACAAGTAGATAGGTTTGAAGCTACTAAACTGTAGATATTGGTGCAAGGAGATGCATCTACACCTTTCTAGCTCAATTCCTTGAAGGTGAAACAAATGAGAGAGGCTATATCTTTTATTTACATGAAGCCAGAGCTATAATCAAGGACAATGGGACAATGGATACATCTAGGACCTTTTTAAAGAACACCTACCTTTGATTATTGGTTTTGAATCTATCAAGACTTTGAATTTTGTTAATAAGCTCAAGGTTTATTTTTAAGTTATGGGAACTTTTCCCCCTCTAATGTTAAGGTAATGATTGAGAGGATACTTACAAGTGATACGATACATTTGCTCTAATGTAAATGAAGCATGGTAAGTCTCCAAATCCTTATGGAATGTACTAGCAATGTTCAAAGGAATAGGGAAACTTGTGATGATTTTGATGTTGATTCTTAAGCCATTGTAGATTTGTAGGGTCAATGCACAATCTTTAAATATTGGTGTGATTAAGATTCTCTCTAAGTCCTTAAGTAGCAATAAATGTCTCAATGACATCATGTGATTATTCTAAATCTATCATATAGACTCATGGAAAAGGGGTCTTTGATAATCTTGAAAAATAGCATTTGTTTTTGGAAGGAAGATATAAGATTCCATACTCAATCTAGTCCTTGTTATGGATTTGGCATTAAGTAGATAGAAAGATTTTATCTTGGTCAACATGGACTTTGACAAGGCTTATGACCAGGTAAGTCAAAAGCTCAATGTATACAACATGCAAAGTATGGGTTTTGGGTCGAGTTTTATAAGAATTGTGAATTGTTCAATAATGCTACTCATTGAGTACATTTAAATGGAAGCTCATTGGATCTCTTTCCTTTAAAGATGTCTATCAATTAGGGCTGATATCTATCAAGAATTAATCTTCCTTTCGGGAATTAATTCATGTTCAAGTCTTTTGCATATGATATCTCCAACATATTGGAATCAGAGAGGGATCTAGGGATGCTTTATTGAAAAACTTTTAGCTTTTTGTAAACATATTTGGCTTTGTGATAGAGTAGGACTAAAATTATTTTCTTGAAGTATTACTCTCCTCATTGCCAAGAAGCATGATAGAGCACATAACAGATAGGGGATTAAGGAGGGAAGAGGAAGAACAAAAATGAGACCATAATAAAATGGGGAATAACTTGATGATCCATGGTTGAGCAAGTACATATATTTATAGCCTTGTAGCTTGGACACACACCTCACACTTTGCGTATGGGATTTAGTTACATGTGCCTCTAGCACCATACACACACTTTGACACCCCGCTTTGGTGGTATCTCATCCTTTAGACAAGTACACCTAAGAGCATAGGTACCCCCCTTGAATGCTTGCAAGGCCTCTAGCCTATGCAGTGTCAAAAACAAAAGTGTATGCAAATTTTCACTTAGAAAAGGGTTTCAAGGCATTCTTCACAGTTCATTTCTATTACAAAATTTACTTTCTAGCTCCAACATTCTTTCTTGTGTGTTCGAATTTCTTGCAGTTCTTGCACTTAGGCTTCCCTTTTTTGTAGTAATCTTGCTCCTTGTGTCTTGCTTTTTCACATGCCCTATAGACAATCTTTGAAGGCCCTTTGTTGTAGAGTGTAGAGATTATGGGGTTTGATGTACTCTCTTGGGCCTTCTCTTTGATTTTGCTCTCTTGCTCGTACAAAGCTTCTTCCACTAAGTTGAGTTTTCTATTTGGTACATTCCTCAACATTGCTATTGCTTGCTCATAGCCTTTCTTAGCTTTATCCACGCTATTGAGTGTAGTATGACATTGGCTTCATCTTCTTCAATATCTTTACCAATGGAAGATAGTTGCACTTTCAAGCTTTTGAATTCACTTAGTCAGTGAGGTTAGGGTGTCATAATTGTTTAAATCCAGCTTGAAAATTTTCCTTAGAAGATTTATCTTTGAGTTATTTGCTTGGGAGCTAAAGGTTTTATTCAATCGATCCCATGCTTCTTTTGATTTTGTAATTCCTATTATGTGATGAAGAACATCATCTGACAAGCCCCATGCTATTATCGAGAGTGCTTTACTATTTTTTCTTTTCCAATTTAGATCATTAGGCTCCTCGGGTTCCTCAAATATTCCTTGAATGACTTTTTGCATTAGGTGATAAATGGTTTTCATTTTCCAAGTCTGAAAACCATTGCCATTGAAATTTTCCACTATTATGATTTTAGACATTTTGTGAACGTAGATTTTAATGATGAGTACTTGCATAAAGTAACACTTTTATGACCTTTCAGGTGCTTATGAGTGTGAATTGTCCTTAAGAGAATGGGCTTTAGATGAACTAGTTTAGATAGTGGAGGTGTGAACAGTCCTTACAAAAAAGTATTCAATATGCAAAATGACATCCTCTTGGAGTAGGGCAACAATATTTTGAAGAGATTTTAGGATCTTTTCTTTTCTCTTCCTCTTTTCATCTCTATCTTCTGTTGAGACAAGTACACCCCTAACTTACAAGACAAGATGGCCCTTTAAGTGCAACTTGAGCATGAGCTAGACCCCTGCTTAAGCATGCCCTTTACATGACTCAAGTAGTCCCCCTTGTGCAAGCCCCTTGCTTGTGGGTAATGAAAATTGAGAACTCAACCTTTCAATGGCTACAAACCTCTCCTTCTTGATAATAGAAGCCTTTTAAATGAATTGAAATGATAATGACCAAGTGATAGGATACATTTCTTTAATGTAGCCTGTTTGAACTCAAGTAGAGTCCACACCCTCGTAAGCTTCAAAACAAGCTTTAGCCTTATAAGCAACACCTCCTTGTCTTGAGCTACACGAGCCTTGAACCTCCTGAGCTCCTTCACCTCCTATGGAGCAATGGATGCCTCTCTTCCTCATAGCCTCGAGGAAAGAGGCTTTGATACCATCTCAAGAAACATGGTAGAGTAGCATAGAGAAGATAAGGGATTAAGGAGGCAAGAAGAAGAACAAAATTGAGACAATTATGAAATGGAGAAGAACTTGATGATTCATGGTTGAGCAAGTACATCTATTTATAGCCTTGTGGCTTGGATACACACCTCACTTTGCTTATGGGATTCAGTTACATGTGCCTCTAGCACCATACATACATTTTAACACTCATGAATAATTTAACCAATGAAAATTCAAGCTTATCAAGACGTGTCGATATCTAGGCTATCCTCTAGGAATTACAATCACTCTTAAGGAAAATATTTAATGATTGGAGGCTAAATTGTTGCCAAGGTGGAGAAATGGGATGCTATGCCCTAGTACTTTTAAGGGAAGATAGTTCTTCTAAAGTGCATGTTGGCTGCTTTGCTATATATTTTGTAGCTATGATTTCCAACTTAGCAAGTTTACTTGGGATCCTTTACAGAAGGTTTGTGACTTTCTTTGGAATCATGCTAATAAAGCCAGGTGGTACTCTATTTCATGGGATGTATTGCTCTTACAGTAAGAAGGGTTGTCTAGTGTAGAGAGGTTGAAAGATAAGGTAGAGTTTTCAACTTAAGAGAATTAGCTTAAACAAACACCACATTGTCAAGCACTAATATAAGCAAGATTCTAGGTCGAATATAGCCAAACTACTATTCTTAAAATTCAATAGTTAAGAAGGTTTAGTCTATGGTTTGATTGTGAAAGAGAATCTAAATTAAGTCATAGTCAAGTGAATTGGCTTTGAAGAAAGTCATGGAGCTTTTGATCTAAATCACGTTTTTGGTTTTTTGAAGATGCTTATGAGGAGCATGTTTCATGGAGCATGTTTCATCTATCAAAGTAAACCCTAAACTTTCTAAGTCTATATTTGACAAAGGTGTTTAGGACTAGCATAATATTTGAGACCCTATATCTTTGAATTGGATGGGGTTGGATATATATATGCGCACTTTTAGCCGAATGTCAAAGGGAAGATTGGCTTTTCTTAGTTACAAAATGAAAGATTGGTGACCATCATCATGTCATTTAAAATTGGTATACCCATTGATTAAGTATTTAACAACTAGTAGTGTTAAGAATCTTTGGAGTTACATGAAGAGGAAAGATTCGAGTAATACTTCAATCCAACATTTTTGTAAGCTTTGAGTGAATGCTAAAACTAATAGATAGGAAAATGGTTTGGATTGATTTGACAAAGAGTTGGCATGAATGTGAAAAGGTCAAAGGCTTGGTTCTCAATCTGATGTAGGATGGAGATATTGTAGCTAACATGAGGTTCATAGTTTTTGTTACGGGAATCCTTTTTGTAGAATGATTGGAAATAGAACAGTTCAAGGGAATGAAATATTACCTTGGAGGAAAAAGTACCCTAGGGCTAAAATCATGACTTGGAAAAGAAGGGAGATTTCAGATTGGAAGATTACATATTCTAGAAGACTCAATATGGCGTTTTAGAAAAAGATAGGACTAGTAAAGGGTGGAACTCCCTTTTGTGATGCTAATGCAAGGCCGATGAATTCCTAGCCCACTTTTTTGGGGGAATATCAAAAGGTTAAAGGTATTTGAAACATAATGAAGTGGATGGAACTTGCAAGTTTTCAGAGTAAGATTAATCTAAAGGTATCTCTCTTTGATGATGTTGGTGAGCTAAATGAAGGATGTTAAAGCTTTGGGATGAACTTAGGCTAGTTATAATTAGGTTTATACGGCATCTCAGAAATGAAGCTCTTTGGGAAGTTCTTTTGTGGATTGAAATTATGTTATGGAAGAGAAATGTACAGAGGAGAAATTAGTAGAGCAAGATTCCCTCTATGACCAACAACAAATGCCAATATCCAGTCACACTTTGCGTGAGAACCCATGAGTACTAGGAAAAATGCATTTCCAACATATCTATATGCACAAGTGCTACTTTGCCTTGATATGTGTTATCAAACCAGTGAGAGAACTCTTCCTCACTAGGAGGACGGCCCACAAAATTATAAAAATACCTCTGCTTGACCTTGTCAAGTGACATACGACCATGGCTCTATGCATCTTCTTACTAGTTTGAGCAATAACTACTTTTCATACTTGATTATAGTGGGCTTGTTCATTGAGGAGCTACTCTTCTAATGTTGTCATATCGACCTCTATGTTTTTCAAAGCTTGCTTGTAATCCATACGTTCTTCCTATCCACCATGCCCTAGCAGAGGAGCTAGGTTATTGTCCTCTAGTCTTTGCCTCTTGTCTGAATTGCTCCCTCTTGCATGCATGTAGGTTGGGTGAGAGAAGGCATGTTTCGGCATTTAATTCCCTAATATCAGTTAATGTTTTTCTTAATGGCTTACATGTGGGAGAGGCTCCTATCTTGGTACTTACACTTAGATAGTGTAAGGTGCAATGGCACTTGTGTAGGATGTTCTTTTTTCCTCATACTTTGTATCTAAAAGATAAAATTTGCTTCCCTAGACTTTTGGAGAGTCTCGTTCATCGTACCTATGGAATGACTTTAAATGCACACAAAATGTTGTTTTGACATTTCTTTTTCCTAAATGAGCATGTGGAGGTTGCATCCATACATCAAGTCTTTCATATTTTATGACACATAGAGAGATGCACATCCATGTGTTGGAAAGGTTCTATTACTAATTACTTGTCAAAGAAAAGACTCATATTTACTCTGCACTTGTCAAATAGAAGCCTAAGCTATTTATCATTCTTAGTCATGGCAGTGAGCTTTAATTCATAGAAATGTCTGATTTTCTTTTGAATTGTGCAAAAAGTGTGCTTTACATGATTATGTGGTTTGTAGCTTTCATAGTACAAATTATATTGGGACAATCTTCATCTCTTTACACTTTGCCCATGTCCACACCACAAGCATAAAGCAATCTATTTCAAAAACATGTTTGAGTGGCATCCTAAGTCCTACATAACTAGGCTTGTGATTTATTTATGATTAATAAACTAAAGAGAACAATATGTATAAATTGTTCCAATACTATGCATTACATAATGCTTAATTGAGTGATAGCCCTCTTTAGGGAAAGTTTAATAACCAAATGCCCAAGAAAACGGAACATAAAAATGTACGGTAATCAATAGTCCTTAGTCTTATGAGGTTGGTGGGTTGGAAATGGATAACTTTAAATTAGACCTCTCATCTCAAATTTGCATGTTGCCATTGTAGATGTGGTACTTTATGTTGGTTTGCCATTATCTAGGATTTATGCATGAAAAATGGTCAATTGATTAGTGGCATTAGTTGCACATGCATATATGATGGTGATAGAAGTTCTTAATGCAATCTTCATGACAAGTTTGGAGCATTATTAGCACTATAACAACACATGGACTAGCATTTATGTGAACTACTGGGAAAAACATTAATATATTATTTTGGTTCATGTGGGTTTAAAATGAAGAATACTATTTAATATTCACCTCTCACTTAATAGTGGGATAGGTTCATGTGATTGGATCAAATACTAGTATTCTATTATGCTTTTGAGTTTATTCACACTTATCATAATTTTTCTTGCCATAGTAAGCTATTATTTGCACATATTCATATGGTGTGAGGTAAGAAATATATATGCAAAATCGAGTTTCATATAATGTGAGGTAAGAAATGGATACACAAAATCTAGTTGATGCAAGAGGATAAGATAACTAATTATGGCTACAAATTTAGCTATGCTAGGCATGGGAATTACCATGCATAAAGTGCAATTTGGGTTCACCTTTTAAAATTTGGATATTGTAAAATGTTATCATGATATCAACTCAAAGGTTCATGAATGTGACCAGGTTAAACAAGGGAATGGCAAAATAGTTGTGCTCCATAAGAAAATGCATAATCTATCATAATCAATTCATATTTGGCTCACAATTGTTAAATTAGATATCAATGATATCGTGTCTTGTAGAAGCAAATTAAGTCTCCTTTTAGAAGGAATTGATTGGGGTGGCATTCACTCGTGTTTTAGTTGTGGCCACATGATTCCTATATATCTTCTACATGTGCAACAATTATATAATGACTGGACTCAATGCGAGTGAATTGAAATAATGTATAAGTATCAAATGAAGTTACAAGAGTCTTAAGAGTGAAGGAAGGTTCTTAGTTGAGTTGATGTGTCACATCCTTTGTCTTTCTTTTGTTGGGGGTAAAGGCGCCTCCACCTAGCCACCCACGTATTACTACACTAATAGTACGCACAGGCGCTCGTCACCGTCACTTTATTCCTTATTCTTTTAGTGACAGATGAATAAAGGGAAGGCCGATCACACATTGTGACTATTGGAGTTCCCACATTGTGAGTTTCTCTCTCTCTCTCTCTCTATCGCTCTTGCTCTCCCGCCATAGCTCTCCCATGCAAGCTTCGATCCTTCTCACCTTTCATCTTCTACAAAGTAAAGGAAGGTTTAGTTGTGTTGATGTGACAATTCCTTAGATTTTCTCCCAAGCACTATAATTTAGTTGTTCTTTCTTGTAGCCTCCAACTACATAAGGTGTTTGGAAAGTTAACTTTGGCCTACATGCAAATTTTCACATAATTCCCACTCTCAATTATGTGATGGATAACCAAGTTGATATTTGATCTAGTATTACATCTTCACAAAGTTTGCTAAAGACTTTTTCTCGTAGCTACTATCAAAGTAAACCAAATAATTAGTCATTTATCATAGAATTACAAGTCAACCTCTCTCTACCCTTGCAAAACATTGTGAAAGAAGCAATATGTTTAATATATTGGTAAAGTTGGATATAAGTTGTTGAGGGAGCAATAATGTTACCACACACTTGGGGTTATTTATAAGAATTGACTCTACTTGAATGACGGATGCAATTTGCTTAGGAACAATGATGCTTTACATGCAATTGAGATTCTTTCATAAGAATTGACCCTAGGCAAATGATATGCTCATGGACGTTTGTACCTTGATGCCTCATCTTCTCTCTCAAGATTCATGAAGACAATAGGTGGTAGAGTTACACCCATAATAAACCAATATGATCCAAAGTGCTTCAATTTGCACGATTCATAGGTCTGATCAAAGTGCTGTTTTGTCCAAAACATGACTCCAAATATGAAAGTACAAGTAGGTACTACATTTCGAAGATCATGAAGAGTGTAGCCATAATGGAAAACCTTTTCTAGGGGATGAAGGATGAGTAGGCCTATGCATGTAGTGGATTGGAGTTGGGAATAAATAATTATGGCATGAGGAAGAATGTCAAAAAAGGAATGTAGGTAATGCACACAAGTTAAGAAAGCCATGGATAAAAGGATGTATCAAGCTTTAAATGATCACCTTAAAAAATCGCATTGGTGATTGGGTCTAAATGTGACATGCTTTGTTGTAAATGACAAGGTCATGGTGTATAGAAAAGTAAGCTTGACAACTATCCTTGAATATTAATAGGCTTGGCCTAGGAAGGGGGCCCTTAGAATGGAAGATAACTTGTGGGACAAGTACTTGCCCCCAATAAACGATCGTACGTACATGCTTTGACATATGCTCCTATGAGCGTAGCATTTAATGAGTTTGGTCCTTTTTAGAGGTGTTGAGTCCCGTTAATTTTGAGCTAAGTACGTAAAACAGGAGCTTTATACATGAACTGGACCGCGTAGCGCAGTGGATTAACGCGTTGGACTTCGGATCCAAAGGTCGTGGGTTCGAATCCCGTCGTGGTCGGCTTTCTTTTGACAGGAGCTCGATAAGTACTATGCATGGTCGACGGCCGTCATTATCCGGCGACATGGGTGACCGCCTTGCTAAGCATCTTTTACATCTCCACGCCCTAGAATACCGTGTATCACCTGTTCCATAGTTCTCACAATGTTAAAAGAGAGGTTTAAGAGACTCTTTCAATATTACAAGACTTGTGAGGGCTTGGAAAGCTCTTTCTAAGGGACCTTGATTCTAGTTTTATATTGTGGTATTAATAGACCTATTCCATTCTTTCCTCATAAGTTATAAGAGACTTGTTCAATAGCTTTTTTCAATGTTTACATTATTGTATCAATAGACCTATTCCATACATTTTTCTTATGTTATAAGAGAGTTGTTCAATAGTTGTATCCACAAACTTTGTGAGGGCTTGCTAATCATGTTCTAGAGAATACTTGGATATAAGGTCAAGAGACTCGCAAAGAATAAAAAATTCGTGTTTATATTATGGTATCGATAGATGTCTTCCATACTTTCCTCATAAGTTAGAAGACACTTATTCAAACATTGTGTTAAACACAATATATAATATCCATTCTTGTATTTGTATATTTCTCACATGCAAATCTGCTTAAGGAGCCCTTGCAAAAACACTAAGCAAAACTCTTACTAGGGTATTTTAAACATTATATGATGCATAGAGTGGGACAAAGCGTGCCTTGACCTACAATAACATTTTTGCCAATATATAAAACTTTGTTAACGAAAGCTTTTATAAGCATTTTGTATTGGAGACATATGAGGACTTTCGAGTCTTTTTTTCCTTGGTTGTTTTTGGAAGGATTACAATGTGGATTTTTTGTACAAAGTTGTAAATTCCTTAATGGCTAACTTACCAACTCAATTGTTGGAATATAGAAACTTACCACACTTGTTGCTCTATATCATTGAATCCTTGAGTCTCTACCTATTTTGTAGAATAATCTAAGTAAACCAATATTTATATATGCTTCCAAAAATGCTTAACTTATGATATTAGATGGCAATCCATGTATTGTATTTGTCTTTCCTTCAAGAAAATCAAGCAATCAACATATTGATGAGTCTTGTGCCCTCCAATGAAGAATCAAGGATGGGAATTAACCAAATCTACTATTCATTTAGCAGCTATTACACAACTCATGGTTTTCTCATCTCTCACCTAAGATGCACACATTCCACTCTATGTCTCTCTTTTCTTTTACTTTGCAATATCCATGTTTGCAAGCAAAGGGAAAAGAAACCTCACCAATTCACTTTCCTTTGTAATTGTAGTTAATCCATTGAAGAGAGGGGATCCAATGAAACTTTCAATCCAACATTGGTCACACCAAGATTCATGTGTTAGAGCATATGCATACACCTCATATGAGATCACATGAACACATCATATTGCACATCCCATCATGAACTTGGAACTAGACACATCAGTTGGATTGCTAGAACATTTCAACTCAATGACACACACTAAATCCACCAACAATAAAAGAGCATCATCATGGTCTCTCTTCACCTTCATACTTACTACTTCCAACTAGGAATATGTGAGAGTGTGCAATAATGAGAATTATCCACTCGAGCCATCAGTTAGGCCCAAGTGAGCCAAGATGATTTAGACATGTACATATTCTTGTGCTCCGCCAAGCGTGACCATGATATCCATCACATAGAATGGTGACGTGTCTTCCATTGAGGTAATTCATAAGGAGATCGAATCACAAAGTGGGCAAGGAACACCTTGTTTGATCATGCACAGATCCTCCTTCCTATAATGCACTTTCTCATGTCAAATACTAGATTAAAACTAGAAGTGTGAGGAGGTGTGGAGATAGATTAAACAATTCTTTATCATTGATTGGGCAAAAGGTAGAGGGATTATAGAGGATAAGGTGCATGCATTGGGAGAGTTGGGCTAGATTTTGTTAGTATTGTTGGGATGAGAAGTGGGCCCTATGATAAGTTTTGTGGCTATCCAAGGTTGTACAAGAATTGCAAATGATCACACTCTTTGTGTGTAGGAGCTCTAAGCACAAAAGTAGCTCTAGTGAGATCATAGGATAAGAGGATAGAGTTCTCTTTCCATATCTTAGTCACTTTTTGGGCACAAAAAGGAGACACCATGTGCAAAGATTTCTTCCAAGTGCATCATCATCGCCCCTAAAGGAACCAAATTTGTAGCTTGGGTGATCAAATGAGAAAGTGAGATTCTACTTTGTGAAGGTAATGGAGCTTGCCATTGATTTCTATAGATAGCTGTTTCGGTAGGAGAAACTATCAAGTTGGGTACTTAACTATAGGGGGAAGGTGCATGATTGTATTTTGTCCCTAGACAGACATAGAGGAGATCGGATGACCACCCCACACCTCTTTCTAGAAATATGAGATGTTTTGTGCTTTCCAAACAAAGCATAGGCACATAAATGTCCATTTGAGGATGGGGTATATAGGACCTTTCCTTCACTTATTGGGAGTAGGTGAAGGATCTCTTGCTACGAGCATTCCAAGAGATCCTCACCTCAAGAAGTATGCCTAATTGTCTACTCGTGAGCCTACTTTGTCTCTATCAAAGGGGGGGGGGATTGTGTGAGGCTTACAGGTGAATAGAAGACAAAATTGACACATCTAACCCTTGAAACCGACCCAGAGACTGTATAGAGCTGAAAGCACATCATAGATCTATCACTAGGCTGAGATCTAGAGCAAGCAACTCAAAACTTGGCTATGAATGGTCCTTCAAATTGCACATGGTATTTAGCGTAATAGGCCTGCAGGGCTGGGGGGGACTGCCCCCCTCCCCCTCTCGGACCCCTGCAGAGGGGACTCTGCCCCCTCCGCACGTCCCCCACGTAGGATGGAGAGAAAATGCGTGTCGTGACAGGTCCTCTAAATTAGATCCTAGTGTAGTAATGGCTCTAAACAAGCATAGATTCTCACTTGCAAAACAACAATCAAAAGCCCATACCTAAACAAGGAAAATAGAGACCCTAGAACCTCAATGGGCCAATCTAGCCAACAGGGGCAAAAAGGCCACACCACAAAAACATGTATGTGTTTCGTTTAGACTACATCTAGTCAAAGCGGAATGCAACAACATCAAGCTACAACTACGAGGATGACTAGACATGAGAGTCCTGAGGATAGATGCACCTTGAATGGCACTGCTGCACATACGACCTAAGACATCAGTAGAGAATCCACATCTAGTTGTGCAGTTGGGGACTCAGAGGCATGTATCAGAAGGCTTGAATTTATAAGCCAAGACCCGGAAGATAAAGACATAGTACCACCTGCTTATCTTAGGTCAAACTTACCACAAAAATAGAGCATATTATCGATGCTCTCATCGATGAAGGAGAAGATTTCAATATCTTGACCTATGAAGTATGGACTCGACTAGGCCAACCAGAGCTCACACAAACTAATGCAACTCTTAATCCTTATGGGGGACACCCACAAGCACTTATAGGGAAGTGCAAAATCCTTGTAACTATTGAAATTGAAAGCTTGCTTATCCTATTCCATGTTCCTCCAAATAGTACTAATTGTGGAAAGGAAACCCTCCTAGAAAGACCCTTCAAAAGAGCGACAAAGTGTGAGGTTGTTTATGTAGCATAGAGGATACACTTGACACTACCAGGTATGAGGATAATCACAACCTTTAGTAAGGGTGACCTCATTAAACCTCGAGGAAAAGATAAGGAATATTCTGAGATACCAGGCAAACCCAGTAATAACGAGAGCAAGGACTTGTTGAAAGAGTTGATACAAGCGCATGTCAAACAGAGAGAACCAGTGAGCAAGGCCATGCTTGAAACAAGAAGGCTAGGAGACAATGCCAAGGATAGGCTTTAGACTTACAAATATAGTAGAAGACCACAAAAGAAGCCCAAGCCTTATAGACGAAGGTATCGATGGAGAGCCAGCACAACACCGCGATGGATATCCAAAGTGTTGTTATGTGCTCAAGGGTATTACGTAGGTAATTGATGAATTTGGGTACCAAAACCCCCTGCTAAACCACCTCTATCAGTTGAAGGCTAGGTCGTATCAAGAGCAAAGAAGCACAAGAGGAAAGTCTCGAGTCAAAAACATTGGAGTGACTGAGCCCCTCACGATTGATTTCAATAAACTAAACATGACTATTCGAAAGATAGATCCTCAGCCTAGCGTGCTTAACAAGCAGATATCAGATATAACCATCGAGTGTGCATAAAAGCCACTAGTGCCCAAGGAGCCTTTGACTTTCCAAGAGGATAATGAGCACCACAGGTGCAACATTTCTCATGATAAGATAGATTGCTCAACAAAGAAAATGGCAGAATCGTCTAACAGCCACAAGCAAATATTCCAGCTAGTGCCAAGTCCACTAGGAGTCCACTAGGAGTCCCAAATATCCTACACCCTCCTTCCCTAAATGGACACATGAAGCACAATATTCCAGCCCCAGTGCCAAGTCCACTAGGAGTCCCAAATATCCTACACCCTCCTTCCCTAAATGGACATATGAAGCACAATAGTAGTTGTCAAGTATAGTTGCTCAATCCTAATCTCTATCTCCATTTGAGCTTCCAAATGTCCAAAATGCGAGACATGACACCACCCCTAATTCTTGGCCTAAGGATATGACTGTGCAATCCACCGTGACTAGCTCAATTGATGCTCGATTTGCACAAGTGAATGTGCAAAGGGCAACAAAAGACATGACCATTTCTGATATGCCTTAGGACTCAACACCACATTCTACCAATGGTAGCCAGTCCATTGAACTAGCTGCTACTACTTCCAATTAGGAATTAGAGTAGTCACAAACTTTGGCCATGACGATGCCCCTTGTAGAACGTGTCCTTAGCAATTCACTTGTGGAAGAGGTGTCGCAACCAACATCCTTGACACCTCCAGTACTTTCAAAGCACCTAAAGCCTAGGATTGAGGAGAAATCTCTCGAAGATTTGGCCAAGTAAATGGCATATTTGACCAATGAACCAAAGATGAAGTGCATGATGAAGCTTGATCACAAGCTGACAGCCATCACACATGCGTACGTCCATATGGACATTGGAAGGCCAACACCAGAGCACACAAAGCTCATAGCCAAACCCTTGACGTGGAACGAGCAACAACATGTTTGCTCCTGCTATGTAGCTATCACTGAAGAAGTCATAAAGGACATTCCAAAAGCCACATCTAGAGAATTGAACTCGATACTCTCACTCTATACTACTCAATGTGAGACAAAGAAGGAAAAGCTTGAAGAAATCAAACGAAAAGGGAAAGGACAAGGTAAATTTGTGCAGAAGTGGTACTCCAACCAAAGTTTAGCAGCCAAAATTGGTCACTGACTAATGACGCTTGTTGAGAAAAGGAAGGCCCTTTGGACATCAATACATGATCCCACGTACGTTACCCCAACCTCATTAAGAGTGTTGGCAATGGTTCATGAGATCCAGCTTTCGGCCACTGTCCAAAAACATCCTTTGTATGATAAAGTACTTCTAGAAGAAGATCTACACGTGGCTAGTAGGTTAGGAGTAGGGAGCATAGTGCTTGATGTTAGCACATATGTCTTCTGCCTCACTCAGGACTATGCAATCCTAGATCTCTATGCTTCCCATAGATACAATCGTGACTTCTTCAACTGGTTTTATCCAAGCCTACATGATAGGAACCCTAAACCATCTCTTGGTTCTACACTAGATTTACTCGAACCTCATGAGCAAGAGAAAAAAAACTCTAAACACAACACCCGCTCTGATAAGAAGCAATGAATGCATATTCCAATGGGTAAGGACAAGAGTCTAGAGCAAATGCCCGACCAGGAGAAACTGCCAATGCAATTGGATGAGGGGCTAGATGGATGGGAATTAGTTAAAGAGCTAGACTCTCCAAAAAGAGAGGCAGTTGTATGCTCACAGCCTAACGAGGCTGTTAAGCAGGCCACGGCTATGTCCCATGAGGACACACTAGAAAAAGAGAATACTGAGGCCCAACCAAGCACATCAATGATTGACCTAGTTCAGGGTCCTAAATCTTTAAAGGATACACCTCAATTGCCCAAGAAAAAGAGGAGAAAACAATAGCAATTGCAAGTGGCAGTAGACGCCAAGAAGATTGAGACCAAGGGTGCTGAAGAACTGAGGAATGAAGCATCGAGTCCACCCACAAATGAACCCATTGCCATCTCTCCTAATAGCGGTGAAACCTCAGAAACATCCGTGTGTTTTGATAAGTCAAAGCAACCATTATCATCAATGGTTTCTTGCAACACTCAATCCAACGACAACAACAAAACTTGCATTGACCAATCAAGAGTGGATACAACACTGTCACAATAGGTTGACAAAACTATACCAGTCACATTCGAGGAGAACTATGACACAATAGTAGAAAAGACTTAGGAGAAACATGAATACCCCAAGGACATAAGCAATCCTAGTATCGACCAATCTTGCTCATCTAGGTCTGAGCCCCTAGCTATGCTAAAGCCTAGGGAAACTCCTAGAACCTTGCATGAGATAGCTACCGAGCAAGCCTTCATAAAACATAGAAGTGTCACAGAGTGCTTGATCGAGTTGGAGGCTAAACTCAAATTATTCACATGTGCTTACGTCCTTGCAGACATGGGTACATTCCCTAGGGAGCATCGTGAGGAATATTTGTCATATCTGCTATCCTGGGAAGAGCAAGAATATCCTAACGAGCACTATGACAAGCTCCTATATGAACGCATGCAACTCATCTTTGACAAGGAAGTCGACGAACTACACTTAACTGTGACATTACACAAAGTGCTTTGCCAACCAAACCTCTTCGAGATAGAGCAACTAAAGCGACAATCAAAGGGTCAAAGTGAATTTGAAAAACATTGGTTTGAAAACTGTGGTGCAATGGTTGAACTTGGAGCCCAATAGTCTTAGTGGAGTGATTGGCCAAATGGCGGGGCCAAATGGCGGTCTCAAAGAGACCCAACCTATGTGGCGCCAACTTCCTTTTGAGTACTAACTATTTTTTGGGGTATGGACTTAGTTAGAGCTAGCCAAGAGAACTCTTTGATTGATAAAATTCTCACTGAGGAGGAGCTACATGTTGTTAGTAGACTCGGACAAGGTACCATGCTACTCAATGTTGCAAAATATCTGTTATTATTGAGTAGGCTACCACGAGTACTAGATGCGTGTGCCACACTCCAATACAATCATGAGTTCTACAATTAGTTTTTATTCTCATAAAGAGACATGGATTTATAAATGTGTATATAAATAAACAATGTGTTTTGTGACTGTGTATAGATAATACCAGAAAAGCAAAGCTAGCACACACACAAGCAATGATAATCAATCGCAGATGATATGCATTGAAGTCAACACCATGGGATTTAGATAAGTGATGCCACTCTGAGCTACACCTGTTCATTATGGTTGAAGCATATGACTTGCATGTACTCTCACGAGTCCCCAAGTGAATACAAGTCGACATAGGTCTTTATATGAAAGCGTTCAATTCCCAAGTCACCACAAGACCACCAACCACACAAAGAACCATTATGGAGAAAGTGACAAAAGTACTAAGAAACAAAGAGCCATGACGGAAGCCCCGCTAGAAAAGAAAATCACCCCTGCAGAAAACACATGTTGTATTTGAGCATGGCCCAAAAGCATATGCAATGGCTACTCTCTCTTTCCTAGCCAAACTCTACATCCAGGTAGGAGCCACACTCTCAGCAATGACAAATGTTTCTTCATCTACTAGGATTCAATTTGCCAGATGCTATGTTCCTTGTCCATGCACAACTCACTCCAGCTGCTACCTCAATTGTACCGATGTCTCACATGTTACAAAAAGGTGTGCAAAATCTCAAGTGTATCTCTCCATCTCAATAATTGTTCCTCTAGCATCGAGGCTAGTAACACAATTATATTTGTAATATCCATTTTTCGTAGCCTTTGGATCTCGATGTTTCTCAATCCAAATGAAAGGATGATAGCCTCAATACATTACATTGATTGTATTCATTTTATCTTAAAAAAAGAAAAACAAAAAGAAAAGAAAATGAAAAAAAAAGCACTCACGATCATAGCATTGCATCTAGGGCTCCTCAAATTGGGTACATCTAGTGACCTTGGTTGGTTGGCTCCTAGTCCCCTAGCCCTTTACACATCCCCCACAATTGTTTAGGGCACATCAAGGGTAGGACACACCTAGGGAGCTTGTCTCGCCTATGGTTAGACGTGTCACGTTCCCCACAATTGTTCAGGAGACATCAAGGGTAGGACATACCTAGGGAGCTTGTCTCGCCTATGGTTAGATTTGTCACTCTAACCCATTTGCACTATTCTTTTTTGCACTCCATCTCGGTACCATTGCAATCAATAGTGGTGAGCAAGGCATGAAAGACCATGGAAAGTACACCATACTTTTCAAACAATACATGTGGCCATCAGTTATCTTAGGCGTTAATGAGCTCAATTATGCTACATCGTGTTGTCAAAATCACAAATGATGTCTCAAGAAGCCTTCGAGTATACTTCTCCTCAACATTGACAAATTTTCCCACCCCATTGAACCTTGTTTCATCTACACATTGCTACAAGGAACCACACCAATAGTCTTCTAACTACGTAATATCTAAGTATGCACGTGCACTCACATAATATCTACACCACAATCTATACACAGTTTGGGTCCTCAAGTGCAGGACATTACTCTCGGCTCGCCTTGCCTAGAGTTCAACCTGTCTCCCAAACTAATCAAACTATGTCTTGTGCATGATAAGAAGACTAGTACTATCCCTAGGGAGAGACCACATATGAGAGGATTTTCAATTGTACGTATTGAAGACTCTATCGAAAGTACCATCTGCTCTTCATCAACACTCAACTCTGAAGTCTTATCCTTTATCATCCTGCCATCCCACCAAAGAATCCACCTGCAGAATCCCCAAAACATCAACACCTATGCCAACCCATGAGTGCAACTCCCAACAAAAACCAGTCCTATTACTAACTTCAACAACCCTATCACTAACCAATCAGGCTTACAAAGTGCCACCAACCACCTTTATCTGCACCACTACCAAAACTCCTCCAAGGCAAACCACAGTAGCCCCTTCCACCCACGTCTTCGATGCATGCCAAAGCTTGCTACCTACGATAGTGAGTGCCATGGGACTGGCACTTGTCTAGGAGGGGGGTAATGTTAACCATCAGATGAACAAGGTGGAAAATATGAAAAAGCTAAAGCAAAAGACAAGGCCAAGGCAAAAGTGAAACGGAATACGAAGGTGTGCCAAGAAAAATATCGAAACACAAGAAGTGTAGAAAAGTCCTAAATCAAGGAGAAAGGCGCATAAGAAAAAGCGCAAGTCTATATTTTTTAAAAGAGCGCAAGGCGCACCATGATTTATTTTAAGAGCGTCTGCTCTCACCTGTGCAAATTGTAAAGGTAGATGGGTAATAGGAAGGAAACTAGGAAGATAGGAGGACAATGGGAAAAAGGGCCATGTAAAAAAGGGAATAAGGGGATGACCGCCCAAAAGGAATTTAGGGTTTTGTATATAAAGTTGAAAAGTGAATGAGAAGCTCATTCTTGTATGTGGCCAAAAGTAGCTCTCCTCCTCTTCTTTTTCTCCTTGTTCTTGCTTGCTTGAGCTTGTGCTTGAGAGAGGGAGTGAGTGTGTGAGGGTGAGGGACCGGCAGAGACGCTCTCCATCTTCTCCTCTCTTATTCTCTTCTCTTCTCTTCTCTTGTCTTGCTCGCGGCAATGGAGCTTGGAGCGTGGAGCTTGAGGATTGAGCTTTCTTGAAGCTTGCACTTGGATCGTGGAGCTACTGGAGTGCTCGGGAGAGGAGGCAACTCGATCGGGCCCCTTTCCTATTAACCCGTTTCAATGAATTAAAAACTTCATCTATTTCTTCTATAGTCCTATCATCTTCTCCTTTTAGAACCTTATCGTCTTCTTCTTAGTGCGTTGGCTATGTGAGAGGTAGCCATTAGTGCTCGGATTGAAAGCTTGAAACAACAAGCGGTCTGTGGGTCTTGGCAGTTGAGCTTGAGCTCACCTCTACAACAATGTATGAGAATTCAACCAAAACATACATAAGTTTTGTATGTATGTGTTTGGAGAGAGAGAGAGAGAGAGAGAGAGAGAGAGAGAGAGAGAGAGAGAGAGAGAGAGAGAGAGAGAGAGAGAGAGAGAGAGAGAGAGAGAGAGAGAGGCATTGCAACTCATGGCAAGTTTTTTAGAATGATTGGGGAGATGAATCCTTTGTAGATAACTTAAATATGTGGTTGGATATTGTAAGTGCTAGCCCAAATCTCCCATAGTTAGTGCAAGCCCTTGATTGAGATTCAATGCATTCTAGTGGAAAGTATCTTCATAACATTAGGTCTTGTAGGTCATCTCAATGCTTCTTGGAGCTTAACTAGTTCTAACTTGAGGTTTGACATTTCTTGTATCACATCATGTCCCTTTCCTTTTCCATGTACTTCAAAAACTGCTTGTTCACAAATAGTGTCTCTCTCACTATGGACTGTGATGATGCTTGCTAGTTGAATGGTCTTGGTGTTCCTTTCCTTCAATAGGCTGTCAACTTGTATGGGTTCCTCAAACACACTATCCAATACATCTCATTGCAACCTAGAGTTGCTCACCTAGGATTTATATAGCTCTTCATTCTTGATGCCATTGATGAAGACTATAGATAAAAATCTTGGTGTGGATATCTCATCGGCGAGAAGAATTGTTTTTTAGAGACTTTGCACATGCATGATGTAGTCTTGGATTTGTTCATTGACGTTTTGGCTCACATTCATGAGCTTCATAGATTATCGACATATCTTGCTTCTGAAATCACTTGATGAACAAGTTCTTGAGCATGTTAAAGTTGTTAGTCTAGGTTAGTAGTAGAAGAAGAAGAGTAGTTTTTACATGGCTAGCAAGAAGCCCAAGGAGGCTATAGGGAAACTCTCAAGAGAATTTGTCTTTCAACTATTTATGCCTTGATGACTATAAGGATCAACCACAACTTATGGGCAAACATCTTTACAAGAGCAAGGGAAAAGAAAAAGCAATGCACACGGTGCATATGCTTCCTTTGGAGATGTTCTAAGTATTTGGATGTACAAGTAGGTTGATGACCATGAGTGTTGTTTGATTGCCTCTCCATGGTCATTCACTTTTTGCCCCCATGAGCTATTTTGAATGCACAACATGATTTATGGAAAATGAGTTCATATTTTTGTGGATGATAGATCAACTCAGAATGTTCTTAACTACATATTAGTTAAGAAATTACATTTCCTTCAGGTGCCCAATACTCATACTTATGTCATTTCTATTACAAATGGGAGCACCAAGTATGTATGGGATATGGAAGTACACGATGTTTCATTAGAAGTGCAAAGGCATACTATGAAAATAAACTTCCAAATTATACACACGACTAGGATAGATTTGCTCTTAGAGTGAGAGTGGCCGCACAATTTATGTAGCACACTACAACATAGTTATGAGATTAACACTTTTGTATTTGAGGATATTGTTGTGCATGTTTTGTTATTGGGTGAGTGGAATGATATGCCATCCCTTCTTATCCAAGGGTACTTTTCCATTTCAAGACAATGGTGTGCATGCATTGTAGTTGTTGGGTGAGTGGAATGTTCTACAATCTCCTTTTGTATGTACCATTGGACTTATTATTTTGCTAAATATAATGAAATAGAAGATGTTTATTTTGGTTGATGTGTCATCTCCCTTCACACAAGTTTGTTTCTTACATTGATGCTACTATGCATATCTCTTTAGTGGAATCTAATGATACCTTAAGTATATACTCGTGCTCTACTCTCTCTTTACCATAAAATTCCTCCCTTATTGCATCATTCTCTTATGGACTCTTCTTCTCTTTCTCTACCACATGTTCCTACTAAAAGGAAAAAATTATTTAAGAAATATATGCTTTTCATCTTGATTTGCCACCAGATTTACCTTCATGAACTACCAAGGAATAAGCCCATTCTATGACCATCTTATTGACTCAGTGCTACCAAGCCAGTAAAGTGGAGAAGAAATGTATTAATTATCTCGAATAAGGAGTTATTCAATTTATTTCTTCTCAAATAGATTGATTATCTCGAATAAGGAGTTATTCAATTTATTTCTTCTCAAATAGATTGATTATCTCCAATTAGGATTTATTTAATTAAGTTCTTCTCCATGGGCTTCACCAATATTGTTGGTGAAGATGAAGGATAGCTTCATGTATACTAGGCGCTCCGTGCCTAGACTCGCCCTGGCGGGACATGCGCGATTTTTGCGTGGGGCGGGTGCTGGATGCATGGCACCCGCCCCTGCGTTCTCTTTCTTTTTTGTGGGGGAGGTGGGGGGCTGCCACGTGGCATCCGCCCCCACCTCTCCTTAACTAATAGTATAGATGTGCATAGACTACCATGTTCTCAACACAATAAAGAATAAGTATCCACTTCCTAGAGTTGATGTCAAGAGTTAGATCAACTTAAAGGAGTCTGCTACACTAACAAGCTTGACTTGAGGTCATAGTAGCATCAAGTTTAAGGATGCACAAAGGATGCACTCAAATGGTCTTTTAAACACAGTTTGGCCATTACAAGTTTTGGGTTAAGAACTTTGACATAACTAATCCTCATGTGACATGCATGAAACTTTGGATAGTTTCTTATATCCATAGCTAGAAAACCTTGTGATTTTTTTCCTTGATGATATTCTTATTTCTATAGTTTTGAAAAATTTCATTAGGAACATGTTTGCTTAGTTTTTGAGTTACTCAAGGAGCATAAACTCTATGCAAAGAAAATTAAATGTGAATTTTTCATGAGGTATACTATTATGGCCATATAATATTTAAAGAAGGCATTAGAATGGATTTGGATAATATCCAACAATGGACTTATCCTACAAATCTTGACAAGTTACAAATATCCCTTAGTTTGGCAAGATTTTTGTTATGCTTCATGTGCATAACATGTGGGACATAGGAAGCATTCTTATTATTTCAAGAGCTTCAGTTAACTACCATCATAGGTTCACCTCTCATATGATCACATTAAGCACTCGCCTCTAAACTAATCTATCACCTACCATCCTTATGTAAGAATAATAGATGCAAATTGATACTTGACTCATAGTGAACAATGACTTATCTCTTTGTTGTAATCATGCCCCAAGTCTTGTTGGTTGCTCCGCAATCCACCCAATGCTACTTGGTTTGATCCATATCCTTGCCTCCAAATTTGAACACAATATGGAGAAGAGAAGAAGGAGATAAGAAGATACTCATGATCCATTCCTCACTTAGTCTCAACTCAACCTCATGCACACACTCTCAACTTCACCTCTCACTATGTAGGGATGGATAAAAAGAAAGTAGAATGGCAAGAGATTCTCCTCACCTAATTACTTAGTCTCGTACTCACTTTCTCCCTCTACTTCACTATCACAAAAGTATGGAAAAAAGAGAAGCAAGAACAAGGCTTTTTCTAAGGACCATGAGCTATCATAACATGAAAATTAAATAGAGCATCTTGATTTATCCTCGGGATTTTACCAATATTGATACAATTTACAAGGGAGTGACTCCAGCTCTTAGATTAATATTGGAAAATAGTAATACAACCACTTAATTGCACATTGCAGATAATGGTCCTTAAATTATTATAGCACAATCCAAAAAATATAATCCATCCCAATTAATGTCAACACATTACACTCTTTCTTGACTTGTATCTCATTGCTATTTATGGTTAACAATTTTACTGGAAATTTATTGACAATGACCATGCTAAATAGTCGTTCTTGTGACGATTCAATTGAAAGCTCAAGGTCATGTTTTCTTTTGGAGAGAGGAACCATAATGAAATTTTGAACAAGTTAAAGTGGCTATCACTATTGCACCCATGCTAATCGTAGTGGATCGTCACAAATTATTTGTAGTGAAAACTTATGCTAGTGCTATAGCCATTGGAGCCATGCCAATCTAAGAGGTAGACCTATGGCTTTGAAAGCAAAAAAATACATAGGGATCAATAGAATTCTCTTGCTTATGAATGTGAGTTGCAATTGTTTATGCCTAAAAAAGCAAAACAATCACTCATATGGTGCTACATTTGAGATAGTGTTTGATCAAAATAGTACAATTTTGTGGCTCATGATCTATGTAAAATGCATGGTATTTCATCTATCACATTTCAAGTGTTGAAGAGTGATTTAATGAATCTTTATGATGCAAATGTGAGTATGACTAGTCTTATGCAAAGCTGTGGAATGTGATTAAAAGAAGTAACCCCTCACCAATCTATGCACAAGATTTGAATTCCACATAGAGCTCCTCTCTTACAAGTGATGATCTCAATAGATGGAAAACTTTCACCACTGATGATGGGTACTTTGGATATGTCTATCAAAGATTTAGACACATGTGCCAAAATTTCTATACATGAGTGTCATGATTGTATTAGTGTACGTTTATGCACATGTACATAGACACATTTTATTGTTCTAGAAGGAATATATATATATATAAGAATATGCTATTCAATGCCAAAAGTGTCAAGTGAAAAAAAACACTAAGCACCTCAAGGTAAGCAGGCTTCCAAATTAGCATGGCTAATTGTGAAAAACATTTATTAGTCATAAGGGCTGTTAGCCCAACATTATAAGTGATCATGATCAAATATTTAATAGACACTTTTGGAGTATTGTATTTAAAAGGTTAGAGAGAATGCTTAATTTAAGTACCTCTGATCACTCTCAAATAGATGGAAAAATTGAGTAGGTAAATTAAGTTCTAAAAGATATGCTACAAGAATCAGTAAGAAAAAAATTAAACTAATTGGGAATGTTATCTATCCACATAGAGTTCGTCTACAACAAAGCTAAGTATGTGACTACAAGGTTTAGCCCATTTGTGATTATGTATGGATTTCAACCTTGAGTGGGACGGGCCAATGAGAACGGGCCAATGAGAAAATCCAAGATGTAAAGGACTTTCTTTAAGATCATTTTGATATGCTAAAGCTAGTATGCTTGTATGTTAAGTAAGCTCAAGACTGTTATAAGAAGTATGCAAACAAACATAGATAAATTTTTAACTTTGAAAGAGTGACAAGGTACATTTAAAGATTTTAGAATATTCAAAACTTTAAAGTTTGGATTAGTTCTCAAGTTGACTTGAAAGTGTCATGGCCCATTCACAATCCATAAACATTTTGGAAACATTGCCTACAATTTAGTTCTATAATCCTTAAATAGATTCCATCTAGTTTTTCATCTTAGTCAATTGCGAAAGCAACTTGGTAATAATGCTAGTTGTTGGGGTAAAGGGAAATGGCGAATAGTTGGGCAGGCAACCCTGATATGCTTGTATAAGTACACATTGTACAATCATATATAAATAAATATAACAAAGAATAAGGTATTGTGCATTGTATCCATTAACCTTTCTTGTGTGCTTCTCTCTCAGCCCTCTTGCACTCTATAGCTTGTACCTTGAATCCCACCATTGTATCCCTCTCAATTGGTATCAAAGTAGCATTGCATTCATGAGAGCCCATGCTTAGAGTGAGGAGTGCAAGGAGCAAAGCTTTATCTTGAAGATCGAGGATTCAACCTTCTTATGCAACAATTTAGGTTTGTTTTTAACATGTTAATAGAGGCAATATTCTCATTCTTGAGATGTACATCTAAGTCAAACAAGGTGAGGCTCGATTTGGGAGCTTCCATAGCTTGATTTGGTCACATTTGGATAGCCATTTTGTGGTTGGAATCGTAGTAGAGCAACTTGGATTTAGATGCTTGAAAAGAGGTTTTGGTACATGCCTTTGATGTATGTAATCCCATGACATGCTCAAGTAGGGGGTAGCTTGTCATTTGGAAGCAATGAGACCTACTTGGCAAAAACATAGGGCTTAAGTAGGAGATTTAAGTAGGGCTCTTAAGTAGGAAGCCTACTACAATCTATCACAAAGAAAATGAAAGAGAGAGAGAAGCACATAAGAGAGTTTTGTGGATATAATGAATGGTATCCTTATTCTTTGTTATCTTCACTTCACTTATAGATGACTTTATAGTATGTAACTTATACAAGGGGTGTCCACATGTCTATTGGCCATTGGCCTTTAATCTAACAACCTCCCACTTAAAGACCAATGCACCTTTGTGGGAGTATAAGAAGGATGTGAAAATATTATTCAATGCCCATCAACGGTCTACAATGTGCAAGGCCTCAGAAGCTGAACTCTTCATCAGAAGATCTAGAGGGTTTTCATTCTTATGGATCTTGACAAGCTCAATGCACTTGTCCATAAGCATTGAGTAGCCATTTTTAGCCTGAATAATGGTTTGTATATAGATAATATGGTATTATTTGGGGTTTTAACAATAATATACACATACTCGAATAAAAGTATCTTTGATAAAAAAGACATCAATCCAAAGATTTTTGATCGAAAAGCTTTTGATTCACACACACACACACGCACGCACGCGCGCAGGCGTGCGCATGCTCACGCGCACGCGCACGCGCACGCGCGCGCGCGCACACACACACACACACACACACACACACACACACACACACACACACACACACACACACACACACACACACACACACACACACACACACACACACACACACACACACACACACACACACACACACACACACACACACACACACACACACAGAGTCTCTCAAACACACTAGTACTACTTACACTTGAGACTATGGGACCCACTTTACTTCACCACACACTAAGATATGGACAACCTGTGTATACACATATTTAACCTATCACATTCACACTCACACATATACACTCACAACATGTTGCTGTATGTAGGTGCATATGCATGCGCCCCCCAAAACACCCCCCCCCCCCCCCCCCCCCCCTTTTCTTAATATAGTACCTCTTTGCCTCTCTTTGGTAGACACACACATTCATTCATGAACTAAACACAATCCATTCTTATGTGTTACATGTATAAGCACAAGCTACCCATTGGAAACCTTGACACATATGGATCTTCTAAGGAATATATTGGTGAGCTTTGTATGTATCATACATTCATGACCATTCTTAAACCACTGACTTAGGAGGTTATTGCATAGTTGGAAGAGCAGTTGATAAGGACGAATTTCCACCTTGTTTCTTGCCTTAATGGTTAGAATGCCAAGGCTCTTGTTGGAGATTTGGGTCACTCCTTGTGGCAATCGTGCGAAAACAATTAAGATGCATCACTTTAAAGAAACCCATTTTGTGCAATTGGGGTTAAAAAGAAATCGTGAAACTTAAGTGTTTGGCTATGGCTTCATTTATCCATCAAGTTATCTCATTGTCAAATGTGCTAGAGTGGCCGTATAATTGATTAGGATTGATGGATGAAAGCATCTTTCAACTCAATCACACCCACAATAATCATGTATTGCATTTATAGTTGAAGCTATTGGCAAGGCCAACTCTTTCTTTTAGGCCAAATAGTCATCAATAGATGCCATATTGACATTTTAGCATGGCTTACAATGGAGTGATTGATAGAGTTACATAAGTCCATTTTTCCTTTTGCAAATGTGCATAGCCCTAGTTTGATATGTGTAAGTTTCAAGCTAGTCGCTTAGTTGTAGATCAGATTTGATTTTGGATTTGAATAACCATGGTGATGGGGGTTTTCAACACATTTTCGTTACCATTTGCATAGCAGAGATGGCTTCATCCATATCCATGAGCTCTCCCCTGCAAATCGCAACAACAAACATATTGTTTGACTACTCTATGATGTATGTAGACTCAATGATAGGTGGTAGTCTAAGAATCGTCATATTGATTAGCTTAATCTTATCATAATGGCTGAGATTGATATATCAAATTCATCATATTTAATTGTGCTAACATAACTCAAATAAATTGATAGCCAATAGCTCTACTACCATTTGGTTCGTATAGTGGAAAGAAGGCTATGGAAGTAAGAAAAGTTTACGCTCTCCTTAGCTTTCATAGATTGTATGCAGAGGGAATAATGAGGATTGTGTGTGCAATTATACAAAACAAGACCATCAAGGTTGGCCAATATACTAGATAGGATCGCTAAGTAGTATAATGTTTAGCTACCTAAAACTTAACAATCATAAGCTTGTTGTCCCTTAGTGAAACTTATTCGAGCAATGGCTAGAACATGATTTCAAGTAGCCTAGCTATCAATGTTATGTAAAATATTACACGGCGCAGCGAACAGAATCTGAGAAAGAGATAGAGAGTACACAACAGATAAGAGGAGAATCAGTAAACTCTTTAACTCCAAACAACTGATACAAAGATGGCTCTGTCCACCCGTGCGCTTCCACTGTGTGAAGCTTAGATGGCGATCTAGACAGAACATAGGTGAAGAGTTTAAGGCTAGCTGGAACAACAACTCTGACTGGGTGAAAGATGAGTGAGTGATGGCTGCGAAGGGGTTTAGCTTTTATAGCCCGCGAAGGTCGCTAGGTCGGCCTGCTGACCGACCTACCATATGAGCCTCCACTAGTTGGCCAGGGAATATTCCAGGGAATATTCCCTTTACCATCGGGCCGGGGGCGCTGCCCCCGGACCCCCGCCAGGGGGGCCAACGGCCCCCCTGGGACCCCCCAGCCAGGGGCCGGAAGCGGCCCCTGGACGCCACAATAGGGGCCCCTTTTAACTCCCTTACCACGCAACTCAATGCAATGTGCCTCAAGTTGCTACCAACTTAACCACTCCGTCTAACCCAAAGATTAGACCCACAACAGTCACCTTTTTGCCATCCGGTCACATAGACCTCATCTGATATACAAGTCAGGACTCAACCAATGTCCGGGCTCACATTTGGCTTCTCCTCATAATGGGGGCCTTACAACTTTGAGCACCATGGATCATTGGTAGCACCTAATGAGGGTGGGGCATTGATCATATCTAACACCCCCCCTCAATGTCCACCCATAGGTGAACTATCTCCTCGGCCCAATGCCGAGTTTCTGAAGATGAACTTGAAGCAGATCCTTCGTAAGTGGTTTGGTGAAGATATCTGCTCCATTCTCCTCTGTTGGACAGTAGACCAATTCCACTATCCCATCCTCCATCAAATCACACACATAGTGATACTGGATCTCTATATGTTTGGTGCGTGCATGAAACACTGGATTTTTGGCAATGGCGATGCAACTCTGATTGTCACATCTCAGCACAGTTGGTTCTTCATCCTGCACTCCCATATGCCATAGAATCCTTCTCAACCATACGGCCTCACATGCAGCAAAACAAGTTGCCTTGTACTCTGCTTCGGTAGAAGATAATGCCACTGTTGGTTGCTTCTTACTAATCCAAGAGAAAATTCCTGAACCCAAAGAGAAACAATAACCAGAAACTGACTTCCTGGAATCAATGTCTCTTGCCCAATCTGAGTCACAGTTCCCCACAAGAGAAGTTCCGAAACTGTATGTGATACCATAGTCAAGAGTTTTCTTCAAGTATCTGAGCACCCGCATCCCAGCCTTCCAATGACTCTCATGAGGTTTGTTTGAGAACCTGCTCAAAACACCAACAGCAAAACTGATATCTGGTCTAGTGTTACACAAGTAGATCAGACTGCCGACCAACCTCCTATACCTCCCGATGTCTGCTAATGCTGATGTATCCTCGATGGATAACTTTGCATTCACCTCCATAGGTGTAGCTATCTCCTTGCACTCGGTCATGCTAAATGCCTTCAAGATCTCCCATGCATACTTCTTCTGAGAGATGAAGATCTTTCCTGGCTCTTGCTAGACTTCAATCCCCAAACAATAGTGCAGCAAGCCCAAGTCTGTCATTTCAAACTCAGAACTCAAAGCCTTTCGAGTTTGGTTGATCATATCTTCATAGTCACCTGTAATAAGAAGGTCGTCCACATATAGGACAATCACTACAGGCTTTTTACCATCCCTGTAAACATACAAGTTAGCATCTGAGGCACATCTTTTGAAGTTTAGGTTTAAAAAGAACCTATCTATCCACTGGTACCATGCTCTGGGGGCTTGTTTCAGCCCATACAATGCCTTCTTCAGTTTACACACTTTGTTCTCAGAATGGGGGGCCTCAAACCCTAGTGGCTGAGCCACGTACACCTCCTCCTTGAGGTCACCATTTAAGAACGCTGACTTAACATCCATTTGGTACACTGGCCACTTCTTGTGGGCAGCCACTGCAAGTACTGTGCGAATAGTGGTCATTCTGGCAGTTGGGGCAAATGACTCTTGAAAATCAAACCCTTCAACTTGTGAAAATCCTTGGGCAACCAGTCTAGCTTTGTACTTTTCTAAGGTACCATCAGCCTTGTACTTTACCTTCCAGATCCACTTGGTGCCAATAACCTTCCGCTTTGCTGGTCGATCCACTAGCTCCCAATTGTCATTCTTCATTATGCTGTCATACTCTGCCTGCATAGCATCCTTCCATGATGGATCTGCAAGTGCTTCTTCTAAGTCAGTTGGCTCCTTTACTTCTCTCATAATCTCAACCATCAAGGCCATATTGACTATGTGAGTAGAAGCCCTCCTTTGCTCCTCTATTCTCTGAGACCTCCTTGGTCCATCTGCCTTCTCCTCAACAGATGCAGGCATAGGATTATTGTGGTCATAGAGCTGCTTCACCCAGCGCGGCAATGGCTTTTTCGGTGGGGTGATGTCAGCTTGGTGAACTTTTTCCTCATCATCTGAAGATGATGCTTCCTCCTCCTTAAGGATAGGGATAGCTCTCGAGACAGGTTCATAATGGACTACTTCTTCGCTTGATGATAAAGTGGAAGAACTTGCCTTCTCCTCCTCCACTGTATGCGGCTCCTCCTTGAACACCACATCACGACTCGCGATGATCTTCTTTGCCTCTTGGTCATATAACTTGTAAGCCTTCTGCTCATCACTATAACCCAAGAAGATACATTTTCTGCTTTTTGGTTGTAACTTGTTTCTCTTCTCATCTGAAACATGTGCATAACATTCACATCCAAAAATTCTGAAATGTGAAACAGATGGTTTCTTACTAGTGTAAGCCTCATGAGGTGTTTTTCCCTTGAGAGCCTTTGTATAGCTCCGATTTAGAATGTAGACTGCAGTATTAACAGCTTCAGCCCAAAAATGGTTAGGCAATCCCTTGCCCTTTAGCATGCATCTTGCCATCTCCACAATGGTGCGATTCCTGCGTTCCACAACACCGTTCTGCTGAGGTGTGTGAGGCGTCGTTAATTGATGCTTGATCCCTTTGCTCTTGCAAAAGCCTTCAAACTCCTTTGAGTTGAACTCACCACCACCATCTATTCTAAATTTCTTCACACTTTTCCCTGTTTCATTCTCAACAAGTATTAGCCATTCTTTAAACTTACCAAAAGCTTGAGCCTTATCACGAAGGAAGTACACCCACATCTTCCTACTGTAGTCGTCGACAATCAACATAAAATAAGAAGATCCCCCCAAGGCCTGTGTAGGCATCTTACCACACAAGTCAGCATGCACCAACTCTAGAGAAGCCTGTGCTCTATTCTTGCTTTCTTGTGGAAATGCCTTTCTTTGTTGCTTGCCCATCATACAAGCTTCACATGGTTCCTTCAATTCAGTTATTGTAGGTAGGTGAGCAACCATACCTTGCTTTTGCATCTCCTTCAATACTGCAAATCCGATGTGTCCAAACCTTTCATGCCAAAGCTTACTTGTGCCCACTCCAGCGGTGGCTGTAAGAGCACTTAGCTCATACAAGTTGTTCCTTCTTTCTCCTTTGCCAACAATTGTGCCAGCACTATCAATAATTTCTGCACCTGTCTTCTTGAACCTCACTTCATGACCAAGATCAGTTATGGCAGCAACTGATAAGAGATTTCTCCTGATTTCGGGAACATACAACACATTTGAAAGCTTTTTGACTTCACCATTTGCAGCAACAAAAGAAATAGTACCTGTGCCCGCAGTAGGGCATTTAGCATCATTTCCAACCGTCACAGTGATGGATTCTTGTAGAGGCTTCATAGAACTGTATAGACCTTTCTTGTTGGTCATGTGATGGGAGGCCCCAGTATCCAACACCCAAGAGTCAGTGGTAGATTCTTCTTGCGCCGAGGAGCACACTTCCTCAATGGTCGCCATGAATAATTCCAACTCTGCTTCAGCCGTATTGGTTGTCTCTTTCCCTTTACTTTTAAGGGTACCATTCTTTTCATCTACCTTCTTGACACGACAATCTGCAATTGCATGTCCTTTCTTCTTACAGTAGAAGCACTCTCCTTGAAACTTCTTCTTGCTGCCCTTCTTCTTTTTGTCACCATCATTTTTGGTGGAGGAAACACCTTTGCCTTTTGCATTGGCAGAGAATGCAGCATCTCCATTGTTGCTTCCTTCTCGGGCTTTCAGCCTCAACTCCTCCTCCATTAATAATGCACAAAACTCCTCAAAAGTCAAAGCTTGAGGTCTCACCTGAGTATTAAGGGCAGTTACTAGTCCATCAAACTTTTGTGGACAAATCCGAAGACACCTCCGAGCTAGCTCTTCGCTAGTCTTTTGTATCCTAGCGCCAGCCATCTGGTCGCGCAGATTCTTAATCCGAGTGATGAATGCTTCAACCATCTTTCCTTCAGCAAACTTCTCCGCTGCTAGTTGATTCTCCAAGTTTTGAATCCCTGTTTGGTTTCGTGTTTCATACTGACTCCTTAGTACATTCCAAGCCTCTGACGCTTTGGTTGTATGCTGAATCAGAGTCAAAACACTGTCAGAACAGCTTGTAACTAAGGCACACAATACATCTGCATTCCTTCGTTTCCAAGCTCGTAGAAGATCTGCATTCGGAGGAATCATCACACTAGGATTTGATGGGTCGGGGGTAGGCTGTGGTTCTGCGTTAGTCCCCAGCACAGTCTCCAGAAGCTCATAAGAATCAAGGATAGTTGTAATTTTGAACTTCCACAAGGTGTAGTTTGTACCATCTAACTTGCCTTCGCTGAAGGTTGGTGGACGAATCCTCAGTGTTTGAATAGCCGGTACAACAGCACCACCTCCTGCACCGCTTCCTGATACGCCAAAACTGCTTCCCGGAGTCGACATCGTTTCTCTTTGCTGTTGAAGACTTTGCCTCTTACACGCTCTCCGATCTCTAAAGCCCCCTGGGCTCTGATACCATGTAAAATATTACACGGCGCAGCGAACAGAATCTGAGAAAGAGATAGAGAGTACACAACAGATAAGAGGAGAATCAGTAAATTCTTTAACTCCAAACAACTGATACAAAGATGGCTCTGTCCACCCGTGCGCTTCCACTGTGTGAAGCTTAGATGGCGATCTAGACAGAACATAGGTGAAGAGTTTAAGGCTAGCTGGAACAACAACTCTGACTGGGTGAAAGATGAGTGAGTGATGGCTACGAAGGGGTTTAGCTTTTATAGCCCGCGAAGGTCGTTAGGTCGGGACCTACCATATGAGCCTCCACTAGTCGGCCAGGGAATATTCCAGGGAATATTCCCTTTACCATCGGGCCGGGGGCGCTGCCCCCAGACCCCCGCCAGGGGGGCCAGCGGCCCCCCTGGGACCCCCCAGCCAGGGGCCGCTTCTGCGGCCCCCAGACCCCACAATAGGGGCCCCTTTTAACTCCCTTACCACGCAACTCAATGCAATGTGCCTCGAGTTGCTACCAGCTTAACCACTCCGTCTAACCCAAAGATTAGACCCACAACAGTCACCTTTTTGCCATCCGGTCACATAGACCTCATCTGATATACAAGTCAGGACTCAACCAATGTCCAGGCTCACATTTGGCTTCTCCTCATAATGGGGGCCTTACAACTTTGAGCACCATGGATCATTGGTAGCACCTAATGAGGGTGGGGCATTGATCATATCTAACATGTTAGGCTAGACAAATAATGAAGTTTTCATAATATTAGTAGTGCTATTCACACACAAGTCTAGAAGTAATATTATATGATTGAAAGATTATTAGTTATGTTATCATGCAACACCTTTTAGTGGATGTCTCCAAATACTTTTAGCCCATGTTTTAATATATCTAATAGCTACAATAGTGACATTGGAATTTCTCTATATGTGCAATAATTTGTAGTTGTCTTTGGTCCATAATGGTTTTAATTTGGGGTCCATTGGGTTAATTAATCTTTATTTGTTTTGCACTATTCTATAAACCCACACACTTAATGACATACTCGGGTTGAAACTTTAGGCACTTCTTAAATACATACTAACAATAATAGCATTGTTATGGTAATGTAAGTACAGAAGTTAAAACATCCATCTTTGACATGTATAATGATTCTCAACATACACTGATATGGTAATGCAAGTACATAAGTTAAAATGTCTATCTTTGACATGTATAATGATTCTCAACATACATGTGCCAACCTCTATTACTTTTAAGATAAAAAAGGTCTCTATTAACCCTAATGGTTTGCACAATCTTCTCTACACTCTTGTAGCACAAGTTACTAAAATCTTAAAATAAATATTGGGTCATATGGATAATTATGATATTAAACCTTACTATATTCTAAGCTCTATAAGGGCCCTAGGGCGAAAATCCACATTGGTAAAATACTTTTGATGAAACTAAGTTCCTCAATAGTACTCATGAATCTTCTACCCATTAATACTAATGTATGCTAGGTCTACACTTTCAGGCTCTCTTATATCTTGTCAAGTATTCTTAGTAGCGTAAACTCTTAGATTTAGTTCTTTTCATCAAACATGATCAATGTGTGCTTACTTCATGCAATTTGTTATTTATGAGGTGTTACTTAGCTCTCTTATATATTTTCAAGTATTCTTAATAGTCCAAGCTCTTAAATTTAGTTCTTTTCATCAAGCACGATCATAGTGTGCTTACTTCATGCAATGTGTTATTTTTGAATTAAAAGTAGCCTTTCGATTATGTACTAATCAAAGGTTCTTGGATGACATTTTTTAAATGTACTCATGTAAAGATAAAGGTGTACATGTTGCATAATGTTAATGGTTGGACGATAAATTTTCGAATAAAATTGATATTCATCTTTAGGGTTTAAGTATTTCTAGCATCTTTGTAAGTGCGACTGGGATGATAACCCAATTCTGCATTGACGCCTACAATATGCATTAGGTGGCAAGGCTCTTACCTTTATCTTTTGTATGGATACAAGTATAATAACTAGACCATTCACCCATTAGACCTAGAAAGTCTTCTTAGAGGGACTCATTTTGGATAAAATTTAATGTTTTTATATACTTTATGAAAATTTATCGAAATACTTTCCAAAGGATAAATCATACCTTTTTTGTCCCTTCATCTTGTTTGATTGTAATTAATTATTTAATTTTTTAAATTTATGTGTACTTTAATTTTTATCTCATTGGTTATTTTTACATTGATTATTGGAATTATGTGAATTCATAAATTTTAAATAACCCCATATGATTTATTTTTATGTGAGGACACACACACACACACACACACACACACACACACACACACACACACACACACACACACACACACACACACACACACACACACACACACACACACACACACACACACACACACACACACACACACACACACACACACACACACACACACACACACACACACACACACACACACACACACACACACACACACACACACACACACACACACACACACACACACACACACACACACACACACA
This sequence comes from Lygodium microphyllum, assembly GCF_053477565.2. Classification (NCBI taxonomy): domain Eukaryota; kingdom Viridiplantae; phylum Streptophyta; class Polypodiopsida; order Schizaeales; family Lygodiaceae; genus Lygodium; species Lygodium microphyllum. Next base: position 24,849,404 of record NC_141161.1, on the reverse strand, counting down.
CACACACACACACACACACACACACAAAATCTTATTGAGAAATAAAGCATAGGATAAGCTATAACCTATGTATACACAAATAAAGTAGCCTATGTGTGAAGTGTCCTAAAAAAGGTCAAAAGGTATCTATCTCTTTTGAGGATACTCGGTATGTAATCAGTCCGCGAATGAAGCAAGAAGAAGAAAGAAGGAGAAGAAGAAGAAGAAGAAGAAATACAATTGGGCCTCCATATCTCTTGCGATTGCATTTTCGTTGTGCATCCCCTTTCATTCTTGTCATTTAGTATCAGAGCGAGAGTGCAAGATCGAAAGCTTGGATCAAGGAGCACATCAAATTGAGATCTATGTTGAGTTGAAAGTTTGTTGTTTGCCATTAAATCAGGTACTAATCTTTGACCAATCCATCCGAAGTAGATAAATTGGATTATAGATCCATTGGGGCTCAAATTTTGGGCATTGGTGCTCATCTTTGAATGTATTGGGAAGCCAAAGGAGGATGGAAATGATGCATGGTAGCAAGAGTAATGGGTTTTCTATTTTGGATCAGCCTATGCTTTCATTGCCAAAAGCAAGGGGTTTGCTTGAGCTTAGGCCCGAGCTTAGGCCCAACTTGAGTAGGGGGAATTGCTTGTGGAAGAGAAGCTGAGGGTTTACTTTTGAGAAGCACATGGCCTACTTGAGAAGAAAAAGCAAGAGGTTTAACTCAGAGACAAATAGGAAAAAAGGGAAGAATTGTTTGAAATTGCTTGTGTGGTAGAAGAAGAGCATGAAGTTTCAAAACTCATTGCATGGTACATGAGCATGTTGTGGACTAGATCGTCGATGGCAAAAACAACCAAAAGGCCTGACATGATCGGCAACAACAATGTATGGTGTAGATAGCAACTGTTTACTTTGTGTCACAATGTTTTTTAATAAAGGCTTTACTAAAGCTAAGCCTAAACCTTAGTTCAAAATACCCTCTTTCACACCTATCATTTGGGAATTGGTTCCATCTTGCCTCTGTTCACACTTGGAGGCCTTGAACTAGCTATTTGGTAGATTATGTTCACAGCGCAAAGAATTGAATTGATTATTGTGGCAAACTAGTTCATTGGTTTTTTGTTCATACTACAGAGAGGAAACTAGTTTGGTCCAAAGCTTAAAGGCTAGTTTTATGCCATTTTCGGGTGTCGATTTGAAAGGGAAAAAATATCAACAAAATTTCAAGAAAATTAATGTGGGCTGAGTTGGGACTTCATTCTTGGCATGAAAAATTGTAGAAAAAAGATAGGGAAATTGGTTAATTTTGGATCTATGTTTTGATACCTTTTGGGTCATATGGGGACCATTTGAGCCATGTTTTCACTATTTCTTGCTAGAAAACCAATGTTTGACATATGGGCATGATGTATGGGTACATATGACAATAGTTGGACACATGTACAACACTTACAATTTATATATAGTTATTTGGGGTTTTTAAATGCTTTATGGTCTCGATTTTGACCGTTTGATGTTGTGTCCTATTCATAATCTTGGATATTGATTTGTTACATTACATATAGCTAGTTTTGCTGAGTTTATAGCCACCATAATGTTAGAAAATGCACAGATTACACAAATTTTAAGTGACAAATTGACAAAGGACAACCATAGTGTATGGTCCTGCCATATAGAAAATTTGTTGATGGAAAGAGGTCTTTGGGACCTTATTATAGGTGAAGATGCATAGCTAGAACTACCTGATGAGCCTAGAAAGATGAGAAAAAGGCGTATAAGGATTGGATTGGAAAAAATAGTTAAGTTTTGCATTGGATACTATTTGTATATCAGACACCATGATTCCACACATTAAAAAGAAAAAAACTTGTAAGAATACTTGGGAAATCATTAAAAAGATGTATGGCACTTGCATGGAGGCTAGGAAAACATAGCTAAAGTAGAGGCTACATGGTGCATGGAGAGGAAATAGAAGCATAAGTGATTATGTGGTGGAAATTAAACAGGTTGGAGAAGATCCTGCTTCATATAATGCACTAGTTGATGATGCTGATTTGGTATTTATCACTCTAAATAGGCTTGGACCACCATACAAGTCCCTTGATTCCTCCATTTCTATGAGGGAAGGCTCCATGCTTGATTTTGAAGAGTTGATTTCTTTTCTTCTTACATAAAAGATTAACTTGGGCCTCAATACATCAAGTAGTGGAAAGAATGCAAATCAAGAGAGTGTAGTTTATCATTAGTGTACTTTATCAAGATAGTGTATTTGATCATTAGTGAGGTTGTGGGGCAGCTCATTTAGAGCTAGAAGATCATCTTATGGCAATGGAGACACCTTTGTAAGAGGTCATAGTAGCTTTGGACGTGGTGATTTTATGTTTAGAGGCAGGGGGAGATCCTACTTTAGAGGCAGAGGATGCTTTAGTCCACAGAGAGGTGGTGCATGCCATTATTGTGGGCAATTCGGTCACTTTGAGAGAGAGTGTTTTTCATAAGCAAAATACTATGCTCAAGGGTCAAGGAAGGACTCAGTTTGGGCACAATGCAGGTGTATCTAAGGATGATGGCTATGGTTTTAGAGTTGGTTCATCACTTAGAGGTCATCTCTTTGCCATGGAGCATGTACTTGGAAATATGATGGACCCTTCTAGAGAGGATGACTGGTTTTTGGATTCAAGTGCTACAAACCATATGACTCACCATGCAAAATGGTTTGATAGAAAGCAATAGATGCAAACTAAAGACTATGTGGCTATAGGAGATGGCACACTGCATAAGATAACTCATATTGGGAGTGTGTCCTTGGTGACTAGAGATGGGATTGAAAATAAGCTTTGGCATATGTTATATGTACCCACTATCACAAAGAATTTGGCATCAACTAGCCAAATGGCTAATCAAGGATTGGAAGTGAGGTTTAACAGGTATGGATATTTCATTATGGAGTTCATGAATGGAGGACATGGCAAACTTATTGCTTGTGGTCAAAACAAAGGAAGGTTATTTGCTTTGGATGTAGGAACTCCCATCATTCAAAGTTCTATGTATGCTAAGAAATGGAATAGACAAGATAAAGATGTAGAACTATGGCATAGAAGGATTGGACATATCAATTTGCAAAGACTTAAATACATATAGTGTAGACAAGTGGTTTGTGGGCTTTCCCAGTTTATATATAAATTATGATCATGTATGTGAGGCTTGTTAGTTTGGCAAGCAGTCTAGACTCCCATTTCCAAAGAGGGGGAGAGTGAGCATCTATCCTTTGAAAATGATACATTGTGATATTTGGGGTCCATGTCAAAATGTCTCCTTGAGTGGAAAATGCATGTTCTATACCACTTTCATTGATGACTTTAGCAAGATGACATGGGTATATTTTTTGCAACAAAAAAGTGAAGCATTTGAAAAAATTTTGGAGTTTAAAGCTATGGCTAAAAAGCAATTGGAAGCTATATAAAATGCTTGAGATTGGATAATGTTGGAGAATATATTTCAAATAAATTCTCTTACTATTTGAGAGACCATGGGATCAAAAGGTATACACCACAATAAAATGGTGTAGCCAAAAGGAAGAATATTATTATTGTGGAAGTAGCAAGGGGAATGATGAATTAGATGCACATGCCCTTGACCTATTGAGGTAATACATACGGTAGTCCATATCATGAATAGGACAACCTCTCTAAGTGCTTGGCCCAACTAGAGTGTATGCATAAGTCATCTACGAACACCTCTAACTCGCGTCTCAGCATATCCTTGAAGATGGTGCACATTAATCATTGGAAGGTTGTAGGTGCATTCATTAGCCCAAAGGGCATAACGATGTAGGTGAATACACCCCACTCCGTGGTGAAGGAAGTCTTGTGCCTGTCGTCAGGGTGCACTTGCACTTGATTATAGCCAGAGAAGCCATCCAGGAAGCTGTAGGCTTCTTTGCTTGCCACCCTCTCTAGCATGTGCTCAATATATGGTAAGGGATAGTTATCCCTCTTTGTAGCGGCATTAAATTTCTTGTAATTCACGCACACTCGAATTTTACCATTCTTTTTCATAACGATCACTATGGGCGATACCCAATCCGTGTGCTCAATCTCATATATAAATCCCGCCTTCATGAGCTTATCGATTTCTTCCTTCACTGCATGGGCGTGTTTGGGATTCATAGGGTAAGCTCGCTGCTTTGTTGGCACCGCATCTAGAACCATTGGAATATTATGGGCCACAACCCTAGGATTGACTCCTCTAAGTTCCTCCAAGGACCAGGCAAACACATCGACATAGTCTCGTAGGAGAGCAACAAGTCTAGTCTCCTCATCCTTGGTCAGGTTGTCAGCGATGAACGTAGGTCGAGGCTTCTCGCCTTCCCCTGCCAGGTCGACTTCCTTGACCCTGGCGGGTCCCTCAATTGGTTCACTGGCTTGCCCTTGTCTCTTTGCTCCTAGCAAAATCACCACTCTATCACCCTTCTTAAACTTCGTGAAGCGTTTGGGGAGATCCTGCGACTTCTTTTGCGTCTCTGCTTCTGAGTCTTTAGTTTGTTTCTTGGCCTCCTCCCTTAGCCATCTGCGCCTTAGGTGGAATGGCAAGTCCCCTTTGGTGCGGCTGACCTTAGAGGGTTGGGGTATTTCGGGATCACTCTCTGTACTGACTTCAGACTCCGAGTTAAACTCACATCCCTCGCCTAAGGAAGGAGTTTCACTAGGGGGTCGTAATTCAGTAGGTGAATCCCTCTTCAGTACTGGAGCTACCAGTGGCTGCACACCCTTGCCTGCTTGTAATCCATGGCTCCCATGTGCTCCAACTAGGACCTATCACACTCCATCAGCATGACTCCTTTTTCATTCCAGCCTACCCTTTCCCTTCTAGGCCTAGAGTCTGCCTTGATTTGTTCGATTGCTCTCCCTTCAGTGTCATATTCTATCGTGTCTAACTCTTCTTCACTCTTGTCCCCCACAGAGTGACAATGCTCGTACCCCTCACCATCGGAATATTGCCCCTCTGACTGCTCGTCATCCCCCAGGTTCTCCTCTCTTCGTTAGTGAATAAAGCCCAATTGTATAACAGGTTAAGATCGTGAATTTTGATCCATTTCCACTCAGGCCTAGCCAAGAGATCACTTAGGGATTTTCGATTAGTAGTCATGTTGCCCTTCAATTTATCAGTCAGGCACCCTATGATTTCCTGAAGCTCGAGATTTTTGGTGGGGATATGGAGCGATACTGGTTTCCCTGGGTTACGTGAGCTTCCTACCATCATACAGAGTGGTACAATGGGCTCCTTTGCTGGCATGCTTGGTGATTTAGTGGCTTGCCTATACAACTCTTCCTCATCTGAGAACGGTAGGTCAACAGCTGCCAAGACATGCATCCAATCCCGCTCGTCCTGAGGGCAAGGGATATACTTGGTCAATGACCCATAGGGTTTGCTTGCCTGTGCATCACCTTTTAGCATGGTTGAGATAGCATTGAGGTTGGCTGGGGTAGTCTTCCAGGTGTCCATTTCAACCCTCACCGCTTCTATTCTATTCCCCAAGAAGATGAGATTGTTCCCCCAATCCTCAATAACTCGCGCATTCCTCATCCAGGATCGGCCTAGCAGTATGTCGTAGTTCACTCCCTTCATGACAATGAAGTTCACGAAAAACTGCACTCTTGTGACCTTCACTAGCCAGCTCTTTAGGACCCCGAATGGTTTGACCTTCATTCCGTTGGCCAATGTAACATTGAACCTAGCCGCTTCCACAGGTGGGTTTCCCTAGGCCTGTAGAACTGCATGGCTCAAGACACTGACCCCGGCGCCTGTGTCTACGATTCCTTTTCGTGTTGCGTCCCCCAAGGCTAAGATAGGTAGGACTGCATGCATCTCCGTGCCTTCCCATAAAGCGTTGATGTGCAGTGACCTTGGAGTCGAGTGTAGCGTTAGGCTTGGAATTTGCATGACTGCATCCTGCTCTTGCAAGTCAGCGACAGTATGCTCCCCTTTTCCCTCCACCCAATGCCTTAATTCTTGCCATAAGGGAGGGTGCTGCCGAAGCAAATCTCCCAAGCTCACAGTTACTAGGGTGGTTACTAAAGTGGTAGTTGGCTTCCTCCTTGGTCAACATTCTTTGGCCATATGTCCTGGTTAGCTTGTTGACAAGCTTCTCCTTGGTCTTGCCTCTGTAGCATCTCTCGTGGTGTGGGTGTGTTCCCCGATTGAGGTCACGATGGTGAAATGGGTGTGCTCACACTAGAGAGGTCTTCCATTTGGTCTTCCAGTATGGGTTCTACATCTTTAAGGTGTTCCTGGGTGTCCTTGACCCACTCCTTAACTTTGGCTATAGCCTCGAGTTGCCGTCTGGGATGGGGGTACTCACTTACCTTGGCACTCCCTAGTTCTGCTATCTTAGGAGCTGAGGTCTCTGCCTCTACATCAATGACCCCTTTCCTGCCACTAGAGTTGTAGCTTCCTCAGTCTTAAGGGTAATCTTTGCGTCTGTTCTCTTTCTCCTTCTCCTCTGGCTTTTCTTTCCCAACGAGGCTGCATCCAGGTTACTTGGCCCAGGAAACGAGATGCTTGTTCATTTTGTCTACGCTCACGTCATGACCTATAGTGGGATGGGTGTATCCTCACTGCCAAAGGTCTCCACACCGAATAGTCCCAAGGGTACGAAAGGCATGTTGGAAGAACTAGCTGATGGCTTCCATCTAGGATGGTCAGGAAATAGGTGTGTGATTCCACACTCGGTGCATCGAAGGTCAGCTTTGTCCTTGTTTGCATGTTCCCTTCCCGGGCAGCGTGATGAAATATGGCCTAGATGACCGCAAGTCCAGCATGAGATTGGATCTTGACTTGGTCCTCCAAAGCCTCTACCTCTTCCTCTGCCCAGTGCCATTACCGGTACTGGTCGATAGTCCATCAGGACTGGATTGCCTTCCTCGTCATAGGAGATGTATGGGTTCACATAGGTTTCCTCTTCACTAGGTTCTTCCATGTAGTGAACAGGAGCGTCACTCGGTGGTTGGGTTACATAGGGCCCTGGTGGTCTGGGTATGCCTGTTGGGTTCATCTCTAGCCTAGGAATGGCCGGTCTTGCATCATTTGGTGTTGGAAGCGCCAGCTGGGCTCCCCTGTCAAAGAGGTTAGGTGGTTTGTTGCCTAAGTATGAAGTCTTAAGTATTAATTTCACTTTGGTTCTCTTCTTCCAGTTCCTTTTTCCTATGCACGAGGAATCCAAGTTGTTAGGTCCAAGCATTGATATGTTGGTGTATTTTGCTAGGTCCAAAAATACAAAGGGATTGGTGCAGAATCTTCATTGAGGTGTTTCAACAATAAATATTTTGAGGACACTAATGGCATGATTGCCAAGCTAGTGGAGGGTTTTCACTTAGGAAAATCATTGTATAGATGTGTGACACCACATTTTAGACATCTCAAATCTACTTTTCCTTTATTTTCTTGCTCTTGTTTTGGACATCTAGACAATATATGTCCTATGTGACTCCATGTCCAACAAGTCAGAGATTCTTATAGCAAGGTTTATCCTAAGCCTTGACCTCATTTCCCTACCTAAATCCACGATTGGAACTGGTAAAAAATCTATTAAGGTTTCGTATCCCTCTTCGTCATCATAAATGACATAAGGATTTGTGTATGGTTCCTCTTCAAGTGGTTCTTCCACAAAGTGTACTAGAGCACCACTTGGGGGATGGGTGACTATAGGTCTAGGTGGTCTAGGTGTTAACCTTAGCACAAGAAGGAAGCGAAAAAAGTGGAAAAGCACAAATTTGGACCTAAAAGAGGTGGTCTAGAAGGGAATCAGACACAACGGAAGAAGCAGGAAGGGAAACGTCTGAAAGTGCAAAGAGGCCTCAAAAGCTAAGTCAAAGGAAAAAGTGCATTTCTAAATGCAAGGCACCCCTAAGACTTTTTGTAAAAGAGTGCCAGGCTCCCTCATGTACAAATTATAAAGGTAGATGGGCTGTAGAAAGGGCTGTAGGAAGGAAGCTAGGAAGATAGGAGGACAATGGGAAAAAGGGCCTTAGCCGGCTATGAAAAAAGGGGATAAGGGGATGATTGCCCAAAAAGGATTTAGGATTTTGTATATAAAGTTCAAAAGGAATGAAGAGCTCATTCTTTAGTGTGTGGCAATAGTGGACGCTTCTTCTTCTCAAATCCATGGAAGTAGAAATCCATGGGTTATAGCCTTCTAATGCAAATCCATATGGGACTAGAAATCAACTAACACCCTCCATCTCAAAGGTGATCAAAAGTTACTACATATACTATTAGTGAGAGATGAAAACCCCCCTCTGAGTCTGTCAGATATCATGACCTACAAAGGAGTGAGAAGTTCCATATCCATCATGTAAAACATATCATGTAGTGCCTTCTTTGTTTTTTTGACCTTTTGGGCATGGTCACCAATTAGAATGTGATCATCCATATAAAGCACAAAAAAGCCAAAGTTGGATTTTCTATTGTCTCTGTGTCTTGTATAATCTAAGTCTATGTAGAACATAAATCTAGTATCCTTGACACCATAACAAATGCATATATCTATGCTACCCTTAAGGTATCTCATGATATCATTCACGGCCTCCCAATGTCACCAGCTTGGTGACACCATATAACAAGCCAATACTCCCATTGCAAATCTTATATCAGTTCTAGTGGCTATCATGGCATACATCAAGCTACCAATTGTAAATGCATATGGAATCTTGGCCATCTCGACCTTCTCATCATCTGACTGTGTATAATCTACCTAACTAAACCTTCACATGAGAAAGTGACAAGTAGCCAATAGCTTATCACCATGCATATGGAATCACTCAAGTACTCTATGGATGTACTCCTTCTAGGACAAGTATAGAAATCCCTTAGAGTAATTGTATACAATGTGCATACCATGTGAGAGGAATGCCCCATATCATTCATCTCAAGGCTCTTCTTGAGTTGAGTCTTCAAAGCATCCAACTCAACATGAGCACTTCCAGTAATCAGCATATCATCAACATATAATACCCAAATGATAAGGCTATTATCATAGGCCTTCCTTGTGTAAAGACATGGATCCATAGTGCTATAAGAATAAGCTTGCAAATGCATAAAAGCATCAAACTTGTGGTATCATTCCCTAGGTGCATGCTTAAGTCCATAGAGACCCATTCCTAACTTGCATACTAGGTATTCCTTGCCCCTAAATAAAGCCCTTAGGCTATAAATATTCTCATGTAGATCCCCATATAAAAAAATCATTTTCACATTCATCTAATAAATCTTTAGATCTAATTCTGTAACCAAAGCCAAAACCAAGCACAAGGTAGTCATCTTGACCACAATGGACAATATCTTATCAAAGTCAACTCCCTTTCTTATTTAAAACCATCTACAACTTAACATGCCTTGTAGACTAGCTTAGGGTAATGAAAAGTGCTCTTTAACTTATACACCAGCTTGCATGGCAATGCATTTTTTCCATTTGGAAAGAAAACCAAGTCCCACTTATGATTTTTATACACTAAATCAAAATTAGATTACATGGCTCCTCCCAAGAGTAACTATCACCTCTATACATAGCCTCCTCATAAGTAAGGCTCATCAACATCTGTCACCAAGACATGATACATGGAGGGCTCAAAATAATCATGAGGATGTGAGGCTTGAGAAAAGTGTCTTAAAAATGGCTATGAGGCATGTATTGCATGTCCTCTTTGTCTACCATTATGATCCTATATGACACGCAAATCCCGGGCTGCCATATTATCAATAGTTGCAAGCTATCTAACTAGGGCTAGTTATATTGTAAAAGGAGGCTCCTCTTGAAAGATCACCTTGCATACCTCAACCACCTGCTCTAGTCTCATATGCATCTTTACCTAATGAAACATAAATCATGGCTATGGATAACCTTTCAAGCCTATGGATCCTAAAGGTGATATCCCATCTCATTTACATCACCATATCCAAGAAAGATGCATTTGTCAATGGACTTTGAATCCAACTTGTGGTGTTTGTCTTTTGAAATATAAAAGAAAGCCTCATACCCAAAGACTCGCAAGTGTGCATATTAGGGAGGTTTGCTAGATGGCATACCTCCTCTACAACTCTATCACCAAGAGCAATGCATGGGGATCTATTAATCATATGAAAAGGAAGAGTAAGTGCCTCAGCCCAAAAATGTTATGGTAAACCTTTCTGATGTGTGTCCTATTCATGTGCATTGTAACACCATTCTTGGGTGGCATATGTAAGGGCCGATCAACTAATGTTTAATACCCCCCTCATCACAAAATTATTCAAATGTCTTAGAGACATATTCACCCCCATTGCCAAATCAGGCATTTCAGGCTATGCCAAAACTTACTCTCAACCATAACAAGAAAGTGTTGAAAGGTAGGTAGAACTTCTTACTTCTACTTGTTGGGGGTAAAGGCGCCTCTGCCTAGTTGCCCATATATTACTACAGTTATAGTACCCGTGCTTGCATACTGTAGGTGGTAGGTGCCCCATCACTGTCACTTCATTATTTATTCTTTTGTGACATTGAATAAAGGGAAGGCTGGTCACACATTGTGACTGTTGGAGTTCCCACATTGTGTGTGTCTCTCTCTCTTGCTCTTGCTCTTGCTCTTGCTTCTTCCACCATAGCTCTTGCTCTTGCTTCTTCCACCATAGCTCTTGCTTCCACTCGAACTTCCACTTCAAGGCTCACCTCCCTTCAATTGGTATTAGTACCTTCTTATTTGCAAGCTCAATCGACACACTCTCAACTTCCATTTGAATACCTACAATAGTCATCTCTTTGTTGGCAGCCATAGCTACTTTGTTTAAGCTTCCTATTGGTTGCATTCTTCTTGGGCACACTTCGAGCCTTCTTGAGCAAGCTAGAGCGACCCCCCATCAGCCTCACCCTACTAGTGTAGCATCAGATTGCATGGAACATTGCCCTTTTTTAGCAATAGCTTACGTTTTTCATCTCCTATAGCATATCTTCTTGATTGGGCAGCTATAAAGCACTTGTACACTTGGTTTTGATTCTTGGCATTGATCCTTCCGCCCTTGGCATTTGATTTGAGTTTTAAGATTTAGTTTTGGACTGTTATAATAGTCCACAAACTGTCATAAAATAGGGCAACACTTATCTTTGATGTCTACACTCATTGCCATTGGTTGGATGATGCCCAGTTATGCCCAATTGATTGTTGAGATGTTTGCAATCACATCTAATTTAGTTTCTTTGTAAGGAGTAGGGAGGGCTCATGACCAAAATCCCATATGCACAGTAGGAGAAAGTGCCACCACTCAATTCGTATAAAGCATTGCACTTGCACTCCTTTTCTTATGCAATGATAGTACTATTTTCTTTCCAGTAAAGTGTCTATGTCACTATCCACACACAAGATTGTGTTTATGAGTCAAATTCTCAATCTTGGAACCTAATTCACTTGTGTGACAATTTGTCTTTGTTAGGGTCAATGTCTTCATGAGTTTCTTCTTCCTCTTTCAACCTCCATAGCTTCTGCATCTGCCATGCTCTACATCCCGCATATTTTAACATTGATGCTTATATATTTGAGGATGCTATATCATTGCTTGGAGTTGATTTTGGATTGATTTAACCACTTTATTTACTCTATTTTGGCTGAGGTTTGCTGTCTAGAAATACAAGGCAACACCCTGTTTGATGAGTCTATGGTCAGCCTTGTTGGTATTATGATGCTGGCTATATTGGGGTGATGTCTACATGTATGAGAATGTTGTGCCCGTGTTATGGGTTGGATTTGGAGCTGATTTTGGTACTGAAATAGCTTGGTTTGATAGTGTATTCACTATTGTATACAGCACGGTTGAAGCTCTTTTAACAAGGATTTTATATGCCTATTGCTCCTAGCTATGATATATGCACTCTTGATATGTACCATTGATGTTAGTACACTAGTATATCATATGCCCATGATTTGAGGTGGCTTTGAGCTTGATTTGAGGACTAATTTACTTAGTTTTGATAGTGAATTTACTACTATAATAACTAGGTTTAAAACCTATGTGTTCAGTGTATGCTCTACCTATTGCTTACGGGTGCTTCTTGGGTGATTCATTTGACCATACGAATGTATATGGAGGTTGGAAAATGCTTTATTTTGGTTTTGAAACACTTTTGAGCAATGATTAAGCTCTACTTTGGTCTACACTAACTGGCATTGGACTACAGTTGGCATTCTTTGTGACAATTTATGCTTATTGTCTATGCTTAACATCTAGGCTTCATGCTTTGATGCTTATATTAGAAATGGATGCTACTTGGAATGTCTATGTTTAACTGACATTTGGGGCTTCATCTGCGATTGCATTTGAGCATTTTGGAGATCTTGGACATCTATTTGGTTGCTAGCTACTCGACTTTGGAGGCTTTAGTGCTTTATGCTTTACAAGTTTGAGCTACTTTGGGATTTATGCTCCGGATGTATCCTACTTGGATGCCCGATGTCTGATGATATGTACCTAATGTATTTGAGTAATGCTTGCTCTATCTGCATCTGACTTTCCTTCTAGTGGGAGATTCTAGCCTATTTGGATGTACATAGAGCTTTGACTTTGCAGTTGAGTTTGAGATCGTGGGACATTGACATGTATCTGCTCTCTCTTCATGCTTAGTGGGCTGATTTGACGCTACTCTTGGGTAGGCACCTATCTCTATCATGGTGTTGTCAGTTATGTATGCATCTTGAATGGATCTATATTGAGCTTTACTTACACTGCTTTATCAGTTGTCCCTATTCTTGGTCTCTTTTGTTACCCCCGAGACTTGCTACATGCATGACTTTAATGTCTATGAGATGTATCTTGTTTGACACCCTGCTTAGTTAACAGTTCTTGGTGCACATTTCTCTTTTTCAATGTTAGATGTATTTCCTTCTGGCAATTGTAGTTAGTCATGTATCAGTGATAGCTCCACTTTTGGCTTCTTTTACCTACTGATGTGATTTATTACAACAAGTTGTAAATTGCAGACTGTGAGCATTTACTAAGGGCAATCATTATTGTTTGACATCCTTTTGGTCATATTTGATGGACATCTAGTCATTTTAGTAGTTATTAGCCCACTCATCATCATCCATGTTCTTGGGTTTAATATCCTTGTTTCTCAGTGGCTTAATCTATAGTTTTTGCATTAAAACTAGCCATATTTGAGACTTCCAGTAGCCATAGTTGGTGCCATCCAACTTGGCAATGTTAAACAAAGCCATGTCTTTGAGATGACCAGCCATAAACAGATGCAGACTATGCATAAAACGTGTTGCTATAATTAGCAATAAATAGGCCAAAACCAATGCCAAAACAAGCTGAAAATAATGCAAGTCCACTTTCATTGTATCACTCTCTGAAGAGGTCCACAATAATGTTGTTGAATATGAATATCAGAGTGCATGGAATCTATGGGAAAGATTCAGAAACTTTATGCAAATCAAAGCCTACTTCATAGATATATTGGCTTAAACAATTGATGGATCTCCGCATTAAGGAGGGGACCCCATTGCCTGCTTACTTTAGCCAATTTCATTCTATCATGAAGAATCTGCTACAACAAGGTATTGAGTTTTAGGATAATCTGCATCCTTTGTTTCTGCTTAGCACTTTACCTGAGTCTTGGGATGTATTTCGCACTGTGATCTGTGTACCAACAAACTTGATGGGCTGAAATTGAAAGATATAGAGAGTGTTCTTTTGACTGAAGAAATTAATAGGAAAAACAATTATGCTTCCCGCAGTTCACATGCTTTATCCGTTAGAGGTGGCAGAAGTGGCAAGAAAGATAATGATCGTCATGGGAAGGACTCTCAAAAGTCTTGGTCTAAGTCACATGGATGCAAAAAGTCCCGTGGATGTAAGTCTGATCTTACATGCCATTATTTTGGGAAAGTAGGACACATACAACTGCCGTGCCATAAGATGTGCGGTGACAAGTGCAAAGAGCGGGGCAAAGAGAAAGTGCAAGAGAAATCCAATGATCATAGTATTATACCTACAAAGTTCAGTGCAAATATTGAGGAGATAAATGTCATGCAACTACATATTAGCAACCTCTTCAGACCGAGGCTCAATCTATGCATGCATAGCTTTGGCTCTTGGATTCAAGTGCATCTTTTCATGTGACCCCCTACCATGAGTGGTTTCATACCTATTGCAATCTATCTGGTTCTGTGCGCTTAGGTAATGATTGGTCTCTTACTATTGTTGGCATTGGTGATATCACTCTACAGTTTTCCTCTAATAGCACTTTTATTCTACATAATGTACGTCATGTACCTACACTGACAAAAAGCCTTATGTCTACTGGGTGGCTTGATGATGCAAGTTATCATATATGCTTTGTTGATTCTGCATGCAAGATAACTTGTGGCACGCTTGTTCTTGTAAGAGGTGCCAATTCTACCAACCTCTACCCCTTGGTTGTATCTGGTACTATTGACCATGTTTTGTCAGTGAGTTCTATCTCTCTGGCATACTCGTCTTGGGCATATGTCGCTTAAGGGAATGAAAATGCTTAGTGCTTTGCATTATCTTCCGCCTTTTGACTACTCGCATTTTGAGTCCTGTGATCATTGTTTATATGGCAGGTAGACTAGGATTTCACATAAAAAGTATGGTACTCCACGCATGGGTGAGCCTTTGGCAATTGTAGATTAAGATATACATGGACCCATGCCCGATCAATCATTAGGAGGTGCAAAGTACTTTGTCACATTTATTGACAATTATTCACGTAAGGTTTAGGCATATCCCATAAAGCAAAAATCTGATGTCTTGGCCGTCTTTTAGCGTTGGCTTGCCCTTGCAAAGAATCAGTCTGGGCATAGGGTGAAATGCCTAAGGAGGATTGATAATGGAGGTGAGTATGTCTCACGTGCCTTTGAGCAGTTTTGTGACCTCAACAGGCGTTGTGCAACACTTGCATTGGACCAAAGCCACAGAGTATGTCTCACGTGCCCTTAACCTCAATAATGAAGGGTTAAATTGTATGAAATGGAGCTCAACAAGTGAGTTATGTGACTAGCATATTCTGAAGACCAGCAAACACATTGAGATAGAAGAGTCAAGATCAGTAGTAGTTTAGGTAAAAGACCACTAGTCTTTCATAGATTGAATGCGGCATCATAGAGTTGACACATGCGTACAACGTTGACTCATTCATTAGGCCGAAGTCTGCAGAATTGGTAGCATTGACCTAGAGCAGCAAACACATGATGCTTTGTCCAATGTTATGGATAGCACCAAGAGTGGCCAGATCAATGCGGACAAGCAACAAAAAAAGGGTGCAGATTCATGATGACTGCATGGAGATCTCAATCAATGTCATCAACAACTACTGAAGAGTAGCATCTTTGCCACACCTTGAGCATGCATGGTTGAGTACTTTGGAGATAAAAAAGTAGCAAAAATCAATGTGGACAGCAATGGAAGAATGCAACAATTTTCTGTAGATTGAAAGACAATTTAGCACGTCATGTGAGCTTGGACAACAAGTCCTGAGCATTAACTTGAAGAGTTCAATTGGTATGGCATCGGCAAACACCATCTAAAGATTGTATTGACCTCATACTTACAGTAGAAATAAATGTAATCAAGTAGTTCTAAAAATCACTTAGTCTAGCATGGAATGTACCTAATGCTTCCTCTGCATTGGCAATGATTAAGGCAGCCCATTGTTGATGAATGTCATACATGCAGAGGGTGCCAAGATTGATAAGTGATTATGCCATTACCTTTGGTTGGTTAAGCACTTGTGGAAGCTATTAAGCTTCATGAATAAACATTCAGAGTAGACATACTACCATCATAATTGGAATAATATAAGACTTGAAGGTTGAAGCTCACAGGAGTAAGCATTGATGTCCTAACCATACGTGGATGAGGTTACATGGTTACTAGATGACTTTGGGAATGTTGTGAGTAGTAAATGCTCAGTTTTGAACTAGTTTGCTGATGTTATTGCAATAGGGGTGACTATTAACTGTCTGTAGTAGCAGGCATATATGGCATTGTTTCCTGAAGAACTAGACAAACGTCGGTGTTTATTGAGTTATGTATTGACTCCTAGAGGTTATGACATCTAGATATTGTGGTTCTGGCTTGTTTGAGCTGAGAATATTCTCATTCCAATAGAGAATACACAACTGGTTATTTACAGATTGATGATTTCAAATTGGTTCTAGTCATTAAATGTTGTGGATACCTACATGTCTACTATGCAAACACATGCTATATATTTGGAATGCTACTACATCTAGATGTTTTGCCACATGATTGGGGATGTATTTGACATACATATGAGCTGAAATACACTGTTTACCATTGGTTTTTATTGTGATGGCTTATTGAATTGAAACTGTCATAAACACCTAAGGGATATGCAAGGAGTCATTGAGCACTAAATTTGCAGCTATGGCCAATGCTCAAGGCACTGATAACATCACTCAAATTGTTGGTGAGAAGCTTGACAACAAAAACTTTGCTCTATGGAAGTTCAAGATGCATAACCTTTTGATTGACAGAGGTTATTGGGATTTGTGTAGTACGGGGACTGAAGCTGAACCCAAATTGCCTAAATGGAATCTGACACAGGAACAATAAAGAGCTCACCGGCAGTGGTTGGAAAGAGCTAGTAAAGTACTGTATTGGTTTTCTTTGTGCATTTCTGATGTGATGGCTATGCAGATTACGAGTTGGCATTCCCCAAAGGATGCTTGGGATGCACTCATGAAGAATTATGGTAATGTCACACATGCAAGGAAGATACAGTTGAAACAGCAATTCAATATGTCTAGGAATGGTAGGAGCATTCAAGCATACACGACGGAAATAAAGACCATAGCTGACTAGATGGCTAGTATTGGATCTCGTGTTTTAGAGGATGATATGATTGCAATGACATTGAATGGGTTAGGCAAGGAGTATAAGGCATTTGATATGTCCATTTCTCTGAGAGCAGAACCCTCTGATAGAGATGAGCTACTTGCACCCCTGCTACATGAAGAAGTAAAGCTTGACTTGAATATAGGTTCAAGCACATCTCAGGGCGCAGAGACACTGTCTTTTAATCTAGTTAGCGAGTAAAGCTTGACTTGAATATAGGTTCAAGCACATCTCAGGGCATAGAGACACTGTCTTTTACTCTAGTTAGCAAGCTAGAGGTGGTAGAGCTCGTGGAGCTTTTCGGGGTCGAGGAGACACTTGAAACACACATGGACAATAGTAGAAAAATGCTTGGCACACCTCAAATATGCAAGGACAATGAGGATCTAGAGCCTTTAGAGGTAGGGGGAGATCACCTAAAGTCAGAGCTCACTCCTGGCAGTCCCATGAGTAGTCTAACAGGGATAAAGACTATCATTATTGCGGAAGATATGGGCATATCACAAAGGATTGTCATAAAAATAAAGTTGATATGAAGGAAAAAGGCAAGCAACATGGACACTATGCATCTCCTAGTGGTACTCAAGATGACCCAGGGAGATAGACTATTTGCTATGCAACATGTATCAAAGAATACCCCTAAGCAAGGCAAAGATGAGAAATGGTACATAGACTCAGGAGCATCCAATCATATGACTCCTCATGGCGAATGGTTTGATGAGTCAGTAGCAGGGTCTTATGGATTTGTATGTACTGGTGATGATACACAGCATGATATTCAACATACAAAAGTGGTTTCATTACTCATGCTTGATGGCAAAAAGAAGAGCCTACATGATGTACTACATGTACCTTCTATTACCAAGAATTTACTGTCGGTTGGACAGATGACAGAAGAACAAAATATGCAAGTCAAATTCAACAAGGATGGTTGTTTTATTGAAGAATATGGCAATGCATGTAAATTGATTGCCAAAAGCAAGAGAGATGGCAGAATGTTTACCTTGGATGCATCTATCCCGGAATTGAAGGAAACCATGTTTTCCCATGATAATGGAGCAGTTTGGGATGTAGAAATCTAACACAAACACATCGATCATGTTAATGTACAAAAATTAAAAAATATGCAGCAGAAAGAGGTTGTACTTGGCTTGCCGAAGTTCAAGTACACTGATCATGGACATGTATGCTCTGCTTGTTAGTTTGGGAAAAAAGTGAGGTTCCTGTTCATGAGACATGTTAGAAATAATTCTCAACCTTTGCAGTTGATACATTCAAATGTATGGGGTCCTACCCATAATGCATCTTTTGGTGGTGTCATGTATTATATATCCTTCATTGATGATTTCAGTCGATACACATGGTTGTACATTCTGAAGCACAAGGATGAGGTGCTCGATGTCTTTAAGGAATTTAAGAAGCATGCTGAAAATGAACTTGGCTATTATATCTCATGTCTGAGATCTAATGGAGGTGGAGAATATGTATCCAAAGAGTTTGACAGGTATCTTGCTAAATATGGCATAAAAAGGCAACTCACATGCAGTTACACACCTTAGCAAAACGGTGTGGCAGAGAGATAAAATCGGGTGCTTATGGAAGTCGCCAGGGCAATGCTTAATGAAAATAATTTGCCAAATGCTTATTGGGCTGAAGTAGTGGTTATTGCAGTTTATGTGTTGAATCGAGCATCTATAGCTGGGGTTCTTGATTTGACTCCATATTAGAAACTGTATGGGCACAAGCCCGAAATTAGTCACCTAAAACTATTTGGTTGCATTGCCTATGTACATCTGCCTGATGAAAGAAGGAAGAAGTTAGAACCGAAAGCTATCAAAAGTGTTTTTCTTGGCTATGTACAGGAGATAAAGGCTTACAAATGTTATGATCCGTCCACTGGAGAAACCCTGATCAATAAGGATGTAAATTTTGATGAACTAGACTCATGGTATGATAATTTTAATGTAGTGGTCTCTAATGGATCAATCGGCCCTACTTATGCTAAAAATTATCTTTTAGCTAGTCCTTGGACAGGACGACTCCATAGTCGTGCTATTGCATCCACTGACACAACTATGTCAGTGAGGGGGAGATTGGATAAAGGCAAAGAAAAGATGTTTGACGATGTGGCTGGTCAGCCTACAATTGGATATGAGTCACCTGGCAGTGACAGTCTTGATAGTGAATTGGGCATAACATTAGTCATGATGCCTCTGGTGCAAGGCAAAGCATGTATGGCCCGAAGTGCACTGCAGTTGAGGAGGTCTGGAAACTAATTGATAGGTTGACATACAATGGGTATTCAACCAAACATTATGCATATATGACTAAAGTGTCAGGCTTCAATGAGCCTACAAAGTTTAATGAGGTAGTTACAGATAAGAATTGGTGTGCTACCATGGATGAGGAATATGCAGCATTGGCTGAAAATGAGACAAGGGAATTGGTTCTTTTTCCTGAAGGAAAAGTATCCATTGGCTGCAAATGGGTTTATAAAGTGAAATGCAAGTCACATGGTTCGTTGGAAATGTATAAATCATGGTTGGTTGCAAAGGGATATGCATAGTAGTACGGCCTAGAATGATGTAGTCGTCCATGAAGACAAGATGCATAGGTAGCCTGAGAAAGTGGTTCAGATACGCAAGGTTATCTTTCAAGAGGATCCCCTTGCTCCCACACAGCCAACTAGACAGCCTACACCAGTCAATGCCCATGGCCAGGATGTTAGACAAGTTGCTGGATAGGAAACACAACCTGCCTTAAGGCGTTCTACTAGAGATAAATGACCTCCTAACCATTATACACCCTCCATGGATTATGTCTTGGTTACATATGCATGAAAGCCTCTCACCTATGATGAGGCTATATGCAGGGGTGACTGTCACTCCTGGGAGAGGGCTATGCAGTTTAAGATTGACTCATTGCATAAGAATCATACGTGGGACCTAGTTTCCTTTTCTAGTGGCTTGAAAAATTTGCCTTGCAAGTAGGTGTACAAGTTGAAAAGTACCCCTGACCACCCCAAGTCAACATACAAGGTCAGATTGGTTGCTAATGGTTTTAAGCAAGAACATGGTGTTGACTTTGATGAAATATTTTCTCATGTAGTCCAAATGACTACCCTGCTCTTAGTCCTAGCTTTGGTTGCCTCGCTTGACTTGGATCTTTATCAATTGGATGTCAAGGCAGCTTTCTTACATGGGGACTTGCATGATGAGATATACATAGAGCAACCTAAGGGTTTTGCAGAGCCTAGCAAGGAACACCTAGTGTGCAAATTGAGGAAGAGCCTTTATGGTCTAAAGCAGGCACCTAGGGAATGTGGTACTACAAGTGTGATTCCTTTATGCAGTCACACGGCTACAGTCATAGTGATATGGATACACGAAGAAAGCCATGATGGTTCCTTATTGATTTTGGTACTCTATGTGAATGACATGCTTTTGGAAGGGAAAGCTCATGATGAGCTAGATGCTCTTAAGGCTCAGCTCAAAAAGAGCTTTGAGATGAAAGATCTAGAACAAGCCTCTCATATACTTGGTATTTGCATTACGCCTGACAAGTCTTAGGGACTACTCTATCTGTCACAGAAGGAGTATATCCATAAAGTCCTTGAACACTTCCGTATGCAAGATGTGAAGCCTATTGGTTGTCCACTGCCTTCTCATGTGAAGGTATCACATGCCGATTTTCCATAAACAACTGAGTAGAAGGTTGAGATGGTCAAGATTCCCTATGCACCGCAGTGGGTAGTCTTATGTATGCCATGATAGCCACTCGTCTAGATATTGCTTTTGGAATTGGTGTTGTGGCATGTTATATGGCTATACCTGGCAAGAGGCATCGGGATGCTGTGAAAGGTGTCATGGAGGTACCTGAAGGGCACTGCTAATATATGCATTTGTTATAGCAGCCAAGATACAAGAGTCATGGGGTACACTGACTCTGACTATGCAGGACATGCAAATAGCTAGGAAGTCCACTTCTAGCTATGTGTTCACTTTTGATGGAGGTATTGTTTCATGGATGTCTAGGGTCTATTGAGGCCAAGTATGTTACCACCACTAAGGCTTGCAAGGAGGCCATCCAGTGAGGCCTTTTGGTTGCTAATCTTGGCATGACAGATGCTATCCCTACACTACATTTGGATTCTCTTAGTGCTATCTAGTTAGCCAAGAATCTGGTCTTCCATGCAAAGACGAAACACATTGAGGTAAGGTATCGCTTCATTTGTGAGGTCATTGAGGATAGGATTGCTGATCTTGTCAAAATCTTGACTGACCAGAATCCTGCAGACTTGCTCATGAAAAGTCTCTCAATGGAGTGTTTTGTCTGCCTTAGAAACATGCCGGGTGTAGGATTGTCAAGATTGTGGGAGAGAAGGAAGGAGTCTCACTTGAAGCTTTCTTGCTTGCACAATGGGGGAATACACACAAGGGTGGAGGCTGAAAACAGTTTTCCTCTTCTTCGTTGTGGAAGCCAAAAGAACTCAAGTACAAAGAAATAGAAGAACCCTAGATATGGGTCTCAAACCAAACTCAACTAACTAAGGTGGCATACTAACTGAGCCACGAAATAGAGTAGATAAGGATAGCTATCATGTAGCTATTATTCAGGGGCGGTGTACCAACCGCATCTGCAACAACTGACAAGTCGGTGACATAAATACACAACGGTCACCCTGGCGTATCACGAGTGGAGCTCGATATCTCAACACTCCCCCTCGAGCTCAATCCCAATTCCTGCATACCAAGCAGGTCTCTGAACTTGCGCAGCTTCTCTGCGCCCAATGCCTTCGTGAATATGTCAGCTACCTGATCCTCTGTGCTGACATAAACTAGATCAATAAGACCTAGTAAAACCCTCTCTCGCACATAGTGATAATGCACCTCAATCTGCTTTGTTCTAGCATGATAGACTGGGTTATTTGCCAAGTGTATACTACTCATGTTGTCACAATAAATGACAACTAGCCCATCTGTAGACTGATGCATATCATAAAGTAGCTTATGCAACCAAGCTACCTCACATGCAGCCATTGCTGCACCCTTGTACTCAGCCTCTGTGCTCGACAAGGCAACTGTAAGCTGTTTCTTGTTGCTCCAAGTGACTGCAGCACTCCCAAAAGAGAACACATATCCACTGGTAGATCGTCTATCAGAAATACTACCAGCCCAATCAGCATCAGTGTATCCATGCAACTGTATCTGAACCCCAGTCTCATAAAATAGTCCATACTGCAATGTGGACTTCACATACCTGAGTATGCGTCTAGCCGCATCCAAATGTGGTTTCCTTGGAGCCTGCATAAACTGACTTACCAATCCAACAGCATAGCTCAAATCTGGCCTGGTAATAGTCATATAAATCAAACTTCCTACTATGCGTCTGTACATAGTAGGGTCTTCTAGAAGCTCACCTGCATCTGTGCTCAGCTTCACATTCTGCTCCAAAGGAACTGAAATAGGCTTATAGCCTGTCATCCCATATTTGGACAGCATGTCCAATCCATATTGCCTCTGCAAGAGCTGTATCCCACTTGGTGATCTAATCACCTCAATGCCCAAGAAATAACGCAGCTCTCCCAAATCCTTCATCTCAAACTTCTGCTTCAATAGCATTTTCACATGAAGGATATCTTCATCACTGTCACCTGTCATAATCAAATCATCAACATAAATGACAAGTAGCATAATACCTTTCTCTGTTTTTCTCACATAAAGTGAGAAATCTGCCTTGGAAATCTGAAAGCCAATAGTGACAAGATACTGTCCTATCTTGTCAGACCATGCTCTAGGTGCTTGCTTCAAGCCATACAAGGCTTTCTTCAACCTGCAAACAAACTCAGGATGAACAGCATGCACATAACCTGGTGGCTGCTCCATATAGACCTCTTCTTGCAAATCACCATGCAAGAAGGCATTCTTTACATCCATCTGATGTAAAGACCATCCCTTTGATGCAGCCATAGCAATGATTGCTCTTACAGTTGCCATCCTTGCAACTGGACTGAATGTTTCTTCATAGTCAATGCCATATGTTTGTGCATACCCCTTGACTACTAATCTTGCCTTGTATCTGTTCACAGAACCATCTGCATTGTGCTTCACCTTATAAACCCACTTACAGCCAATTGCATTCTTACCTTTAGGCAAAGGTACTAACTCCCATGTAGCATTTGCTTCCAAGGCATCCATTTCTTCATCCATGGCTTTCTCCCATTTTTCTTTTCCCATGGCTTGCTCAAAAGATGCGGGTTCTGGTTCCTGTATCACTTTGACCATATATGCATAGTGAATGGCTGTAAATCCATCATATTTCAGCCTATCCACAGGATACCTAGCTCTCGTAGACCTGCGCAAAGTAAGTTCACTCCCAGGTGCTCTCAAAACATCCCTGGTCTTCCTTACTCAAGGTGTAACAATAGAAGGAATACCCAACTCATCATCAATGCTCTGTTCTGAGCCACTGGATTCACCATCCACATAAGAGTGACCTGCATTCACATCAAACATGGGCTGATCAACCTTCTCTTTTCCTTTTCGTGATACCTGCATACCACTATCTGCATTGCTTTGAGAAGATTCTCCTGATCTCAATCTGCCTGTCCATGGCGAAGAATGTGAACCACTGCTAGAGGACGCTCCAGGTCCACTAATATTTTGTGACTGCTGCTGTGAATTCTGTGCAGCATTACCATTTTGTGCATCTACATCATCAATCACATTTACTGGTTTATACCAGCTACTCATCTCATCAAAAACAACATCTCTGCTCACTGTAAACTTACGAGTAGAAGGGTCATAGCATCTATACCCTTTTTGCTGAAGAGAGTAACCAATAAAGATGCACTTCTCAGCTTTTGGATCCAACTTGGATCTCAACTCATCTGGCACATGTACATAGGCAATGCAACCAAAAATTTTCAAATGAGAAATATCTGGTTTCCTACCAGTATACCTCTCCTCTGGAGTCATCCCATGTATTGCTGCAGTGGGAGTCCTGTTCATTATATAGACTGCTGTAGCAACTGCTTCAGCCCAATAAAAATCTGGCAAGTCTTTTTCATTGAGCATGGCACGAGATACCTCTCCAATATGCCTGTTTTTCCTTTCTGCAATTCCATTTTGTTGTGGGGTATAACTGCATGAATATTGCTGCTTTATGCCATGCTCCTGCAAGAACTTTGCAAACTCATTTGAGAGGTACTCTCCCCCTCCATCTGACCTTAGGCATTTTATTTGTAGACCTATTTCTTTTTCAGCCATAGCTTTAAGGGTTTTGAAATGCCCAAAAACTTCACTTTTCTTTTTCATAAAATACACCCAAAATTTTCTGCTATAGTCATCAATAAAAGTGACAAAATAATGACAGCCTCCAAGAGATGCAGCTTTAGTAGTCCACACATCAGAGTGGATTAATTCCAATGGCTTCTCACTCTCTTGAACATGTCTAGGAAATGGTTTCCTTGCCTGTTTTCCAAACTGACAGGCTTCACATACCTTATGCATTTCTGCAACCTTGAATTTTGGCAATCCTGCAACAATATTTTGGGCCTGCATTGATTTAAGTCGCTATACATTAACATGACCAATGCGTTTATGCCAGATATCAATATCTGCAACTACACCGGTCCCATGTGCAAACATTGCTGCACTCAATTCAGACATGTCTGCATCCAATGTAAACATTCTGCCCTTCTTCTTTCCTTTTGCTATCAAGCGACCTTTATTTTTCATATTCTCAACAAAGCATCCATGAGGATTAAATCTGACCTGCAAGCCCTGCTCAACAATTTGACCGACAGAAACCAGATTCTTGGTGATATTCGGGACATGAAATACATCGGACAGGTATTTCTTTTTCCGATCCTGCATAGACAAGGGAATTTTTCCAATCTGCACAATAGGATGTGCAGTATCATCACCAGTCTCCACAAATCCTGGTTTTTCCATTTTCCTTGCATCCTCCATCCATTCTACATGACCTGTCATGTGGTTTGATGCACCTGAGTCAACATACCATACATCATTACTTTCTTCTGCACTTGTCACAGAATTGTTCATGTGCTGCACCATGAACAAATGCTCATTTCTGTCATCACCCTGTCTGCTAGAAGATGCATAATTCCCTTGTTGCAGTTTTCCATTCATGATGTCATTCTGCTTTTTATAGCAATCTTTAGCCATATGACCCATTTTACCACAGTAGTAGCATTCAACATTACTGTTTGCATTTTGACCTCTTTGCCATCCACCACGACCTCTTTGGCTCCCCCTGCCTCTAGAGTTACCACGTCCTCCTCCATAGGACCGGTTTTCTTGAGTTTGCTGCATATTCTGATTTCTACCACGGCCTCCAAATCGGCCTCCTCTACCTCTGCCTCTACTTCTTCCAGCATTTGAGTAGAAGACAGCTTCTTTTGAAGTTCCTCCTGAAGAAGATGCACCACCATTTCTTTGCTCCTCAGAAATTAGAAGAGCAATCAGCTCCTCAAAATCAGGAAATCTTTCACGAACTGAAATGGATGTCCGAAACTGTGCATAATCCTTTCCTAGACCATTCAAGGTCACAGAAACTAAATCATCATCTTCCACTGGCGACCCAACGGAAGCAAGTGCATCTGCAATCTTCTTCACCTTCATGTGGTAGTCATTGATGCTCATATTTTCTCTTTGCACATTGTGCAACTCTTGCTTGAGCTGCATTTTCCTGGCTTGTGTATTTGTGCTATACATCTTTGACAGAGTATCCCATGCCTCCTTTGGCGTACTTGCATCCTGAATATGCACAATCGTAGAGTCTGAAATGCTGATAGACAGCCAGTACATAACTTTCCTGGCTCTCTCATGCCATGCTTTAAATGCCTGCATTTGCTGTTGATTGGGAACATCAGGAAGAACTGGTTCTTCTTCATTTCCTGCAACAAATTCCCAATATCCTTTTCCCATAAGGAAATTCGTCATTCTAAACTTCCATGCTTGGAAGTTGTTCTTGTCAAGCTTTTCAGTGACAATCTGTGAAAGAGAATCAGATGCCAATACAGAACACTGCAAAAAATTCTGTCACTGCAAAAAACACAGCTTCACCCTCACAAGGGAAAATCTGCAAAACTGGCGAAAGTGGTATTTGACCACACAGTCACTTCCTAGTGACGATTTTGCATCAACAGGCAACAGGGACGATTCTGTAACCCCCAATGTCTTTGCGCACAAGCATACGATGCAATTTCTACGGTAACTTTTCACCGACCTGTAGAACAGTGGCTGCACAGCATAAAACTGGGCCTTTTTCTGAGTGCGTGCAGAAAACTTCCGCCTCCAAAACAGGCCCCGAAATGGCCTCAAATCAAAAAAACAAGGCCGCCAAGGCTAAAGCCCTTTCCTGCAGCATATACTGCCCTCTTGCTTCACCGCGAAGGGCGTCTCAATCTGAGACAATGCACTCCTGCACTTCCGGCTGTGCTACCTGCAGAGATCTGCTCCCAAAACAGAAAATGAAAGCAACACTGCTCCTCTTACCAGAACACCGCGAGCTTGGCTTGCTTTCTTGAGCTCCTTACCACGAACAAGGCTCTGATACCATGTCAAGATTGTGGGAGAGAAGGAAGGAGTCTCACTTGAAGCTTTCTTGCTTGCACAATGGGGGAATACACACAAGGGTGGAGGCTGAAAACAGTTTTCCTCTTCTTCGTTGTGGAAGCCAAAAGAACTCAAGTACAAAGAAATAGAAGAACCCTAGATATGGGTCTCAAACCAAACTCAACTAACTAAGGTGGCATACTAACTGAGCCACGAACTAGAGTAGATAAGGATAGCTATCATGTAGCTATTATTCAGGGGCAGTGTACCAACCGCATCTGCAACAACTGACAAGTCGGTGACATAAATACACAACGGTCACCGTGGCGTATCACGAGTGGAGCTCGATATCTCAACAAGGATGAGATGATGTCTTTCCTCATCATGTTGTACCATGTACACTTGTACTTTTATTTTTCTTTTTATTTTTCCTTTTTCCCTCCTCACTGAGGTAGATTTACCTTTACGATGGAGGTTCTTGGGGGTAAATGCACCTTTATCTAGTCACCTGCGTATTACTACACTAACAATACCCACACCTGCACAGTACAAGCGGTGGGTGCCCATTAATGTCACTTCATTCTTTATTAATTCAATGATATTTGAATAAAGGGAAGGCCGGTCGTCACACATTGTAACTGTTGGAGTTCCCATATTGTATCTTTTTGTCTCTCTTTTGCTCTTGCTCCTTCCACCATAGCTCTTGCTTCTGCTCGTACTTTAACTTCAGGGCTCACCTCCCTTCACTAATTTATGGGATAAACCTAGACCTTGTGCAAATAATTATCAATGAATTTAACAAAATACTTTTCACCACCTAATGATAGACAAGATATGGAACTACAAACGTCCAACACCTCACCCACATGTATAGAACCAGACTTTTTGTGCAAATTACAAGTCTACCTACCATATAAGCAATAATCACATGAATCAAAAAGTGAGTAGTTAAGAGGTGCTAAGTATTGCAAAAATGAGTGAGAACCTTCATTCCTTTAAAATATGTATGCCCAAGATAACAATGCCAAAGAGATACATATGGAAGATGAATCATGGCAAAAACATGTTCAATAGATCCAAATACAAGCAAGGGATACATGCTACCAACCTTGGCAGCAAAAATGAGATTGCCACATGTAATCTTCCATATAAAAACACCAAAAGATACATGATACTTGTCATCCCCTATCATCATCCAACTGTCCAACTGAGGTAAGGCTTTTAGTCAACCTAGGACATGATGTACATCATATAACACAAATGAAGCATGAGTATCAAACTGTAGTCTCACATCACCTATGCTAATAATATCACATATGTGATTATCACCCAGTCTAAATAGTGTAGGTGGTACAAAACCTATGACAATGTGGGATAAAGTGGAAGGAAGCCCCCGAATCAAAAGGCCAACATTGATAATAAGCCGACTAAACATCAAGAACTCAATCTTAACAATGCTATGATCATTAGAAGACTTAGCATTATCTTCCACTTTTCCTTTTCCTTTTTCACATCTATCATTGTACATTTTATGGCACTATGGCCTTATGTGACCCTACTACCTACAATAATGATAAGTAAGAGAGGACTTAGAACCATGGATCTTACTGCATGACTATCCATGAGAATTAGAACCCCTATTAGGTTGTGAGTCTCTACCATAGTAGTTATTTCCTTTACCATCATGTCTACCTCCAACTCTAAGTGCATGAGAAGTACATGCTATGTCAATGTTCTTCATATTCAACTTTTTCATAAAGCAATCCACTCTCTACATCAAAGTATCTAAAGTCATATTCTTGAGGATGAGCACTCATAGTGGTATGATATCAGGAGTTGGAAAGATCTAGGCCGAAATCCACTGGGGATTAAGGAAAAGAGAATACAAATGGGAGAAAAAAATACTTGAATAAGAACTCTTGAATACACTATAAAACATAAAAAACAAATAAATCTAACAAGAAATTATATTATTCTTCTATACAACTACAATAGATTCCTTCAAGCTAAATACATTGTGCCTAAGATGATAGCTAAGGCAAAATCTAATTGAGATGATAGCTTAGTAGCACTTACAATACAAAAGAAATTACAACTAAAAGTACAAAGGAAAACTTTTAGTCCTCACCCTACAACAATAGATAAAGAATCTTCATATTTGTCCCAAAAATAATCTATTACAAGCAAGCCTTTCTAGGCTAAAGGCACTCGTAAAGAGGCAGAATTTCTTATCGTTTGCTTCAGCCCTATTTATGACAATATTAGTGTAATGTCCCCATTACTTAGTTTATTTTAAGGTGCGTATACGTGGTGTTGCACGTGCACACATAGAAAAAAAAACTGCAAAATCTCTACATGATTTACAGGAAGCATGACCGGTTTACTAGAATAGTATGAAATCTCTAGTATCATGTTTAGATGACTTAATTTCCACTTTAGATGGATTCAAATATATACTGTGACTTATTTTGAAGGGAACAAGTATAGGGGTAGAGCATCATGTAAGGGACACACAACGACCCATACAGAAGTCTCTCTGTTGTTATTGATGCG